>NC_091475.1:186981915-187306101 GCF_036971445.1 Narcine bancroftii | reverse complement strand
AGGTTCTCCACCTGAACGTGGGTGTTCTCTGGGTGCTCGCATTTCCTCTCTCTCATATTTCAAAAAAAGTGCTGGTAGATGAGAGAGTAAAAGTTATAGGGCCACAGGGAATAACATGAATCCTAAAGGGACTGATGAGGCTGCTTGGACTTAGATGGGCTGAATGGTCACCTTTGTTTCCAAATAAGTATATTACATAAAAGAGCAAGTTGTGTGGATTTGGTTGTGCCGGCACAGGACCATTGGGTTAAATGGCCTCCCAATGATATCATGTGAACTGCCAGTCCCAATATTAGCCAGCTCCACTCAGGTACAGACCACATCGCAAATAGAGGTTAAAGATCAAACATAACCTAGAAATTTTATTTCAACCCAAAAAATTGTATCTGATTCGCAATATGCTGTGCATGTTAAGTAAGTTTCCATATATTTCATCCCAGTGCTCTGTGACCATCTGCATTTATATAGATGTGGGACAATGACATCAATCAGCAAACAACATTTTTGGTATAAAGTTCACAAATTTACAACCAATGCAGGAATATAAAATATAGATTGGTGCTGTGTCAAACCTGAGGAAATGAATGTCTAGGATGGAAAATTCAGTGCTGACTATTTTCTGCTGGACAATGGTGAGCTTCTCAACAACTATTTCAAGTTACATTCATCAACGCAGATTGTGCAAAAGCGGTGTGAGGTTTGGATACCACAGGATATCAGTCTCTTACCTCCTCTTGTGGTCATGCTGGAATAGTGGAAAATTAATTTCAAAATATTATAAGATCAAGTTTCTGACCCAAGGAAGTTGACAGTAAGAGAGTTAGCAGTGATAATCCTGGTGAATTTCAGAGATTTCCTTATCTCTGCAATTTTTGGAGCTTGTCATAATCTCAATGTAAAAAATTAAATTACTTGCCATTTATCAGTCTATGTGTTAACCAACTCTTGTTTTACTGAACACACTCATTCATATAGAACAGCAATGAGTGGAAATTACCAGTAAATATCAATACACATCCTGATTTTAGCAATAATTCTAAATAAAGGGTCTTAATAAAGCAATCTATTAGGCTGGTGCAAGAACTCTTGATCTAAATCTTTTGGAGCGATGTCCTCGGCTGAGATAATTCACCTCCATCGTCACCTTCCTTTGTGCAAGGTACAACTTCAACTAGGAGTATTTTCCTCTCAGTTCTCATTGACTTCAATTTTTCCATGGTTCTTTCGTCCCTTGGACTAAATGCTGCCTTGATGTCACTTTTATCTCACCTCCAGGTCAGGGAGAGTTGAAATAAATGCAAGTTACTAACAGAATGTTCATATTTTTTAGCCTTGAAATGTTCTAATTTTATTAGCTTGGAAATACCTGAAATAACTTGTAAAAATAAAAAAAAACATGGCTCCTTCTTTGTATTCGTGTATTAAATCAAGTAATTATAAATTGCTGGTATATAATCTCTATTCTTTCTGATAATCTTGGCCAAGAATCAAACAGAAAATATATGGCTCTGCATTACAAAAATTAAACAATTTTGTAAATTTACCTTAGCACTGTTTGCTTGCCAGTGCATTGTATCAATAAAGCAAACATGGATAATAAGTATATACTTTCAAAGAATATTAGTAGATGCCTTTGGCAAAAATCCAACCATATCATTAGAATTGGTTATGCACAAGCTAGATAGGAAACATTTACAAGGGGAAGTATTGGTTAATGATGCATTGGGCAATTCTCAAATTAAATTCTGAGAGATACAATTAAAGAAGAAATAAACAAGATGGTATCAGTGCTGAAAAGGGTTCCAACGATAGCATTCATTTTATTTCCATACTGCATGGGCACAGAAATAGAAATGTACCAGAGACTAGTGCAAAGCAGATAGAGTACATGTAGAGAGTGTGCACCTTGATGCCATTATTTTGGGGTTTCTGCTAAACACTAGATTTGACCTATTGTCAAACACCAGATCTGCCAGATATCAGGTGCTGGAATTGTCTTTCATTTTAGTTTTAAAATCCAGTTGATTAATACAAAAAAATCTGAATTTAATTTAAAAAAAGCCAATGAATGTACAAATTTAATAACAAAGTAACGAGACAATATCGTCAATTTGGGGGAGGGGATGGGAGGGATCCACATTTAAAAGCATAATCTAATTGTATCCAAATTGTAACACATCCAAAAAAATGACCTTACTTAACTCAGATTTCCCCTCAATGTTTTCATGTTGACTTACTCAAATTCCAGGACGTCAGGAAGGAAATGGCTTCACATGGCACAACACAGTTGCTGAAGCCATTTCCTCTCCATAATGACTAGACAAGTGCTTTTTGTACGCTCAGTGAGGTCAGATTAGATTTATGATTGAAGTGAGGAAAGAAACACATTTCACACACACTGTGGCAATACTCCCCTTTTAAATATTAGTTACAGTTGCCAAAGAAAAAGATTCATTAATTCTGTTTTCTTTGCGCTGCACAAGAGTGGGAGAGATGAAGAAATCATTATAATACAAAGGAAATATACTTTTGTCACACTGACCAAGCTCAAATATGCTGTTCATATTTTGTCTCAGATTTCCTGTAGTTTTTTTTTCAGGTGGAAACTACTTTGTAGCTGAACCAGCGTCAGGAAATGGCAAAGAGCCTTCATTTTGTGAAGGAAAGAATAAAAAGTCAAAGATGCATCTTCTCAAGTTCAAGCACGATTAAGTGGTTCAACAAGAAGGCTGGAAGCTGTCCATTTTCAAATACACTTGAAGAAGTGTTTTTAAATATTTATCACATAACAAGACGTCCCGCACTGGTTGGAAACACACAGACACAGTGGTTGACTCTTAATTGCATCCAAAATGGCTTGGCATGATGCGCATTTTAAATTTGGACATGCAGCATGGTAACAGGCCCTTCTGGTCCACGAGCCCGTGCTGCCAAAATACACCGATTAACCTACAAAACCCAGACAATTTTTAAGAGTGGGAGGAAACTCGGGCACCCAAAGAAAGCCCACACAGACATGGGGAAAATGCACAAACACTTACAACCAGCACTGGATTCAAACCTGGGTCACTAGCATTGTAATAGCGCTGCGCTAATCGCAACACTAACCGAGATTTAGAATGGTTAGCATTTGCTACTCATTCCTAATATTTTAAAATCAAATGGAGAATTGGATTTATGGTGATTAGGCAGAACCGTGAAGTTGATGCCAACGATCAGATTGGTCACATTTTTACTGGATGCCAAAGTAGGTAGGAGAGATTGAGTGGGCTATTTTTGCTTTGGAACTACACACGAGTTTATAGACGCTGGAATCTGAAATTAAACACAGACTGATGGAGGTATTCTCTGCGAGTTCTGATCAAGAGTTTTTAACTCGAAACATTGACCATTCTTTATTTCCCCCCAATGATGCTGTTTCACCCGCTGAATTCCTCCAGCAGATTGTGTTTGGATACTTTTGCTCTTATTTTCTATATTTCGACATTTAAAAATTAACAATTGCAGAAGATTTTATTCTATACGTTTTATATCTGTCTAAAGCAGAGGTTCTCAACCTGTTTTTTTTTATCCACTCAAATGCCACCTTAAGTAATCCCTTACTAAACACAGAGCACCTATGACATCCTATGAGTGGCCAAATTATCTGCTCCTACTCCTATTTTCTTTTGTCCTTGTGACAATGTCTTTTATATTGGCATTTTCTTGATCAGACTCTGACATAAAAGTTTGTGCCCTGACTCTATAAATTGCAATTTGTGAATGTCTTATTTTTCTGCTTCCTTTAAGTGATGACAAATATTCTATGATGATTTGGAAACCATCAGTAAATGCTATGAGAAGCAGTTGGTAGAGCTGCTATCTCCCATCTCCAATGACTCAGGTTCCTGGCCTCCATTGCTCCTTGCGTAGATTATACCTTCTCCCTTTGAAGGTCAGTTTTCCATCAGACGATCTGGTTTCCTCTCATTCCTTGGGCAGGGTGGTAGGTTAATTGTATGCTCTGTTGTCTCTACATGCAGGTGGTAGAAACACCTGGAAATGTGGGAAGAATGTTATTAGAGGGAAATTTAGCCAGGGAATAAGATTGCTCTGTGAGCCGCTACGCTTTCAATGGCCTGACAAAGAAATGTGGAAATGTAGATATTATCAGTAATAATTTGTATGAGCAAGCTACTTCAAAGGTATGATTATGGAAACAAATCCACACTTTGGCATGCTTGCTTTCATTAGGTGGGCTATTGAGCTCAATGGTTTGGACTTGAAGTGTTGTACGCAATTTGGGCTACCCAGCCATCAGTAGGATGGCATCAAGTTGCAAGGGAGGAGATTAATGAGGGATGTTGCTGAAGAGTTTAATATATAGAGAGAGTTTAGAAATACTAGGCCCTTTCAAATTGCCTTGTAAAATGGGGTTAACCGGACAATTTACTAGGTTGAAAACCCAGGTACAGAGCGATTTGAAAATGCTAAACTGGGCAAGCCTGGTCAAAATCTACCCGAGTTCCAGACCTACCAGTAAAACTTACCTGGCTGTCCTCCTCTGCCTATTTGAAAGGGGAAATGCCTCAGCTGGTTACTCTGGAACTTTAAACAGAAAGGCAACAGAAAGAACACAGGGAATAGGGAATTCCCTGTTGTTGAGTGACGTGTCACTCACCACATCATCACAGGAGTGGGATCCCCCTTAAATATCCGGGTCGGCGATATAACAGGTAGGTTAGCGTGCCATTTGAAAGATGCGGGAGCGCACGCCACCCAGTAATCTCACCCAGGTCCTATGAGGGTTACACGGGTGCTGCAATTTGAAAGAGCCTATGAGTCTTTATTCCCTGGAGTGCAAGAGGCTGAGGAATGAACTGCAGAAGTTTATAAGATCGTGAGGGGCATAGTTAAAGCAAATGTGTTACAGAATGAGTTAATAAAATTATGATAAAATATATCTAAAAAGGGGTACGATTGTGAGGTTTAGTTATTAGATCACATTTCACAAACCAACATCTCAAGTGCCATGCGGCAGGAGACTTCAGGGCTCCAATTGGCTTTGCTAAGACAATGGGAAAGTAATTGTAAGAGCGTGTACAGGGGCCCAGGCTCAAGAACTAAAAATCTTTTGCTATTAAGACTGGTGCCAGAAGTTTAAATTGCTGGTTGAAGGTTGCTGTTCTAAGAGGGGTCATGTGGTTTTGCAAACAGAGAGAAAATATTCATTCTTTTTGGAGAGAGAGAGAGATATTCAGTATCAATTTGTGTTGAAGACTTTTGCAGATCTACTGCACGACCCCATTTCAAGATGGGTTTTGAGTTCCGAGTTCAGCCTATTGTAAATTTCTGTAGTCAACTGCAGAGCCTGTGACTGGTTATTGTGTTTCTCCTGAAATAGGGGAAAAACAAGAACTCTTTGTAGTAACCCGGAAGAAGAGGTTATCTTTTGGAAAAAGCTGAGAGGGGGAGATCAGTTTTTGTGTGTCCAACAAACATCTCTCCAAAACCATCAAAGATCTTCCTGAACAGTAACAACTTAAGTTAAAGCACCAGAACCCGGTGAATAGAATATTTGTTCAATTCTGTGCACAGTATGGAAGATTGCCTGATAGTAGTGAACTTGGAGAAGTGAAAAGTGAATGATTGAACAGTGAAAAAGAACTTTCCTGAACACATAAACATCACATACATGTGCGCTTACAATTAGAAGGGGGTTAAGTTAAATATTGATATTATTATGTATTAACAAAAAAAAAACACATTTTTGTTTAAGCAGCCATTGTCTTAGTGAATTTCTGTTGCTGAGATGGTTTTCGAGTCCTTTGGGCTCATAACAAGTGGGGCTTGTCCGTTGTGATTTGAAATATTTGGAGTTTGGGAACTAGAACCTTTGGAGTTTTTGGATCTTAAACCTTTGAAGTTTTTGTGATTTATTAGTAAATTGTTTTTCCAAGCTTATTTAAAGTGTGTGGGGGAAGAAAACAGCAGCAATGAATATTAGTGGTTTTCTGGAACAACCATCACTTTCAGAGCTGCAGAGAAAAATAAAAAAGGAACTGATGTTCATTGCTAGGGAATTAAAGTCAAGGGTTTTATGAAGAAAATAGAAATACAGAGGATTATAGCGAAATATTACATAAGTGAGGGAAAATTTGAAGAGAAAGACAGATGATTTTCATGAGGATAAATCTGTTGAAATGAAACTGCAATTGAAAAAATTGAAGCTGGATGAAGAGAGAGAAAAACGTAAACATGAGACAGAGGAAGCTAAAAAAAAAAGAGGAAATACGAGTTGGAAGAAGTTGAAAGACAGAGGCTTTTTGAATTGGAAAAGTTAAGACTTGAGATAGAGAGAGAGTGAGGAGAACTGAAGCTCTAACTCCCGGAGAGAAATTTATGAAAGCGGGCAGAAACTCTGTTCAACATCTGAGTGCAAGATTAAATCGAGGGAAGAGCAAATGATTCGTGAAGGTGTGGATTGTGCATCATTCAGTCTTTCCTAACCATGGGTTTAATCTACGTTTTTAAAGGTCATCTGCAATGCTTTCATTTATGTGTTGAATGTCATGGAATTCAGGCATCGCTATCCAGAAATAAGAGTACAATTGATGTATTGTACAACACAAGAGGTGCAGTTTAACTAACGGAGAATCAAAAGAGGCAAGAATATTGGAAATGGTCAAATCTATGAAGACACAAGAGATTGGAGATGCTGGAATCTGAAGCAAATACAAGCTGCTGAAAGAACTTTGAGGGTCAAGCAGCAACTGTAGAGGATCCTGCATGACCATTGAGTTCTCCAGCAGTGTACTTTGGCTTGTAAAATATGATATAGTGTCTTAATTGTTCATGAATATTTACAAGCTTTTTTTTAAATTTGACACTTACCATGGCAACTTTCAATGATCCACCATCCATATTGACAAGACTGGATAAAGGACCCTGCACATTGAACACAAGAGGTTTGAGAGATGTGATATTTCTCTCCGGGAGTTAGAGCTTCAGTTCTCCTCACTCTCTCTCTATCTCAAGTCTTAACTTTTCCAATTCAAGAAGCCTCTGTCTTTCAACTTCTTCCAACTCGTATTTCCTCTTTTTTTTAGCTTCCGTCTCATGCTTACGTTTTTCTCTCTCTTCATCTAGCTCCAATTTTTTCAATTGCAGTTTCATTTCAACAGATTTATCCTCATGAAAATCATCTAAGCCTTTCTCTTCAAATTTTCCCTCACTTATGTAATATTTCGCTATAATCCTCTGTATTTCTATTTTCTTCATAAAACCCTTGACTTTAATTCCCTAGCAATGAATAAAGAGTTAACTATCCAAATAAACATTTACCTGCTCTGGTTTGTGCTGTTGTACGTTGTTGTAAATATAACTTAACCCTGCCCTGGTTAATACAAACGATGCCTGTTCATTTATTAAAGTATCTAAATGGGCTTCAATCTGCAGGGAAAGAAAAGTGGTACAGGTTAAAAATTAGATTACAAGCATCCAAATCTCTTCCATAAGAAACTGTATAGAGTTCAAGTACTACATGCTCAGATTGAAATAATTAATACATTCCATGATGATAATTTTCTAATAGAGTTATGTGAGGAGTCCAAGCAGATTCAAAACAACATACAACAGTACATAATGATCTGGGCATAACATTAAGTTTTATCAAGTAGGCTTCTGTGCCACTTTTGAATGCAATGGACTCCGTTTATAACATTGGTGTCAATTCCACTAAAAGCGTCTGGATGTTCTATACAGAAATTTTGGCTAGTGCCAGTGCACATCTAATAATAACCTGGACCTCCATACCTGCACAGAAAAGTAGAGATCTGGTGTTGACACGTTACTTTGTTCCGGATCTCTTGACACAGAACTAAGTTCTCTGATTTCTCGTATTTGGTCCCTCAGCTTTAACCCAAACCATAACTGGTAATAGGCTGGTCTTAAATCAAATAGTTGACTGTCACTAAAAAGAATTAGTGAGAGGGCACATTCTGTTTTAAATTTAATATCTTGCACTAATTTATACAAGTTAGAGATTTAAAAGAATGTATTTTTAATACATTATTCAAATTACCGTATATTTTGGCATGAAACCCAAAAAAAACTCAAAAAAAAGGGGTCGATTTATACGCCAGATATACTTTTGAGATCTTAAGTTCAGCTCAAAATCCAATCCACACTGTTCCAGTGTATAAGTTGACCTTCAAAAAAACTGATTCGGCATACAAGTCGACCCTCGAAAAACCAAAAAAATCTGACAGTGGTAGATTTTTATTGAGAGCTTTATTGAAAACAACACAATTAGCACCCTTCAAATTCACTCTCGCGATCATTGTCTGAAGCAAAGATGGCGGCAAGCACGTCCATACTCTCACTGTTTAAACAGGCATCATATGGGTCCCAGTCTGTATCTGATGAGGCGGTATCAGCTTCATCGTCAGTGTCCCACAATAAATCATCTTCCGAGCCATCAATTGCACAAGAGATACCGCACTTCTTAAATGATTTTATCACAGTCTCTAATTTTGTCCCATGCCTTGAGCACGAAGTTACACAGCATATCAAGTGATGCAGCACGCATTGCCCTGCCGCTTGTCAATGAATTTTCTGCACTCGACATTCATTTATTTCATTCCTCATTCCACATTTTTGTTCAAGCAGACATCGAGAGATTGCAATACGGACATCAAACCACCCAGGATAACCACCTTATGAGTATTATATAGTGCTAATCTACTTTTAGTCTTCTCAGTTAAGTGGATATGAAACATATCCCAGACCAAAGAACTCCTTTCTTTGCGTAAACTGCCTGGCCACCTGTTCCACACATTGGAACATAGTTCCATAGTTTTACACCATTTTCACCCATCCATCCTTTTGCATGAAAATGTTCAAAAATACCTGCAGGAAATTTCATTTTCGGTTTAATTTTGCATTTGAAATGACCATCTGTCTTAACTTTGTCCTGTTGGCCATGCACAATAACGCCACGGTAAACCCTTTCGTGGCCTGTTCTTCTGGTTTGCACAGTTTTAACACTTTTCCATTCCACTGTTCTATTGCTTTTCATGTCAAAATTCATGAGTTTCATCCATAATTTTGATATTTCTCAATGAAAACTGGTGTTTCTGCCAGTTCCGTATAATAAACTGGTAGAAGCTTACAACTTTATGATCAAGATCCTTTGGTACTTTCTGTGCAATTTTTATTTTTTGGTGTAATACTAGATTTTTCTTGTTCATGAAACGATTGCACCAGCCTACTGTACCCTCAAAATCATTAGTGAGTTCTTGGGGTGACTTGGCCCACTGCAGTGCAAATGTTCTTATTTCATTTCAGGTAACTATGTATCAATCTTGTCTTCGTTCACGTGCCCATTCTGCAACATGATTTTCCAACTCTGGCCAATGAATAATTTCTTTTCTCAAAGAACATTGCCTTTTTGGTATTTTTCTTAAAGTCTCTTCTTTCTTCCTCCAATTTCTTACCAACTTCTCATCAAATTTTCTCGCAGCAACATAACTGTTATTTTTCTTGGCCATTTCTACCACTTTAAACTTAAAGCTCGCTTCATATTTTTGCCGTGTGCTGCACTGTGTCGATGGACTCTCCACGATAACAATCACCTCCAGCCAACGCCCAGCAGATCAATCCACACGATCTATGGGATCAACATCAATGGCCCACCTCAGGCATCGCAAACTTTGAGGGTTGACTTGTATGCTGGTCAACAGGGCACCTCAGGCAGCCAAACTGGGGTCTATATATATATGTCAGATATACCATAAAACCCTTTAAAGGAAGCAGTGTTTCAAAACCTGCAATTGTACTTGTAAATTTTCATCAAATATTTGGAAAAATTAAATAGAGGAACTTAAAGAATTTTAGTAAAATAAATATGTTCACTGTGAAACAGATAGCAGGAAATGATAATGGGAAAGAGGGGTGAAAATTCTCAAAATGATAAGTGGAACTTTAAGATCTTCAGGTATTTAGTTTAAAAAACAAAATTACATCAAAACAGTAAATAATTGAAATACAAAGCCAATAAATATTCACAACAAAAGTGAGAAAGAAAGAGAATGGGCAACTTTGAAAGTTTTGGATGAGACATTCTGTAAGTCTAGTGTAATACTGATTGCATGATTAAATATAAGTTTTAAAATACTGAAAAATCCCCATTATTTGGAATTCAATCAACCAGAAGCTTAATCGGGGGAAAACAAAATGAATAAATAAATTGATTTTAAGAATAAATAAAGTTTTAAATAATAAAATTGTAAAAGTAAATGTTCTCTGAAGCCACACAATCCCTTGGGAACAAACATTCAGCCAGCACTTGTGCCCCACCTGCAACAGCTGTTTGAATAAAGTCTCAATAAAGTTGTGATTGAATAAAATGGCACTGCCCAGGACGACACTCACTGCTGGGGGAACTCTCTCAAACTGTCACTCTGTCCCTGCCAGGTAAGAGTCTATCCTTATTAGCATATTATTAAATATATTAGTAAGGTGTTATCTGTTAACTTGGGGGGGGCTGTGATTTAATTATGACAGCAGCATGGTTCGCATAGTGGCTAGTGCAACACCATTAAAGCACCAGCGATCAGGGTTTGAATTTAAAGGAAGGTGTGCCGAGGGCCTGATTGGGACACTGAGTGGAGGTGAGTAGGGGTGCACCGAGCATCTGTCTGGAACACTGGAGTGGAGGTGAGTCGGGTTGCACCTAGTGTCTGACTGGAACACTGGAGTGGAGGTGAGTCGGGTTGCACCTAGTGTCTGACCAGAACACTGGAGTGGAGATGAGTCGGGTTGCGCTGAGCGTCTGACCGGAACACTGGAGTGGAGGTGAGTCGGGTTGCGCTGAGCGTCTGACCGGAACACTGGAGTGGAGGTGAGTTGGGTTATCAGCTCAACGGGAGGGGGTTAATTATGACGAGGCATAGTTAGTGTAGGGGCTAGTGCAATGCTTTTACAGAACCAGTGACCAGCGTTTGAATTTGAATTTTGTACGTTACAGAAATTAGCTGATTAAAGTGAACTTTACATAATTAAAGACTACAATACTGATTTTTTTTTAAATTACTTTACATTTTGCAATGTCTTTTGTCTTTTAAACGGTGTATTCTTAATGCATCTATCTTAATTAGGCATTGAAAGAGTGAGTCTCAGTCACCTGGAAAATTCGCATATCCAACATCCACGATCCCTGTAGGTGCCGAATAATGGGGATTTTACTGTACTATCAATTAGCCCATTAAAACAA
This sequence comes from Narcine bancroftii, assembly GCF_036971445.1. NCBI lineage: Eukaryota > Metazoa > Chordata > Chondrichthyes > Torpediniformes > Narcinidae > Narcine > Narcine bancroftii. The sequence continues at coordinate 187,294,847 of NC_091475.1, read as the reverse complement.
AATTAACTTGTGGATACTGGGTATACCTGAAACTGAAGCATCTCAAGGCGCTTATCAGTAAATTCAAAGAGGGCTAAAGTTGTCTTCATCATGTGGAGAGAGTTTACCATATAGGTTGCCATATCAGCAGTGTGAAGGTTACTGGCAGATACAGTACACAACTGTAATAGTGGATCCATAATGCAAGAAAGGACCTTGTGATAGAAAGTAAAATAATTACATGGTTAATTGAATAAACAGCTTAAGTGATCAAAGTTTGAGCACATTTGCAGCATTGCTCAAAATCAATTTTTCATCATCACCAAGGAATACCCATTTTCCTCAGAAGCATATCACGTCTGTTTTATAAATTCGTGCAATGCTGACAATATGCATTCCATTATTTTCTTTAAGTTTTAGAATAGCTAAGAGATGCTCTGAGTAAGTAGATCGCATACCTCAGTCTTTGACATTATTGGTGGCCCCAGAAACCAAACCAAAACACTTGGAAAGAATTGAAGTGATTTTTTTTTAAAGTTCATGTACTAAGTGGAATTTCACAGACTTGAACCAGGTTCTGTATAGTAGGGTAGTTCAGAAGATTCAAACACATGGAATCCAGGGTGAGCTAGTCTATCAGGAACAAAATTGGCTTGGTGGAATGAGTCAGTGAATGGTAGCGGAGGGTTATTTTGTAAGCTTGGAGGCCTGTAATCGGATCAACAACAAGGTCCACTTTTGTTTGAGAGCACTGTAGAACAGAGACCTTGGGGTACAAATACAGAATCTCTTGAAAGTGGTGATACAGGTGAACAGGTTGGTGAAAGCAGTGTTCATCGGTCAAGGAACTGAGTCCAAGTTTTGGGACTCAATGCTATAATTCTGGTAAGATATGGAGTACTGTATGCAGTTCTAATTGCCCAGCTAGAGGAAAAATGTCAACTTAGCTGGGAAAGGTACAGTAAAGATTCAGAAGTAAGTTACCAAGAGTGAAAGACTGACTTATAAAGAGGGTCTGGGTTATAAGGAGGGGCTGCATAGGTTGGGGCTTTTTTTCTCCAGTGTGTTGGAGAGTGAAGGATGACTTTTTAAGAGGTATATAAAATCATGAAGGGGCAAAGACAAGGTGTATAGTCAAATTATCTATGCCCTTCATTGTAATGGTGCCTAAAACTATTTAAAGTGAGAGGTAAAAGATTTAAAGTAGACTTGAGGGGAAACTTTTTCAAACAGAGGGAGGCGGAAATGTGTGAAGAATTGCCGGAGGAAGAGGTACCAACTGGTACAAATTTGGACAGGTATGAACTTTAGTTTCTGCAAGAGGCCAGAAGTGGAAATTTTTTTTTAAATCTGAAGCATTGTCAAACTAGGAGTCAATACAAGTTGCCAAGCAAAATATAGAAAGGATAGGAATGCTTTAAAGATATTGGGTCAAATTTAGGCAAAGAGGACTGGCTCAGGGAGGCAATTTAATCAGAATGGATGAGTTAGGCCGAATTATCTATTTATAACTGCATAACTATGACACTGTTTCACTTTGCAACATTAATTTCAACTCATCTTTGCAAAGTTAACTACATGCATCGAAGGATGGCACACAAAATATTGAGGTTTTAAATTTCAGGAATTGACAAGCATAAGCAGTGAACTAAAGATAAAAAAAAATCAAAACAAGGTTTTCTTTGTTTATAATTTTAAAAATGGAATTTAATGGCAACTACATCATCAAACATGCAGTTGTCCAAACTTAAGAGCATGAGAATAGTGAAGCTTTTTACCTTAATGGGCACTTTAGGTTCAGTTCCACTCAAGACTGTTTAAATAATACCAACAAATACTGTTGCACCAATTGAGAATGTATCCATAAATTAGGCTTAAAAGAGACTTTAAAGAAACTCCTTGAAATTCAACAAAGATCAGATCATGAGCAATATACATAACTGAAAACAGAAGTTGGTTGAATTGCTTTGGTTGCAAACCATTAACATGAACATCCCCACCTTAAAGATGTAAAGGTTCCTCTTAAAAAGGTACCATTTGACATTTAAAACTAAAGTGTATTGAAACTAATGAAATAAAGAGCATCAATATTTTCAAAACCATGTTCTTGGCACTTCAACCACAGCAGGTCCAGAGACCACAAATATTACTGGTATGTAATCAAGAACAAAAACTGAATACATTCATACAATTGTAGAGCCATTGGCCAAAGGAATTAAATTTCAGAGTATGTTTCAATTTACCTGGACAAAATCTGCTTGCCTTGCATCCATTGGTACAACTGATGAATCATGGGAAGAAAGAACTTCACGCAAGAGGGATAACGTGTGATTCAGAGCACTGGTAGGTCCCAGGTCAGGTGGGGGCAGCTCAACCTGTGAGAGATGAAATTCAGACACAGGTTCTTGGCATTATATTTATTCACATTTCACGAGTGTTATCAAACAGATTGTGGCACCCTAGGAATTATTGACATTAGGTACCCAAAACCTGTTTTGAGGAAGTTTTAAAGAGCCTTCTAAGCAAGAAAAAACAGATAGTGAGTTTGAGGGATTAATAGAGGGAAATTTCAAACCATAGAATCTCAGCAGCTGAATCCTAAATAATGGTGCAGCAATGAATTTTAGTTTCTGCAAGAGGCCAGAAGTGGAAGATTTTTTTTTTAATCTGAGGCAGTGTCAAACTAGGAGTCAATACAAGTTGCCAAGCAAAATATAGAAATGCTGGAGGATCTCAGCAGGTCTTGCAGCAATCACAGGAGGTAAAGATATATTACTGATGTTTCTGGCCTGAGCCCTTCCTCAAACTATGAGTAAAAAGCCAAGAAGCTTTTAGCTCATACCCTGAGGAAGCTCAGGCACAAAATGTTGGTAATATTTCTTTACCTATAATGGATGCTGCGAGACCTGCTACGTTCCTCCAGCATTTCTGTGGTTTTACTACTATCAGTGTCTGCAGACTTTTGTATTTTACCTCAAAGACTGGTGTGTGACTGGGGCATGATGAATTGGGCAGCAGAGATCATCTCAGCCATCAGTTTGAAAAGTTGGATGAATGAGCTAAGTATTTTGAAATTGTTCTCTGCAATGAATGTGCTTTGCAAGGATTGGGAATTCAATCAACTGAGATAATTCAAAGAAGCAAATGATACTACATATGTCAGTAACTATTTTTATGAAGTGAAATTGATAAGCTAGGCAAATTTCAATCGATTTTCCATTCACACATATCTGAGCTGCAGTTAATATTTTACTTGTTTTGTGTAAAAAATTCGTCTAAAAGATTTTTATATTCCTATAGAATAATTTTAAAAATATTTAGCACTCCAGAATTACAACTTTTGTCAAATATAACAAATTGGCTAGAGTCAATGTCTTCAATTCTAATAACTTTACACCATGAAAGTTTGTGCTGGCTCAGGCATGTGTAGCCCATTCCTCTTCGTGAGAAATGTGGCTATTAATGTGCCACAAATGCAGAGGAATGTGTCCACATCAGAATGTTTAAAAATAAAATGGAAAATAGGCACATCCAAAAAGTACTCAGACCTCTAAGAATTTTGATCTGAATATTGCATGTCAAGCTCAGTGCTTGATTTTTTGAAGTATTCCTGTAGTGTTACAGCAGTTCCATTTACAAAAATGTGTATTTTGGCAATAGCAATAAAAAGAATGCAAAAAACAGAAAACTTTCAGAATCCATATAGAGTTAGTTATTTTCTTTTGCTGTCAGTTAATTTATATACTGGAAGAAGATCTACCAAAGGTAACTGCAAAGATTGATGTGACTTCCATAAATCACCTTATCCATTAATTTACTGGCATGAAGACCCAGGCTATTGAAGAACATTTTCTTGCTTAGAACATGCATTTCTTCAATTGTGATCAGCAGAGTGGCGGCGCAGTTTCCTACAATTCCACTGATTGAAGAGGAGAGAAAAAGTATTAGTATTACAAATACTAATACAAATAATAAATGCCCTGTAACATATTATCATTCAAATGTGGAAAATTATTAAGTCTGTGCTGAAACAACATAGCTTAACCAAAATAGCTGGAGAAACTCCCCAAGTGATATCTCAGTCATTCCTGACCAATTCCCTGTAACTTGCGAGAATCACAGAGACTTAACTGCAAGCACACATTTCTTAGGTTTTATTGACCTCAGTTGGAGCAAATATTAGAAGTGGAGTTCAATAGTCTACTTACATTTTAGCTCCAAAAAATAAAATGCATTTCCATTCACTATTAGCATGCAAAAATAAAAGCAGAAAATGCTAAAAAAGGATCAGGAGCTTCTGTGGAAAGACAAACAGGTTGAAAACCCTGATGTAGTGTTTTCGACTTGCAACAATATTCATTTTTCTATTCACAGATGCTGCTTGACCTGTCTGTTTCTTGCAGGTTCTGCTTCTATTTCAGATTTACAGCTTTTAGCAGGAGACAAGATTTGTATGAAAAATCTATACTTCATCCTTTGCAAAATGGCCCTCTCCTCACCACCACCACAAAGCAGATATTTTAAAGTGCTCTTGGTCCTCCAGTCCAAGCACTGTCAGGTATGTCCTAAAAAATAGACTACTCTTTGGATTATGCTGTGCATTGTTGGGCTGGGAACCTGCGGCTGTGCCAGAAACCCTGATTTCTGCCTGTGCTCCGACTGCACTGAATCAGTATGCAGAGGCTCCCTAGGAGGAATAGAGTTGGCCAGGCTGGGGCAAGTAATGCAGAAGCTCCCCTTGAGGTAGGAAGCTAAGGACTCTATCCTGGCTGGCAAGGAAGTTGTGGCCCATTGCTGGGGATTGACAGCACCTATGGTCTGCCTCACCTCTACAGAGGCTGCCATTTCATCTTCAATTTGATTGGCCAAGAGATTTCTTTACACAGAGAGATGTTGCCTGTCATCACCAGCAGGTTTGTATTCAATGTGATACCAAGTGTAAAGTCCTAATTTAGGCAACAATATGGTAGAGGGTCCTTTGGCCCATGAGCCCGTGTCACCGAATTACACACAATTGACCTACACCCTGGGATGTTTTGCAGGGTGGGAGGAAACTGGAGCCCTCAGGGAAACTCCATGCAGACATAGGGAGGATGTATAAACTCCTTAGCGCAGGATTCAAACCCCAGTTCCAATTGCTGGCACTGTAACAGTGTTCCGCCAACTGCTGTGCTAATCGTGCCGCCTCTTCTTGAACCCCATCTCTCTGTACCAAATGGCTCCAGTACTTGTTCTGGCTCACCCACACCAATTATCACAGGGAACCTCTCCTGGGATGATTTATTGTTAGATTTGTGTCAATTTCCCAACATAGCAATGGGAATGGGAAGGTTCACACCAGGTTCCTAATGCAGTAATGCTTTCAGTAGTGCATAGAACACTAAAGCACAGAAAAGACCCTTCAGCCCTTGATGTTGTGCCGACCCATATATCTCTACATATAATCCCATAATCATCTATTTTAATACTAATTTAATTAGCGCTCTCATTCCTTGGAATGCAGTGTGTGTCCAAGCAAGGTCCAACATATTTGTTTTCTGGAATCATACTTCCTGCTATCTACAACATGCAGATGTATTACTGAATGTCTAATTTTGCCTTACCTGATAGTGTGGTGGTAAAACTTGAGAAGGTTGGAGAGCTTATATAATAAAACTGCACCTGGCTCTGCTACTATAACCTGTTCAATACGGACCTGAAACACCACAAATGTGGAACACGTCGAATTAAAAGAACATCAGGCTTTGTAACTTGCTGAGTCAATCAAGAACTCTAATCAATCAATTATGGTTGTGAATTCATTTCCAAGCATTGAATGTTATTGTGCATTTCTCCTTTTAACAAACAAATCTGAAATAAAATGAGAGGACATCCAGGACTCACCAAATTTGTCTATCTTATATGCCTCAATATAAAATAATGCTTCAGCAGACACACATTTTCAATGCACTGAATCTAGGAGACCCAATAAAACAAACTCACAGCAGTTCTTGTACATAGAAAAGATACAAAAATATAATCAAAAAGCCAAATGGAATTATGCTTTTTTTCCCCTGAAGGATGTGAGTAGAATTGGTGGAAGTTAACATGAGCACAATGAATATGAGAAAGACCACACTTGAAACACTATGAACAGTTTTGGGCATCACACTTTAGGAAAGATTTATTGGGAGTACAGGACAGTTTACAAAATAATACCTACACTGCAAGAGTTAAATTGCAAAGAAAGATTGTGCCTCCTTTCCCTCTCTTTTCCATCAATTTATTAGTATTTCAATTGTTTTTAAAAACTGTATTGCTCATCACCACTGACATTCAACTTATCAGAGAAATTCAGTTCCTATGAATCCACACAGCTATCCATCAGATAAATTAGTTTTGATATTCATTATGGATTTGAAGTTATCGAGCAAAACAATTTTAAAAGCAATCATTACCTTTTTACATATATTCTGTTATCAGCAAAACTAACCAGCTGAACAGTCAGCAAAAACAAAACTATTAAACAATCAATCACATTAAAAAGAGGAACAAAATTGAATGCAACTATTTTTAGCATTGCCAACAACTTACAATTCACAAAGGGAATTCGGTAGGAACAGCTAACAGTTAGGAAGGCAAATATTTTTGTTGGCCTTTATTATATTTGTGCTAAAGTAGGTAATTTTGCTGCAATTCTATAGGTAACTGGAATTTAGATTTCTGCATCTAAAGGAAGAATATATTTGCCTTGGAGGAATTCAGAAGAATGAGGGGAATCTCATTGTAAGTTCAGAGATTCAGAGATTGACTAGATGTTCAGCAGCTGTTTCTTCAGACTGCAAAATTACAAACAGAGGCATAATTTCGTGCCTAAACTTCAGATACTTAGGAATGAGCTGAAGAGAAATTAATTTTGCTCAAGAGGATTGTAAATCTTCAGAATTCCATTCCCCTGAGAATTGCGGATGTTTCCTTCATTCTGTATGAAAGAGCTGAGAACCTATTTGTTTAGAGTTGCCAATGAGTTGGTGGATTTAGTTATAATCTCCATCTTAGAGGCATTTAGAAAGACACTAAACAGACAAGGCATCAGAGGATAGGTCATCCTCCAATGGCCAAAGGACCCTCTTCAGTGATGTCCAATTCTGTGACTATGTATATTCAAGATGTATACTTGAGGTACAAGGATCAATGCAAGTTTGATGAGGCATAAAGCATCTTCTTGCAACATCTCTATTTTATGATTTACACAAATTATAAGTGAGTTTATTTCTATATGCTGTAAATAGGTAAACAAACACTACAAGAATAAGAATTACTGGAGGAACTAGTAGGTCAGAGCATCTATGGGTAGAAATGGTCAATCTTTTGGATCTGAAACCTTTAAGACTAGAGGAAAAGGGTGATACTATGTAATGTAAAAGGGAAAAGCTGGAGGGCAGAGGTGATGGAACAGAAGGTATGAGCGGTGGAGAGACAGGTAAAGGGAGAAATCATTAAAAAAGGGTGCAGTAATTAGAGAGAGGGGATTCTTTTTCAGGAGTAAGTAAAGAAGATATGGGGAGTGGGGGGGGGAGGTTACCAAAGAAAAAGAAAAATCAATGCTCGAGCCATTAGGTTTTAACGTTTTTCACAAGAAATATAATGTATTTTTCCTAAGTTGAAGTTTGGCTTCATCCTGATAATAGATGAGGGCAAGAAATGACATGTTCCTGTGGGAATGGTTGGGGGAGTTAAAGTGGTTGACTAGAGTAACTTCAAGTTTAGACCCACAAGAGTGCACATGTTCAGCGAAGTGGTCTCACCATTGTAGAGCAGGCCACAATGGGTCCACCAAATGCAACAGATGGGTTTGATGGCTCGTCGGGAAGGTCTGTGTGTGGCCCAGGATGGAGGGCCATTTTCTGTGCTTATAGTGGGAAGTATTTAAGTAAGTGGAAGGGAAAAGCAGACTTGGTAGTCTTGGAGAGACTTATCCCTGCAAAAAGCAGACAGGGATGGAGAGGGGAAGACGAGGCTGATAGTGGGATCATGATGAAGTTGGCAGAAATATTGGAGGATAATGTGTTGGGCTCAGAGCTTGGTGAGTGAAAAGTGAAGACCAGAGGGAGTCTATCCTTATTATGCCTGGAGGGCATTGAGCTGAGGGCAGATATATGAGAAATAAAGGAGATAAGGGTGCAGTATTCATCATTGACAGATGGGACAGATTTTGTTATATTTTATATTGTGTATAGATATGTTTTAAAGGATATGTTGTGTGGGTTTTTTTAGTTTAGGTCACACACAGATACAAACACTTCAAAACAGATCTCATTTAAAATGCTGGAGCTCTGCTCAAACCAGACAGTCCAGGCTCCGAGTGCCTTTGCAAAAACTTTGAAGAAGGCCTATAAGGACTTCACAAGTAGGTGTTAATTGGACATGCTGTAGAGTAATGGATTATTGTTTTGGAGAGCAACAGATGAACGCACTCAGAGGATTAGGTCCAGTGCCGCTGTTTGAAGCTTGCTGCTCTAAGTGGGTAGCAGCAGCTGGGACTGGAACAGGTCAAGCTGGCAAACTTGTGGAAAAAAACCATTTTGAAGCTGTGTGGTGAGTTCTTAGTTCAGTCTGGTAAAAACCCTTGTGGTCCATACAAGAGGAGATGGCTGGCTGTATAATGTTTCACTTGAAATAAGGGAAACAGAAAAACGAACTCTGTGGTGACCTAAAAGAAAGAGGTTATCATCTGGAAAACCTCTGATGGGGCAAGTTTCTTCGGCAAGACACTCATGTGGCTGATTGGAAGTTTGTGTCCAATGAGCAACAAATCTCTCTCTGAAAACTGTCAAGACCAAAGCGTAATGAAATTCATAAATGTTAATTCTGTGCACAGTATAAGAATTCCCTGCAACCAGTGAACTTGGAGGAATGAGAAGTGAGATTGGACCGTGAATCAAATAACTTTTCTGAACTTACACACACACACACACACACACACACACACACACACACATTACATACACGTGCGCTTAGAATTAGAAGGGGGTTAAGTTAATAGTAATAAGTTAAGGTTTGATCCTGTTTTTATGTTTAAAGATAATTAAAAGCAACTTATGTTTAAGTAACCATTTGTTTTGGTTAATTTCTATTGTTGCTGGTTTTGGGGTCCTCTGGGCCCATAACACAGTAAGGAGTAAACTGCATGTATTAAAGAAGGCTTTTCTCATGTCCTAGAGGGCAAGGCCACATCCTGGGAACAGATGTGGTGGAATTGTGAGAAAGGGACGATGTCCTTAAAAGGTACAAGATGGGCAGAGGTATAATCCAGGTGGTTGCGAGTCAGTGGGTTTGTCATGGATGTTTGTGGATTGTTTATTCTCTAAAAAGGAGACAGTGAGGTCAAGGAAGAAGAAAGAGGTGTTCAAAACAGTCCTGGTAAATTTAAGGGTCGGGTGGAAATTTACTCCAGACTCGAAATATTGACTAATCATTTCTATCTATGGATACTGGCTAACCTGCTGAATTCTTCCAGCATTTCTTTGTATGATCAAGCTTCTGTGGCTTGTGTGCTTTTCTAGTTCAAGACTACTCTTTTGGCATCAGACCAGGATTCTATTTAAAAAGATGTTAGGATTAGCATGTTGCATTGTAAACAACTTGATTCCATTCATTATTAATGTTGTCTTTCAGCACATTCCTTTGCAAAGACAGCAGGCACACTACTTACTTTCACTTCATTAATATGCTTGGAGGCTCTAAAAGAACAAAAGCTAACCTACAGATTTTCTATTTTCTTCCCAGCTGGGATCAGTGATTTTCTGTGAAATTATTTTGTAAACTGGCAGCAATTGTTTACCATCACATCATTCACACCAGTATGTTAAGCATTATATAATTTTCCAATCATTATATGATTATCCTCTTTGTCGATCCTACCTCGGCTGCACCATTTCATCTGATGCAAGGATCGACAAAGAGATAGACAACAGACTCACCAAGGCAAATAGTGCCTTTGGAAGACTACACAAAAGATTTTGGAAAAACAACCACCTGAAGAAACATACAAAGATCAGCGTGCACAGAGCCGTTGTCATACCCACACTCCTGTTCGGCTCCGAATCATGGGTTCTCTACCGGCATCACCTACGGCTCCTAGAACGCTTCCATCAGCGTTGTCTCCGCTCCATCCTCAACATTCATTGGAATGACTTCAACACCAACATCGAAGTACTCGAACTGGCAGAGTCCACAAGCATCGAATCCATGCTGCTGAAGACCCAACTGCGCTGGGTGGGTCACGTCTCCAGAATGGAGGACCATCGCCTTCCCAAGATCGTGTTCTATGGCGAGCTCTCCACTGGCCACCGAGACAGAGGTGCACCAAAGAAGAAGTACAAGGACTGCTTAAAGAAATCTCTTGATGCCTGCCACATTGACCACTGCCAGTGGGCTGATATCGCCTCAAACCGTGCATCTTGGCGCCTCACAGTTCGGCGGGCAGCAACCTCCTTTGAAGAAGACCGCAGAGCCCACCTCACTGACAAAAGACAAAGGAGGAAAAACCCAACACCCAACCCCAACCAACCAATTTTTCATTGCAACTGCTGCAACCGTGCCTTCCTGTCCTGCATCGGACTTGTCAGTCACCAACGAGCCTGCAGCAGACGTGGACATACCCCTCCAAAAATCTTCGTCCACGAAGCCAAGCCAAAGAAAAAAAATGATTGCCCAATTGAAATTGAGTTAATTTTCTAAAAATCTCTTTTCTTAAGAAAAGGCTGATCAGTCATAAAATAGAACTGATAGTATCTCTTGGTTCTATATTCATTCTCACTGATGAAAATACAACAGACTTGCATAGCTGCTAATGTTACAAATAATTAAGGAAACTATTCTTTCCCAGTGTTGAATGTCCATCAACCTGAAATGTTCACTTTTTTAACTCTCTCTTCAGGATACCACCTGACCTTCTGAGTAATCTCATTGGATTTGCTTTTTATGCCATTTCATACACATTTGGCATGACCTCACTACATTATGCCAACTTATTCCAGTGCTCATTATTATGCTGTAAGCAGTAGTGGATTAACCATCATGCTGAAGCCTAGGGGCCTGGAGGGTAAGGGGGCCTAAACCCCTAGGCTTCAGCACCTATTCAGTTAAGGATGCCTGGTTTCTACTCACTGTATCTGCACAGGAGAAGCTGGCGATAGTGCAGGTGAGGCCAGAGTTGGCATCGTACCGTTACAAGGGTGACGCGCGCAGGTGGCGGTTTCTGGGAACTGGTGACCGCAGGCCAGCCGTATCGTGATGAAGATTTGCGTTTTTTGCAGAAATGCAACATGTGACATGTCCAGTATGTGCGATGATCGCGAATGGATGATCCTTCACCTTCCCAGCAAATTATTAGATTTTTAACATCCAATTGGTCAGACTTGGGGGTGGGTAGGGGGAGGCAGGTTGAAAAGCAACTCCCATTACCTTCGAGAGTGCCCGAAGGCAGACATTTAAGTAATTAGTGACCCTCCGGTGAGCGCCACTGTGATTGACTGAGAGGCCACCTCACTGAGGTCACAGTGCTTGCTGCTGGCCCAGGTTGCGCGTCATGCTCGTCGGGACTCGAGGGGGGCCGAGCTTCTAAACTCTTTCTTTTTATATTCCAGCATTCATCCGATGCCACCTCCCCCCGCCCTAACAACAAGTTACTCGCTTTTCCATAAACCAAGTTAGCTCCTCGACACCATCTAAATAATCTGGGCAGAAAAGAAACAGTATGATGTGACTGAGTTGTGATGGATAATATGGAATAAAAGGTCAGTTATAATTGATTCATATAAACTTGTCTTCATATTTTGTTATGTCGTACTTAGTACAACATTATTATACATATTAGTATAGTCATACTTCTCTAGGCATGTACCTCATGGTCACCAAAGCTGCGTTCACCCAATCAGCAGCAGGGTCTTGGACTCTGCTAGTCCCACTGCTACCTGTCAATCAACGCTCATGCCACATATTTGAAAAAAACACACGCAAGTCTGATCCTGAGGTCTGTGCTGTCTACCACCTGTAGCAGAGCTCAGTTCAGCTCATCATGCATGCAATGCCAGCGTCGCTCACCGAAAAGTCAATTGGACTCACTGCCAGACTGCCAGGCACAGGAGTGGAGTAAGTAATCATTTTAATTATTTTATTCATGTTATTTCAATTATGAATGACAGAACAGTTTCTGGAAATTGAATTGTACCCAGAGTTTGCAAATTATAATGGTTGCTGAATGGTTGAAAGGTATTTCAAGTCAAATTGTGTGTGGCTTGTTGTTGTACAATGTCCTCATAGTTTTGCTGCCCTAATGGTTCTATCATGGCCTTTCTGCACTGTTAGCTGTAGCAATGGTTTAATGGTTCTGTCTATGGTTCTGTCATGCAGGTTTTATGTGTTGCAGTTCTATCATATGGAATGAAAGGTCTGTTATAATTCATTCATATAATTTGTCTTCAAGATATTTTATTATGCGTGTTATGCACTAGTACTAAGTACAACATTAGTGTAGTCATACTTCTCCGCTAGTCGCCCAATCAATGCTCGCCGCGCATTTGCAAAAAGTACATACAGTTCTGAGCCTGAGGTTTGTGGCGTCTGCCTCCTGCTGCAGAGCATGGAACAATTTAAAAAATTGAAACTGACATGACCCACATCCACACAAAAATCATCTCATGATGAGAACGGGTATAAGTTTCTATTTAATTGAGAGAGAGAGAGGGGGAGAGAGATGAGTTGGGGCAGGGCCTGTGAATTCCCCCCATGACGCCGACCCTGGGGTGGGGGGGGGGGGGTGGGGGAATTACTAAAAGTCAGCCGAGAGACCCAGGTGGTAGTTAATCTCCCAGTGGCTATAAACCCTATCACAGCAGTCAAATGCAGTAGCCAAGTCTACTCTGTGCACATTCTAAACACAGGTTGTTAGAAAGTTGGCTCAAGACTTCATTTGGTCTTATTCCCAGGAACCATGAAGTTAACTGTAATAACTTTCATCCATAGCTCAAGGCTCAAAGCAGGAGGTATCTAGTCTGTATGAATAAACTGAAAAGGCATCAAGAAGCCAACAATTTCAACATATTTCTGCCTGTGATTGTATTTTCATTTAATATCAAATCAATTCTCGTAAATTCAGTCTGTACCTTTAAAGGTCTACACACTCCTTCAGTGATATGTCCAACTACTTGCTGAATATTTTCCTCCACACCTGTAATAATAAACATTCTGCTTTACATCAAAGTATAGCTTAACCAAGCTGCTACAATCTGTTTTCATCAACAAACCATTTTATGAAGAAAACATACACTCCACTAGTGGCAGGAAACATCTCATTCTGCAATAAAGTTCTGAAAATAAAAGCTACTGTACTTTACAGTTCTTTACAAGGTTGATACAACATCTAAATTAACAATGTTAATATTGAAATCAATGCTACATTAATAACATGTTAATTGTAAAATCTAGTTGTACTTTCTAAAGGATATTAACTTTTCAATTGCAGAGACTGTTTGGACCTAGAGTTCAATAATGTGAATGATCAAATTATTTGATCTAATTTTTTTGCAGAAATGGTTAAAACTAACAGAATCACTCAAAAGTACAAGAGGATCTTTATCCATTGGTGATGTTGCAAGAGTGGCTTGCTAAAAGTTTGACATTTATACACTTTTTCCGCCTGGCAATAACAGAATTGTAGAAAAACGTGGATATTCTGATCTTTTATTACTCTTGAAAGGAGATCTGTCAATGCTTTCTTCCTTAACAAAAGTATGTGTGTGCATTAGAGGTCTTATGAAGTTTGAATAAATGTACCATTCACATAAATCTTGTATTCCAGATATCTTGGCATTGTTTTCTCATCAATTAATGGAACACCTAGCCTAATATCTATACTTTTCAAGCCTTGACTCCAAACTCAAGGGACTCAAACAGCATTGTTGATCAAGAGTCGCATGACAAATTACAGGGAAAGGTTTGCCCAGACTTGGTGATACTTGTTATAATGAACATTTCTATTTATATATGGAATGACCAATGTACAGACTGCCACCTGGTGTACAGAGGTTAAGTTTACCTCGCCAATGAAAACTGAAAAGGATAAACCTGGTTGAAGAGAGGAATTTAAACATGATGTTGAGAAACAAGCACACCAGACACAGCAAACTGATACAATTTTGGACGACAGCTATTGCCAAATTACAATTCTAAAGCTCCTCAATACCTGACTCAACATATATTTAAATGACTGTACTTGGTCAATGACAGAGACATATGCAACACTTATTGAAATAATACTGAAAATGAAAATGAGCCCAAAAAAGGTTTTTTTAAATCAGTTTACAAAAATTGCACTTTGGTATTCTTAATTGTATAACTCCAATTTTTTTTAAATTTAGAGATACAGTAAGCCCTTCTGGCTCATGAGCACGTGGCACATAAATGTACCAATTAACCTACAGACTCTGTAGGTGGAACGTGGGAGGAAACTAGAGCACCCAGAGGAAACCCGTGGAGGCATGGGGAAAATGTACAAACTCTTTACAGATATCATTAGGTATAAAACCGCGTCACTGAAGCTGCACTAACTGTTGCACTAACGCACTGGTTAGTAAAAATGACTAATTTTTCTAATTTCTTAAAACTGTGGCTGCCCTTCATTCTACATTATGATAAAGCATCACAAATGCAGTTACAATTTATGATACTAGCATTATTAATATCCAGAGTAGCTAACATTGATAGGCTTTGAAATTACGAAGCCCAGATAAATATGGTGGCTTGTTTTCCCCATTTATCTGCAAACACTGACAAATATTCAAATACTAAACAAAAACATCCCTTCCAATTTTTGTTCAATTATTTTCATGGGAAAAATCATACATTGCAGTTTCTCTTGAACTGATCAAAACAAAGACCTCAACATAAAAGAACAAATCCAGCAGTGCAGAATTCAGCTCAACTTGTGATGGAAATTGCTTTTGAAATTTCTGTAAAACCTCAAGGAGACTGGCCACTGAAATGATTAATTACCTTGCATAGTTACGAGCTTCAGCAAAGCTTCAAGATGTTCTTTCTCTGAAGCAGCTGCCTGGTGTAACCATGCCAACATATCTCCAACATACCTGAAAGCACAAGATTCAGCACCATTAACTTTAATAAACCAGAATTACCACAAAAAATGCTGAACATTCAGTAGCGTACCTTAAAGGGTCATGAGAGTGCATTTCAATTGGCCGCGGAGTCCCACCAGGTCCACCTCTGGTGAGAGCATCTATAAAACCTCGAACCACTGCGCTCCTCCTCGCTGTTCCAAGTTCATCAAGTATGTAGCTAGGTCAACAAATATAAACAAAATGAAAGACATCAACATAAATTGGGGGATAAAGCAAATGAATTGGCATTCCAATCACTCAGTGCTAAATGTGCAGTTTATTTCAGAAAAGATTACCATTTTCAGAACTACTTAGTAGTGCCATACATTATTTGAATTAATCTGTCAAACAAATGTGCACCTTCTTTGCAATTTAACCCTAATTTGTTTTCTCTCTTTCAATGAAGAGTCTGAGGCCCCAAATTAATTGTTTCTTCTTCCACAAAAGCTGCCTGACTTTTATTGTTTTATTTCTGGTTTCTAACATATGTAGTTTTTATTTTAATTGGTGCTGCCTACAATATGGGCAGTAGAGTTACATACAGCAAAAACTTTATAGAGGCTAAATTGAGGGAATTTGTACAAGAGTGTGTTGTAATAATTGGGTTTCAAAGCCAGGAAGGCATAGATGAAGACTTCAGTGGAGGAGCAAATACAGGGGCTGAATGAGTAAACATTATGGAAATGAAATTAGGAAGACTTATGTAAAAACAGGAAGGAATTTATGGTGTAATGCTCATGCTGTGATCAAATTATCAAAATTATCAGGAATGATGCTGGTTCTATACATTTCCTTATCTCGTAACTACCAAATGAATATTATAAGAATGTTAATTACTTTAATAAAATCTAGCTCCATTTTATGGTTATAAAATCTAATTCTATGCATAGTTTGAACAGACAAGGGTATCTGCGGAAATATTTGCACTCCAATATTTCTGATGAAGGCACTGGGAATGTGAAATGTCTCTGTTTCCACAGATGCTGCCTGAACTGTTGAATTTTTCCATCTAGTCTGCATATTCTATTCCACAAATATTGCTACAGAATACCGTATTTGACAGCATACAAGACCTCCCTTTTTTACCCCAAAAAATTGCTCCCAAACCACCCTGGGTCTTGTACATGAAGGTGACATTTTGGAGCCACCATTTTGGGCACTGTTGTAGAGGCTTTCATTCACAAGATGGCCACTGGAGGAAAATGCTTATGCTACACTATTGCATACAAACTAAAAGTCCTAACAGATGCTAAGAAACTAAGTTTTTGGAGTGCCACCTACAGCAAAAATGGTACGTAAATGGAGAAAGCAAGAAAAACGGCTAAAGGCTGCAAAAAAGGGTAAATGTAACCTTCGTTGTCCAGCCCCCTGTTGGCCACAACTTGGGGAGGAGTTAAAAAACTGGACGCTAAATGAAAGAGAAACAGGGAAATGCATTTCAATCAAGATGATAATACAGAAACCCAGGAATTTAGGAGAAGAATAAAAGCATTCCGATTTTACTGGAACAGAAGGTTGGTGTTACCAGTTCATGAAATGGCATGGTTTATCAATGTGTACAAAAACATCCATTGCACAGAAACTGCCAGCGGATTATGAAGTCTAAATAGTAGAGTTTCACAAGTTTGTATATATGCATGAAAAAAAATTTGTTTTGAACTGAGCCAAATAGGGAACATGGATGAAGTTCCAGTAACATTCAATGTACCATCCAACAAAACGGTGAGTGTTAAAGGAGCTAAAATCATCGTAGTAAAAAACCACTGGTCATGAAAAGACGCAGTACTCAGTCGTTCTGGCCTGTTGTACTGATGGCACAAAACTGCCAACATTTGTAATATTTAAAAGAAAGACTCACCCCAAAGAAAAAAATAGCACGCAGTGTGTTTGCTCATGTTCATCCAGAAGCCTGGATGCACAAAGCTGGAATCAAATTATGGTTGCAGAAAATATGGCGAAAGCGTCCCAGTGGACTCTTACAAAAACCTGCACTTCTGGTCTGGAATCAGTTTAGAGCACTCAGAACTGAAAACCTTAAAAAAAAAGGCTGGAGAACTGAAAACCCTGTAATTCCAGGTGGTCTGACGAGCCATCTGCAGCTTTTAGGTGTGTATATAAACAAGCTATTTAAAAATAGCATGAGAGATCACTGGAACAAATGGATGGGAGAAAAGGACGATGCACTAATACGAGCAAGAAGAGTGAAACCATCCCACCATTACACAGGTGTGTGAGTGGGTGAAGACTTCTTGGAACACTGTAAAAACTGGAATTATTTTTAAGGCTTTTAAGAAGTGTGGAATTACTAATGCCCTTGATGACACCAAGGACGATGCATTTTTTGAAGACAGTGACACCAGCAGTAGTGATGCTGAGTTTTTGGGCTTTGACAGGGATAACATGAATGTTCAGGCAGGGAAGATGATTAAAGTCTTAGTACAGAACACTGATGTTTTATTGTGTTTTTGTCTTTGATAATTACTTGTTTTAATGTTCTTTTATTATTTTCTATTGTTAATTACTATTAGTAATTATTTAATAATAATTAGTATTATTATTAAAACGAGTTTTACCGATGTCCTAGTTGCATGTTCTGCCCAGATTTTAATGTAAATACATTAAAACTAATTTTTCCTAAACTTTCACGCTAAAAATGGGCGGGGGGGGGGGTCCTTGTCTGCCAATGGGTCTTATATGTCATCAAATACAGTAATTGGAATTTGTGGTTCTGTGCACTTCTCTTGCTGAAGTCCGATCCCAATTCACAATCACTGTTCAGTGAATAGCCAAATTAAAGGAACTTGGAATTTGTAAGCTCTGGTAGTGATAAGCTACCAATTTGAAGGAAACTGCTCTGAAACTTCGAGTTAATCCAAAGGCATTGAATTCCCATGTCCCACTGTAACTTAGTATCAAGAATTTGTTTTGTAAGATTCTTGGAGCCAAGCAACCTAGCTCATCACATTGAAGAATTCTGACAGAGAACAAGGAAAAAGCACAACAGTTATTTAAAATTATAAAGAATATACATGGAATTCATGTCACATACTTGGGCCAAAGAATTAGCAAGCAGAAAAATGGATTAATCTTCTTCTTTGGCTTGGCTTCGCGGACGAAGATTTATGGAGGGGGTAAATGTCCACGTCAGCTGCAGGCTCATTTGTGGCTGACAAGTCCAATGCGGGACAGGCAGACACAGTTGCAGCGGTTGCAGGGGAAAATTGGTTGGTTGGGGTTGGGTGTTGGGTTTTTCCTCCTTTGCCTTTTGTCAGTGAGGTGGGCTCTGCGGTCTTCTTCAAAGGAGGTTGCTGCCCGCCAAACTGTGAGGCGCCAAGATGCACGGTTTGAGGTGATATCAGCCCACTGGCGGTGGTCAATGTGGCAGGCACCAAGAGATTTCTTTCGGCAGTCCTTGTACCTTTTCTTTGGTGCACCTCTGTCACGGTGGCCAGTGGAGAGCTCGCCATATAACACGATCTTGGGAAGGCGATGGTCCTCCATTCTGGAGACGTGACCCACCCAGCGCAGCTGGATCTTCAGCAGCGTGGACTCGATGCTGTCGACCTCTGCCATCTCGAGTACTTTGACGTTAGGGATGAAAGCGCTCCAATGAATGTTGAGGATGGAGCGGACACAACGCTGGTGGAAGCGTTCTAGGAGCCGTAGGTGATGCCGGTAGAGGACCCATGATTCGGAGCCGAACAGGAGTGTGGGTATGACAATGGCTCTGTATACGCTTATCTTTGTGAGGTTTTTCAGTTGGTTGTTTTTCCAGACTCTTTTGTGTAGTCTTCCAAAGGCGCTATTTGCCTTGGCGAGTCTGTTGTCTATCTCGTTGTCGATCCTTGCATCTGATGAAATGGTGCAGCCGAGATAGGTAAACTGGTTGACCGTTTTGAGTTTTGTGTGCCCGATGGAGATGTGGGGGGGCTGGTAGTCATGGTGGGGAGCTGGCTGATGGAGGACCTCAGTTTTCTTCAGGCTGACTTCCAGGCAGTTTCCACAAAACAGGACGTCAAGCGCTGAAGAGCTGGCTCTGAATGGGCAACTAAAGCGGCATCGTCTGCAAAGAGTAGTTCACGGACAAGTTTCTCTTATGTCTTGGTGTGAGCTGCTTGCAGGCGCCTCAGATTGAAGAGACTGCCATCCGTGCGGTACCGGATGTAAACATCGTCTTCATTGTTGAGGTCTTTCATGGCTTGGTTCAGCATCATGCTGAAGAAGATTGAAAAGAGGGTTGGTGCGAGAACACAGCCTTGCTTCACGCTATTGTTAATGGAGAAGGGTTCAGAGAGCTCATTGCTGTATCTGACCCGACCTTGTTGGTTTTCGTGCAGTTGGATAACCATGTTGAGGAACTTTGGGGGGCATCCGATGCGCTCTAGTATTTGCCAAAGCCCTTTCCTGCTCACGGTGTCGAAGGCTTTGGTGAGGTCAACAAAGGTGATGTAGAGTCCTTTGTTTTGTTCTCTGCACTTTTCTTGGAGCTGTCTGAGGGCAAAGACCATGTCAGTAGTTCCTCTGTGTGCGCGAAAGCCGCACTGTGATTCTGGGAGAATATTCTCGGCGACACTAGGTATTATTCTATTTAGGAGAATCCTAGCGAAGATTTTGCCTGCAATGGAGAGCAGCGTGATTCCTCTGTAGTTTGAGCAGTCTGATTTCTCGCCTTTGTTTTTGTACAGGGTGATGATGGTGGCATCACGAAGGTCCTGAGGCAGTTTTCCTTGGTCCCAACAAAACTTGAAAAACTCATGCAGTTTGACATGCAGAGTTTTGCCGCCAGCCTTCCAGACCTCTGGGGGGGATTCCATCCATACCTGCTGCTTTGCCACTTTTCAGTTGTTCGACTGCCTTATATGTCTCATCCTGGGTGAGGACCTCATCCAGCTCTAGCCTTAGGGGCTGTTGAGGGAGCTGGAGCAGGGTGGAATCTTGGACTGAGCGGTTGGCACTGAAAAGAGATTGGAAGTGTTCTGACCATCGGTTGAGGATGGAGATCTTGTCGCTGAGGAGGACTTTGCCGTCTGAACTGCGCAGCGGGTTTTGGACTTGGGATGAGGGGCCGTACACAGCCTTTAGAGCCTCGTAGAAACCCCTGAAGTCGCCTATGTCCGCGCTGAGCTGGTTTCGCTTGGCGAGGCTAGTCCACCACTCATTTTGGATCTCCCGGAGTTTGCGCTGAAGATGGCTGCATGTGTGACGGAAGACTTGTTTCTTCTCTGGACAGGACGGCTTTGTAAGGTGAGCCTGGTGGGCAGCTCGCTTCTTTGCCAGCAGCTCCTGGATTTCCTGGCTGTTTTTGTCGAACCAGTCCTTGTTTTTCCTGGAGGAGAAGCCCAGTACCTCTTCAGTGGATTGCAGTATGGTAGTCTTCAGCTGATCCCAGAGGGTTTCAGGGGACGGGTCCGTGAGGCGGATTGCATCGTCGAGCTTTGCTTTGAGGTTTGCCTGGAAGTTTCCTCTCACTTCGTCTGACTGCAGGTTTCCAACATTGAACCTCTTTCTGGGGGCTTTACTGTTCCTGGACTTTGGCTTGAAGTGAAGGTTGAGCTTGCAGCGAACCAGCCGGTGGTCAGTGTGGCATTCCGCGCTGGGCATGACCCTGGTGTGGAGCACATCTCGTTTGTCACTTTCTCGCACCAGGATGTAGTCCAGGAGGTGCCAGTGTTTGGATCGGGGATGCATCCAGGTAGTCTTAAGGCTGTCCCTCTGCTGAAAAAGGGTGTTTGTAATGACAAGCCGCTGTTCTGCGCAGAGCTCCAACAGGAGGCGCCCATTGTCGTTGCACTTGCCGACGCCATGCTTGCCCAGGATTCCTGGCCAGGTTTCTGAGTCTTTGCCGATGCGAGCGTTGAAGTCGCCAAGGATGACAACCTTGCCGGCTGTAGGGGTGCGTTGGATGAGGTTGCACAGGTCAGTGTAGAACTTGTCCTTTTCTGCTGGTTCCGCCTGGAGGGTTGGAGCATAGACAATGATGAGGGTGATGCGACGCTCGTTTTGAAGGGGGAGTCGCATGGACATGATTCGGTCCGAGTGGCCTGTCGGAAGGTTTTCGAGTTTGGAGGCAATGAAGTTCTTGACCGTGTAGCCTGCGCCGCATTCTTGGAGGCTGCCTACATCTGCCAGGCGGACTTCACTGAGAGCGGCTATGTCGATGTCAAGTCTGAGGAGTTCATGTGCAATGAGGGCAGACCGACGTTCAGGTCAGTGGCTGTCAGCCTTGTCTAGCATGGTTCTGATGTTCCAGCATGCTAGCTTGAGTTTGAGAGCATCTTTTGAGGGGGAGGACATGGAGGGGGAGGATGTGGAGGGGGAGGACGTGGAGGGGCAGGACGTGGACCTGTCCTCGGGCCTGCGCAAAGGAGCTTTTAGGTGGAGTGCAGTGCGCGCAGTACTGGCCCCGCCCTTTACACCCATGGTTCGTGTGCCGTGGCCAAGCAAGCTGGGACGTGGCAGCGAGGTCCTTGGGTCGTAGGTTTTATATCGGAGTGGCCTAATACATAATTAGGAATTCACTTTTTTTTAGAAAAATTAAACATACAGCACAGTAACAGGCCATTTCAGCCCATGAGCCTGTGCTGTCCTAATGACCTACACCCCTGGTATGTTTTTGAACAGTGGGAGGAAACCAGATCCCCCCAGGGAAAATCCACACAGACGAGGGGAAAACATACAGATAGCACCAGATTCAAACCCAGGTCGCTGGAACTATAAGTGTTGCACTATCCACTATGCTAACTCTACCACCCACATCATGCAACAAGGTGCAAGATTTTTCGTGGATGTTATACAAAATTAGTTCACAATTGTAATTTTATTAATTTTCTAATTTCTGGAGGTTTACAAAGGAAAATGTTGCAATACAGCATGCAAATCAGAAATTATTAATTCTGGACTTTTGTGTTTAAACCATTCTATTTTTGTTAGTTTCTTGGTTTGGTGACTAATAATTTCATTCTTATTGCATCCAGAAATAAGGCCACACAATTTCAATCACTTGGTCCTTAGTCCTACTATATGCTTTGAGCAAAAATTTCAGTTTTCTTCTGATGAATAATTGTGCATCATGAAGCATGTTTTTTTTTAAATTATATCTTTAAAATCCACACATATTTGGTTTCTTTCTTGAGAATGGACTATTCTTCTCATTTGCATAAAATATAATTTTCTTTCTTCTATTTCCCTTGGATAATAGCC
Source organism: Narcine bancroftii (assembly GCF_036971445.1). Classification (NCBI taxonomy): domain Eukaryota; kingdom Metazoa; phylum Chordata; class Chondrichthyes; order Torpediniformes; family Narcinidae; genus Narcine; species Narcine bancroftii. Next base: position 187,272,510 of record NC_091475.1, on the reverse strand, counting down.
TAACCAACATGAAATTTCAAAGACTGCACAAATTGAAACTTTCATAATTTCAAGATTCGCCTTTGCTCTACCAAATACATGAGCAGATGCATATGCCTTGGCTTCAAAATTCATTTTCTGAAATATAAAGTTTCCTTTATAGAACATGGATCAAAACAGCACATAATTTGGGCCACAATATTGTGCCAACCTATATAAACCTGCTCCATGATCAGTCTAACCCTTCTCTCCCTCACAGTCCATTACCCCCTATTTTCCTGACAGCCATGTGCCTTTGACAACTCCCGTAAACTTTACTCCACTCACCTTAAACAGATGTCATCTGGTATTGGCTATTAGTGCTCTGGGGAAAAAGTACTCTGATCACTCTATGCCCCTTGCGATCTTATATACCTCAATTAAGTTGCTTCAAAACAGAAAGCCCGAGTTTGCTCCACTTTTCCTTGTAAAATGTGTTCCCTAATCTAGGCAGCATCCTGGTAAATCTCCTCTGCACCTTCTCGAAAGCTTCCACATCCTTCCTATAAGGCATCCAGAACTGAACACAATACTCTAAGGCAGCCTTCCTCAATAGGGTCATAAAGTCCGCCTTGGGGGGGGGGGGGGGGGGGGGGGGTGGTCCACAGCATATTTGAGGCGGGCCACGGACTGAAATAATTTTTTTAATGTAGTCGGTAGGAGAGAAGTACAGAAGAAATTGACTAAACTTGACTGATTCACAGGTAAGAGGGCCCATAACATTTGGAGTCATAGTCAAAACGAAGGTTGAGAATAACTGCTTTAAAGTATGTGGGCTTTATAGAACTGCAACATTACTTTGTGACCCTTAAGCTCAATCACTGACAATTTCTTAACCATCCTTTCAATTTCCATGGCAACTTTGAGGGATCTATGGACATGGACCCCATGATTCCTGTTCTTCCATACTATAAAAATTCTGCCATTAACCATTTCCTCTGCCTTCAGGTTCAATCTTCCAAAATGCATCACTTCAGACTTTTCCAGATTGAATTTCACTTCTCTGCTCAACTCTGTATCCTGTCTATATTCTGCAGAAGCTTACAACTCTCTACACTATTTGCAATATCTCCAATCTATCTGTCCTGTGCAAACTTACTAAGCCACCCCACCACTTTTTCAACCAAGTCATTCATAAAGATCACAAAAAGTTGGGGTTCCAGAATAGATCCCTGTGGAACACCACTCATCACTGACCTCCAGTCATAATATGTTCCATCTATTACTACCCTCAATTTTTTGTTGGCAAGTCAATTCTGAATGTATCCTATGACTCGTGACTTTCTGAATGCATTTACTATGAGGAACTTAGTCAAGCACCTCACTAAAATCTGCATATACCACAAAAGTGCAAAGTCAGAGAATTTAACTAACATCACCCCCAGTATTTAGTTCTTGGTCACAGTTCCCTATTTCAATATGATCAAAAAAAACTTGACCAACAGTTCACAGGGAAATAGTAAATTGTAGATAGAAGTGAGAGAGATTGATAGAGGAGGAAGAAGAGATAATATACCTCCTAGCTAAGTATAAACTAATGAAAGAAAGGCTAAAACATATTTAAACAAGATGCTCATCTTATAGTGTACATTCTCTTTTTCCTTTCATTTCAAACTCCTTGGTGAAGAGTAACATAGTTTAAAAAAATAGAATCGCTATCTGATCCACAATTTCTTTTCTTTTACAAAGATTATCTTGATTAGAGGGAGGGCATAGATTAGATTTAGTTTTTCTTTTGTTTGTTTCTTTTTATCAATTTTTATTTGGATTAATTTGGCAAATATAGGTATCAACAGATTAATTCCAATAACTTGTTTCTCATGTGAATTAATTTTTTTTGTACTTGTATGTATATGTTATGTGTTTTCCTTATATTTTTTATGTAAGTTTAAATGTTAAACTCAATAAAAATATTTTAAAAAGAAAAAAAAATACAAACTTGTAGAGTACAGGTCTGTCCTGTAAAGCTTCCATTGCTTGAGTTTGAGCTGGAGAGATATCACACGTTTCTTGAGTCCGAGTTCTGCATTCAGCTGCAAAAATCATCAATCCATGAAAACATTATCAAAATGTTACTATTCATTGTACTTCAAACATAGAACAGCGAAAGTCATCTCAATTTGAGGATGAACCAAAATTCTGATTCTCATTAAAATACGAGTTTGACCAGCCTGCGAGTTGGTGTTCAATTTGGGCAAAACCATTTTGGAAGAGTTCACAAAAAAATTATTTGAATGGTTCTAGGAATAACCTTAGGGTTGTCATCTGAGCAGAAAAGAAAGAAATTAAATAGAATGGTTTAAAAATCAGGAAGGAATGCAAGAATACATCAAATCAATATGCAGAAGGTAAAGATTAAAATGATGGGTAACAGGATTGGTGGAAACATTTTTTTAATACATGTAATTAGTGGTTAAGATTTCGATTACTCTTGCCTGGTAGGATACTGACTAAAGATTCAATAGAGAATTAGATAAAAGAGACTTAATCAAATGTGTAGGAATAAGCTTAAAGTATAGTCAGTTGTCAATTTCTAATGTTTTCATATACAGTACAGGAGAATTTAGTTGCTGAATGACACATTTCAAATTACCATGAACTCAGTTCAAGAAATAAGCAGCTAAAATAAAGTGACTTTTAATTAATTCAACAAGATTAGAACAGATAAAACAGCCTTTTTCTCTCTGATTATGTAAAAATTAATTGATATATTAATCACTTATTTGAATTTGTTTTCAATTTGTTTGTCAATCTTTTACAAATATTCAACCTTGATGAGCTTCAATCAAAAGCCATCCCTGGCTTTAAAAATATTGAGAATAGACATACCTTGTGCCCATCTGTAAAGTTTCTCATATGATGTTTCTTGGAGGAGAGCCATCTGTTCCATGATTTCCAAACTTTAAAACATAGGATAGAATTAACAATCAATGTTACACTGTTTTTAATTTTGTGAACTCTAAAGACACAGAGAAGGCACATTCACTTCATCAAAGAATCTGGCTTAGCATATAAATTCATGCCTGATTAACCAGCAATTTGTGTTTATAAGCCTACATAATGAACAGTACCATGTAATTTTTTAAAGCAACTTAAGAATTTACATAATTATCCAGCATTTTGTTTTAATGGATACTCTTTAAAGTTCAGACAGTTTTCATGCTAACATTATATTGAGCAATTCCAAGAATAAAACTTCAAATAATATCAGCAATCTTTGAATGGTGAAATACTCCAAACAAACAATGCAAATTCATCAATATTGTGAGAAATTGGGTTAAAGCTGAGAGCATTTTCAGTGACATGAACTAGAAAATTCTTTCTGTGAGTGGTTGAACTGTGCAGAATGCCACAAGCATTTTTGGAGTATTGTGTGCAGTTTTGGTCCTTAACTATGGGAAAGGTATCAATAAGATAGAAAGAGTGCAGAGAAGATTCACTAGGATGTTGCCCAGACTTCAGGAACAGAGTCATAGGGAAAGGTTAAACAGGTTAGGACTTTATTCCCTGGAGCATGGAAGAACAAGGGGAGATTTAATTGAGTTATTTAAAATTATTGGGGGGGGGGGCGGGTGGAATAGACAGAGTTGTCATAGATAGGCTTTTTTCCACTAAAGCCAGATGATTTACAAACCAGAGGATGTGGGTTTAGGGTGAAAGGAGAAAAGTTTTGGGGAAATTCTTCACAGAGAGTGGAACAAGCTGCCAGCTGAAATGGTGAATGCGGGCTCAATTTTAACATTTAAGAACATGGACAGGTACATGGATGGGTGAGGTATGGTAGGCTATGGACTGGGTGCAGGTCAGTTGGACTAGGCAAAATTATTCGGCAAAGACTAGAAGGGCCGAAGGGGTCCGTTTCTATGCTGTAATGTTTTATGGATCCAAGTAAAATCCTACTGGAAACCTGAAGTATCAAAAACAAGATGTTAGAAATACTAAGCAGGTCAGCCAGTATTTGTGGTTAAAGAAATGGAAGTGGCATTTCAGGTCAATGATCTTTCAACATCTCCCATACAAAATAGATGATTTCCAGATTCATGATTAAGTAGGTTATTTTTACCATGGTCTGAATTCTACAAATAGCCTTAGCCTAATTCCCTGCATCAATGGATGAAAAAATTATCCAGGATTCCTTAACATATTTCAACAACACTTATACTTTGAACATTGATAGAATAGCATAATGGTGACACTTCAGTCAATGAAGAGAGCTTGCCGAATTTCATTTTCAAGATAAAATGTGGACAGACCTGTGATGTCAGTCATTGCAGGAGGATCAATTCATTCTATTTTTCTGATTATGTCCCAGAAGTCTGCTACTTTGTCAATAAATGGGCAACTTCCTGCATGAACCCAAGATTCCACACATATCAAGTTTGAGAAATATTATCCCTCCCCTCTTAACCTTGTTAATTCCTCTGCAACAACATCCTGCACAAAATTTCATTTTCCGTAGTCATCTCATGCTTTGAGCTTTCCTGATACAGTAAAGTCCCTGGCATCCGGAATTCAAGCAACTGGCAGCCTCAAGCAAATAGTAAAAAGGAAAATAAAAAAATATTCTAGTTTAAACTCTGCTAGTTCGTCAATCCACGTAACCACGTCATCTCAAGCAACCAGAACATACACTTATCTGGAATCTACCAATCCCTATAGGTGCTGTATACCCGGGGCTTTACTGTATTTGATTTTGACTATAAAAAAATTGCTAGCATTTTATTATTTCATCTCAGGCTAATTCTAAATTTACACAATGTGATCCAGACCCATGATCATTTTGTTTCTTAATTCTTCCTTGTGCTTTGTTCCTCTCTCAAATACCCTGCTCCACAGGCTATAAGAAAGATAACAGCTTTTGAAACACAGTTCATATGTTCTGTTACTATTCCCTAATTTGACAATTTCAAATTCTTTTGGGGAGATGGTTAAGAATATTCCTTACCCTGCAGTTTGCTGGTTTGTTCGTAAAAGGACCTTCACGTCATTGTGAATTAGTTTCACTTTTCCAAGTGCTTTGAAGAACTCCTAAAAGTATATAAAGGATTATGCAGCATACTTTTGGAAGTGTACTGTGGTTCTACTACATTACAGGAAGCAAATGACATAGGAATTACCTCTGTAATGGGCCCCTCTCTTGGACCTCGAAGGATATTCATCTCATCTGCATTTAGTTGAAACTTGGACAAGAAAGCATTTGCCACCTCAGCTCGGATTTCTAATCGTTGACTGTATTTAAAATGAAAATTCAGATTAGAGGATAACTCATTATTGTTTAGTCAAAGTATATAACATCTAGCCTTCAGCACCTTGGATAAACACATACCATTGTCACACAAAAAGAAACATCAAAAATTTTGATCATATTGTACATTGCTAGGCTGTTTTATCATGTCCTGCTAAGCTGGTCACCAGTATATCATCTACATTTGAAGGAGTTGTACAAAGAAAACTGAATTGATAAGGAAGGGCTGATATCCAGAGGTAAAGAAGCTTTGTAAATAGTGGGCACACTTAAAAGAAATAGACTACAGGTCCTTATCATTTTATCCATGATTCCAAAAGCCTCCGAAAATCAGATTTTTTTTACTGCATGTACAGTATATTTTCCAGAGAGAGCGAGGGGAGAATGTGGTTTGGGCGGCAAGCAAGGAGAGAACGCAGCTCGGGTGGTGAGGGAGCAGCAGCGCAACTCAGGCAGATGAGCGGGGAGAAAATGTGGCTCGGGCAGCAAGAGGGGAGAGAGCAGCAATGCCACTCAGGTGGGTAGGCGGGGAGAGAGGAGCAGCGCAACTCGGAGGGGGGGGATGAGCGAGGAGAGAGCAGCAGCGCGACTTGAACGGGCGAGCAAGGAGAGAGCAGCAGTGCGACTTGAACGGGCGAGCAAGGAGAGAGAGCACCAGCGCGACTTGAACAGGCGAGCGTGAGAGCAGCAGCGCGATTTGAACGAGCAGAGAGCAACAGCGCGACTTGAATGGGCTAGCGAGGAGAGAACAGCAGGGCGAGTGAGGAGAGAGCAGCAGGGCAAGCGAGGAGAGAGCAGCAGGGCGACTCTGGGAGGGGGGAGTGCGAGCAGGGAGAGAGTGAAGAGGAAATGGTGCCTGAAGAGCATGGATGCCTAGCGGGGTTAAGGAGAGTTGGAGCCCTCCAAACTGATGGGGCCAGAGGGCAAAGGGACCTGGGTGGTGAGCTCCAGGGCCCAGGAGGAGAGAAATGAGTGGCACTGAGGAAAAGGTGATGCCGGATGGAGAGAAGCCGAGAGGACACCGGTGAGCAGCCAACCCCAAGGAGCAGCAAGAGCTGGGCCCAAGGGAGGAGTAGGTAATGGGAAGCCCCCCCAGGCAGCCATGCCATTCCAGAGGGATCAGATGATGGGAAGCAGTCCAACAGGTGCCGGACCAGGAGGAGGCAGACAAGGGCATGCCGGAGCCCAGCAGGGCGAGGATCAATGGCCATCTTCGTTATCCATAATCTGCGTTTCCCAAAGCAGTTCCAGTTGCATGGGGGATTATGGGTATCAAAGAGGGCCATTGCTTGTTGAGCTGGCTTCAATACAGTGTCGCTCTAAAAAATGGTCTTATATTTTGCGCTAATCTGTACTGCCGCCATTTTAATTCCATAATCCTGAATAATCCAAATACCAAGAAGTGTCCGGTCCCAAGGATCTCAGATAAAAGTGTAAGCACCTGTACAACTTTGATACATGACACGTGCTTTTTATCGTGGTCTAGAATTTTGTTAATTATTTCATTAATTCAGTCTCTAATTAAATTTTTTTTACGTGCAGCTGCAACGACTGGAAAACATATTAGTTTTGGAATTACTTTATCCTTGAACACTTTAAAAGAGAACTCATGTGGAACCTTTCAAAGCTTTGGGTCATTCCATAGTAATTCAGAGCCACTGAGATAGCATTTTGCTCCACGACACTATAATGCCCTCTAATCCCCTTGGAAAAAATGAATGCTTTCCCCATGTCAAGAGCCCCCTCAATAGCAATGGCGTATACTGATAATGAAACCACTGTGCCAGTATTCCCCTTAGTTGATTGATGAAAAGAGTATTTGAAGGTTGAGGCCTCGGTCCTTGGACAAATTCATGGTCTGCCAACCAGCAATTATCATTGCTGCCTTAAATGTTTCTAAAATCTGGATTATCTATAGCAGGCACATTGATACGACCAATGCTGTTTCCATAAAATCCTCTCAATTTACAGGAAGGATAAGCAAAACATCAGTGTCCTCTCCTATGTCCACATCTACACCATCAATGCCAGAGTTAAACTGTTGGCTTTGCTGGGCAGGGCACATGGCTTGCACACCTAGCACCAGAGTCCTAAGACACTTCACTCTGAGATCTGTTGCAGGAAGAGATACCAAACAGACCATGGAAATAACTCCAGAATACAAGCACAGTCCCAGTCAATAAATGCAACATCTCTTGAGATTCTTGACTGAAATAGAACATTCAGGATATGATATTGAAAACCTTGAGTCAATGCATCAGAGGCATACAGAAGTCCTGAATAAGCACCATCTCTCAATGACCCAGCCATCTGATCTATCAGGCATGTCTTACCTAAATGGGAGCCTAGGGTTCATACAATAGCCAACCACAGAACCCACAAAAATCAGACCATAGCAAGTTATCCTTGATCCTGAAGTACTGCCAAAAATAGAGCATAATGTAGGAATTATGGCAGCAAAGTGGAATAATACAAGTTCCTACAAAATGGAAATGATCAGTTGATGTTGATAATAATGTTGATTGAATGAATGTTATTTGGAAAACAGAGAACAACTTCTTGGCTTTTGCTTTGTTCTGTGGGAATCGTCACTTCCACCTGTAAAGGCACTGGTTCTTCTCTCATCTACATTATCACTCACTTCGTACTGCACTGGAGCGTTAGGCCAGAATCTGATCAAGCCTCTGGATGCAGATGCAACAATATAACCAATTGAGCCATGGCTAATCTTCATGCTAAAAAAGATGTCTGATTCGGTTTTACAGAAGACTAAATATTCTCTTTTTGCCCAAATCCACACAGGTTCTGAACCCAGTGTGGAGAAACAAGTATCCACCTCAGACAAAACAGTGGACTCAATCACAAATGTTTCTAAAGAAAGCCATCTGCAACACGCAACAGAAGTTGCCTTATGGTGCACAGCGAGATTCCTTCCCTCAGGATGATGGTGTATTAGCTCCATGAGCATCTGCTGAACAGAACCTATTTTGGACCTCTCAAATTACCTTGTTCGAGTGAACTTCAGCACCTAGGTCCTTGGAAAAGTGAGAACCCAGAAGTCATTGCCCATTAGGAATATCGTATTTCATAGGCTTCAAGGCATCGGGTGTGCACTTCCCAAAACTAACAGAGTTATGATACTTTTTCAGAATACCACAGGCAAGAAATGAATGGGAGGTATATAATGCACTTTTTATTACATTTATCAGTTTGGTTTGCAATGTGGAAAAATATTGCATTTGTTGGGCTTTTTCTGACCTCCGGATGTCATAAAGCTCTTCTTCTGAAGTGAAACCACTACTGTAAATTAGTAGCAGCTATTATTCTGACATTGATGTGAATTGGTCTACACAGTTATTGCAAATACATACTATAAAGTGAGCTATGTGAGTGATACCCTCTGTGGCTGATTTGTAGATGTTAAAATATACCACAGGTCAACAGCTTTATCGTATCCAGAACTAATGCATTACCTTTTATTTAACAGCTACTGATCTGCAATGTATTTTAATAATCAAAAATAAAAATGGTCTCTAATCCATCAGATTACAGAGGTTTCCCCACAGATGTCCAGCCTTCTCTTGTACTGTTCTTCAGAGAGATTCCTGACTCCAGATTGAACTGCACCAGGTGTGGCCCTAATTGCACTGGCTGGTCATGGCCAGAATTAACACAATAAAGATCTGGACGCACTTCAATTCACCTATTGTCACAATCGCTCCAGAGCTGGCTCTCCATCAGCTCTGGATCACTTTGAACGCAGCAATTCATACATACGGCTGCTCTTCATAGACCACAGATGGCCTTCAAAACCATTATTCCCTCAGTGCTGGTCAAGAAGCTAGAAACTCTAGGCCTCTGTATCCCCCCTCTGCAAATGGATTCTTGACTTTCTCAATGGAAGACCATAGTCAGTACGAATTCGAAACAACGTCTCCGTTCCACTGATTATCAGCACAGGCGCACCCCAAGGATGCGTGCTTGGCCCACTGCTCTACTCATTATACACTCACAACTATGTGACCAGACACAATTTCAATGCCATCTACAAGTTTGTTGATGACACCACAGTTGTCAGTAGAATCGCAAATGGCAATGAGAAAGTGTACAGGAGGGAGACAGATCAGCTCGTTGAATGGTGACAACAGCCTTGCACTCAATATCAGCAAAAACATTTTATTTCATTCCCAAGAATGAAAGAGAAATATGAAATATCTTCAAATACTCTTTTTTCCTATTATCAAATTAAATCCCTATTGTTGGATAATTTTGGGCATACGTTACGGTTACCCAGCTGGTCTAAATTTGAAATTTTACTTACAGATGGTGACAAGAAAGGATTTAAAGCTGATATGTATGCTTTATTGCAGAATAAAATGCTCAAGCCAAATGTTTATAAATCTAAATTAAAATGGGAAAAAAGATTTGTCCATATATATTTCTCAAGATGATTGAATTACTTAATGTGAGGATAGTATGACTAAAATTGTAAATGTAAGGTATAGAATGGTTCATTATAATTTTCTTCATCAGTTATACTTAACTCCAGAGAAATTAAGTTTACTTCTTCTGACTTATGTTTCAGATGTCGTAAGGAAGTTGGTTCTTTTTTACATTCTACTTGGTTATGCGAAATGGTGAGACCCTTTTGGAATAGAATTAAGGAATTTTTAGAAGCTATTATCAAATTTAAAATTTCACTTGACTCTTTTCTTATTGGGGTTATATTAAGAAATTGATCTTGGAGATAAAATTAAATAAATTTCAATTTGCTTTTTTTGAGATTAGCTTTAGCTGTGGCAAGAAAATGTTTGGCAATTTCTTGGGAAAAATGAGACTAATTTGAGTATTCAGCGATGACATTTGGAAATGAGATCTTGTATTCCGTTGGAAAATATAACATATAATTTACGTAATAATTATTTTTTTTGTTAAAACTTGGAGCCCGTATATGGAGTATATGTGGTTGAATGATTAATTTTTTCCCCACGTATTGATGGTGGTGTCCCAAACCATAGCAAATAACTGAAGGGTGTTGATATTTGATCTCCTTTCTTTTTTGGGGTAGTTTAGAGGGGCGTTGGGTGGGTTATGGTAAGGGGTGGGGGATTGTAAGGGGTAAAAATATTATGTACCTGTTTGTATCTTTAATTGTATGATTTATAAATAAAATATTCAAAAAAACATCAGCAAAGCCAAGGAGATGATTGTTGACTTCAGGAGGAAGTCCTCATCGAGGGCTCAGTAGTGGAGAGGGTCAAGAACTTCAAATTCCTGGGTGTCAACATCTCCGAGGATCTGTCCCAGAGCCTCCATGTTGATGCAATCACAAAGAAAGCTCAGCAGCAGCTATACTTTGTGAGGTGGTTCAGGAGGTTTGGTATGTCACCGAAGACTCTTGTAAACTTCTCTAGTCAGCATTCTGGCTGGTTGCATTACTGCACTGATATGGAAACACCAACTCTGAATAAACTCCAGAGTGATGTTAAATCAACCTGCAACATAAAAGGCACTAGACTTCACTCCATCGAGGACATCTGCATGAGGTGGCGTCTTAAAAAAGCAGCCTCTATTCTCAAAGACCCCCACCACACAGGCCATCCCGCTCATTCTGCTACCATCGGTAAAAAGGTACAGGAGCCTAAAGACAAGCACTCGGTGCCATCAGATTCCTGAATAGTCAATGAACACCGCCTTACTTTTCATGCAGTATTACGGTTATATTTTTTTAATATAATAATGGTCATAAGATGGTTATAATATGAACATTTACACTGTGACGCTGCCGCAAACATCGAATTTAAAGACTTGTTCATGACAAGAAATCCTGATTCTGATATGATCGTGAAATATTCACAAAGCATCCTTTAGCTGGTGTGTTACTGAAAAAACTGTTCAGCATGAATACACCGGATTTGTACAGCAAAATATTCTATTGCTTTAGCTTAGGACTGGAGAATGTTTTGTCAGGTTGTACTTGTGTAATCAACAACGAACTTGACTCATCTTGACGGGTAACATGTAGTACTGTAAGGAATCCAAGAGGTGGCAGCAACTATCCGCATTTTACCTGAACAAACTTGAATCTGAATACGCGACCCCTTTTTGCTTCAGTTTCTCCTCTTCATCGAAAGCCCAGATATTACAGCACACTTTAAAGGCATGTTGGGAAAGTGCTGCCGAGGTGGAACAACAAAATCTACGTTGTTTCACTTGCTCTCCCAGCCACATCAGCCCTCAGGACAACATAGCTCAAGATCCACACCAATGCTCCAAAACAAATTGGAGCAATGGTCCCATCCATATGCAATTGATGCAGAAATTGCATTGGGCTATGCCATTAGTCCTTTTCAGCCATCTGCATGGATCAGCTGTAATAATGACGATTCAGTACAAATTCCATAGTGGTGACAGAATTACAGTGAAAACAGAAAATAGGATGAGTTTCACAATTTGAACCACCAACTTTCTATGGCAAAGTGCAGAAATAATAACAGGACAAGTTGATCAAATTACTGAGTAATAACTTGGAATGGTTCCACAACTTTTTGCCTCTATTTTCACCCAGAGTGCCCCACATTATGGTAATAATAAGTCAGAATATGGGATGAAGATGGAGAATCTGGTTGGGTGGTACCAGAACAATCTTACTCTCAATGTCAGCAGGATTAAGTAACTCAATGTGGATTTTAGGAAGGGGAGGCCAAGAGACTTGTCTTCATTGCCAGGATGTTGCTGGGCAGGGTTAGGATCTTGAAGTTCTTGGGCATCACTCACAGAGTCAACACAGAAGGCAACTGTGAAGCTGCACACCAATGCCTCTACTTTTGCAAAAGTCTGAAAAGATTCAGCATATTGTCGAATATCTGACTTCTACGGGTGTACTGTGGAAAGTATTCTGACTGGTTGCTTCACAGCCTGGTTTGGTAACTCGAGTGCACTGGAACACAGAATGATGCAGAAAATGGCAAATTGAGCCAAGTTCCATTGGAGTCATCTATGTGAGTCATCTCAAGAAGGCAGCCAATATCATAAAGGATCCCCAGCAACCTGGTCATGATCTCTTCTCGCTACTACCTTTAGGTTCAAGAACAGTTTTTTTTTGCCCAACAGCTATCAGACTACTGAACTTCCCTGAACTACCCCAACTAAAAACTACTTTGGGACTGTGAAACAATCTGTCTGCACAATTGAAACATCACTTTTTTTTGCACTAAAGGGAACTATGAATATTTATATCTCCTTTTATATTTATTATCTCTTTTTCTGTCTCATGGCGCATTATAGTAATTTAATTTCTACTACTGTTGTATCTGTATGGCTGAAACAAGAATTTCCATGCTTTTCAACATCGTACATGTGTATATGACAATAAACTCATTTATAATTATCAAAAGCAAACCAAAGCAGTGAGCAAGCATCGGATTATAAACAGTAGGTCATGTCTGATGAACCTGATTAAATATTTTGAAAAGTTGGTTAATGAAGTGGAACAGGGAATGTCCATGCATTATGTATGTGGATTTCTAAATACCACTGCCAAAGTCTTACTTGGCAAAAGTTGAAACTGAAAGCACACGATTGACCCAGCTAGAAAAATGGCTCAGCAGAAGAATCCAAAGAATGGGACTAATATACAATTTCTATAATTAGCAGAATATTCTGAGAGATGCTTCAGAATGATTTGTGGTAGACTTAACCATTCATTACATTTACTGATGACTTAGGGGATTGTTAAGAAAATCACTTATCAAGGTTTGAAGACAATAGTTCTATAAAATATACAGCTTTGAAGATAGAAATATAAAATAATGTTATTTTAATAGGTTAAGCAAATAGGAAATTCTGGAGGCAAAAGGAAGATCATCTATATTGGACCCCGAAAGAGTGCAAGTATCTTATAAATGATTAAAAGCTAGGAACTGCAGAATTCCAAAGAAACATGGGCAAAGTAGTAGACAATGAACAGATGCATAAAAAAAACTCAAAAGAGCAAATTAAATTCTGGCCTTCATATCTAGAGAGGAATGCAAATTGGTAGAGGTTATGTTGCAATAATACAAAGCTTTGTTTAATTTACATCTGGGAAAATGTTAACAATGGTGGCTTAGCAAAGATATACCTGTATATTGGCTTTTTAAAAATGCCTGTGGCTTTATTATTATAACAATTAATAGAATCAGGAAGCTTGTTCAAATGACAATCAAAATAATAAAGAAAATTGATAAGAATAGAAAAGGAAAATTGTTTCCACTGACTAATAAAACAAGAACTTGGTCTACAAACTTAGTCAAAAAATTAGAACCAAGTCAAAATCAGAATTTATTTTTATGAACAAGTCATGAAATTCGTTGTTTCGCAGTAGCATCACGGTGCATACATTTATATAAACCACCTTACAAAATAAATAAAAAATAGTGCAAGAAAAAGTCAAAGCAAGGCAGTGTCTGTGGTTCGTGGTTTGTAAAGATCCTGTATATTTTTCCTGATGGTAACAGTGAAGAGCGCATGGTCTGGGTGGTGAGGGTCTTTGAGGACAGAGGCTGCTTTCTTAAGATCTTGCCTCTTGCAAATGTCCTCGATGAAGTGAAGATTAGTGCCCGTGATGTCGCAGGCTGCATTAACCCTCTGGAGTTTTTTTTCTTGTCCTGAGTGTTGGCACCTCTGTACCAGAGAGAGATGCAATCAGTCAGAATGCTCTCCACAGTACATCTGTAGTTTTCAAGAGTCTTTGGTGACATACCTAATACTTGAGAAAAAAATCTACATCCGAGAGGTATAAAAAGTGTTGACCATCTTTCCACAAATGTAAATTGATATGAAGCAATGGGTAGAATTTCATACAAAACATTTAAAGATCCTTTGCAAAGTAAAAGTCAACATATCCCTCTCAAATTGAAAATCAACCGAGTAAACACAGAGTAGAAGAGCCCTCTCCCACATCAACAAACACATTTCACTCCAGGACAGGGATCAAGATTTCCTTGCTACCACTCTTTCCCTCCCAAACCTCTCACATGACCACCAGAGCCTTTATACTCTGAATCTCTCTCACCTTAATCCTCAATGGTTAGTAAGCTGGAGGCTGTTATATACTACCATTATGAGAGTTAAAACAAGAGATCCCATTGTATACGAGAAAACCCACACAAGATTGATTTATGCTCTCAAAAAGCAGATAAAACTAATCATAAAGATTTTCAACTCGTGTACATATTGATCTGAATTTCCTTTGTGGGGAGTGAGGAGCTAACTTGAACTGAGGTCACTATTAAGCTTGCTTGCAATTACTGAAGTTTGCTAAACGATTGTAAATTAGTGCTTGTGACTGGATCACCAATGGTGGGACGGGTGCCTACTGAAATAAGAGTCAGGAGATTCCATTGGACTGTTGTCCCCTCAGAGATCTAAAAGTCAAAGTGGAAGCTCCTGCTGGATTACTAAGAACTCAGTCGGAAGGCTAGTTACCCAACACCCAATAAACAAGCCTGTTAATGTTGGCAGTGGTAGGAGTATCTACAAGTAGCCATCATAACGTAAGCCCCAAAGTATCACCACTTCAATTAATGGACATCCAAATCCTGACATTGACTTGCCCACCTTTAAAGGTTTGTAACATTGAGAGAATTTATATTATATGTCTCTGAATTTCAGACACTTAAAAAAGCTTTACAAATTACTATTATTTGCTTTGAAGTAAAATTAATTAAATCACCTTGTATCAAATGATAAACAACCAACATGAAATTAGTAATAAACATGCCTTTTTTCCTAATCCCTTACTCGTGAATTCTCATTCAATTGAGTGGATTTTAATTCCAAGCCAGGTCTAGCTGGTGAAAATTAGAAGCGGATTTCCAAGTGCAATGTGGGAATCCTCAGCATATTGGAGATCCGTTGCTGGACTTCAATAGCCTCTCAACTCTGACAGCTGCTTACATGTGAGCTGCTTAAACTTCTCTTTGGATTGTTAAATGTGATAAAAGAGGAGACAATGAGAGCAGAGGATGGGGGGTGGGGGAGAAGGTGGGTCTGTTACATAGTCATGTGTCGCTAAATGTCCACGATACGTTCTGTGAAACATTTTGTGAATGCCATATTATATACTTTGCAAAGCCATATGGGATACTGTAGTATACCTATAGTGACCTGTAATATTTTTTCAAGAAAATTAAACAGAAAGGTAATGCTAAAACACTCAAGAGATGAATGATACCCGAAAATGGATGCTGCTGCCTACGAGTATACACTGTTATACGGTAATTTTTTTATTTGTAAGTAGGGAAAGTTCACATTAAAATAACGATAGAAAGTACAGTACATACATAAGCCAGTAACATAGGTGTTTATTATCATACATATCAAGACATATGTATTATAGGTTACTTATGTACTGTACCATAATACACCTGACAGCACAAATCGCTTTGTAACATTATGGGATCACGGACATATATGCAGTCAGACATTGCCCAAACGGATGTTATGTAGCACGTGACTGACTCAGGTATTGAAAAGTGGCAGAGAAAGGATGCTGTTATGCCTGAGGTTTTATTGGTGATGAAGACATCGGCAATCTACTAGCAAATATTGTGGCAGCAAATTATGACATCTGTTTTTTCTCTCTAAGTTTGCAGGTTTGATAATGGAAATCAAAACAGGAAACTCTCTTGGAGGATTAAAAACTATTTTTCCTCCTATATCTGATTAGTTTACTATTATATGTTATAATAACCATCTGATCACAAAACTCTGCTTAAACTTTACCAATCAAAAAAAACCATGATCAATATAAATAATAAAAAAAATTATTTTCTCCAAACTGACTTTGAAGACTACTTAGATTAATGAGAAATCTTTTCCTCTAAGCAGAATTGAAAACATTGGGAAAATTCATGCTCCTCTGTAATTTGATTATGTAGATCCCACAAATGATGCCCCCCCCCCCACCACTTGCACCATTTAGAATTGTTCTCCCATCATTTTGTCTCACGTTAACCAATGAAAATGTCTTAAAGTAACCCTAACCCTGAATTATTACTTGTAATCGTGCTTTAGCATCAAAAATAAATGAACAATCCTCTGTTTTTCTTGCCAAAAACACATTTTCACAGCTCATCAGTTTTCAAAGATACTAGTCACATTAAAGTGACATACTTCCTTGAGGACAAACCTGCCTTTCATAGTCTGTTCTTCAGACATCAACAAAACATGCAGTACATAGGAAATACAGACCCTGTGCAGGAAAGGAGTTGGAACACAAGCTGTATTATATTCCTGAGAGGAACCTAATGGTACCAGAGAGACATAGTTATGGTGGTTTCCAAAACTAGTACAGTGTGAAACTGCTGCCAACATTGGATACCTTCTCTCCTTCAGCACAATGAAAAAAAGTACATTGCTCGGAGATTATCATCCAGGTGTCAAAATATAACAAAAACAATACGGCTCACAAATATATAATTTTGTCAAAAGTTTAGCCATACTTTAAAGATCTTATTCCAAAACACAATGCCATGTAATGTCTGACTTTTATCGCTCTGTAAGTTTATTGAACAATGTATTTGCTTAACATGCAAGACATTTTCATGGTGAAAGAGAAATGACAAGGCTTCCAAACCACAAGAGTTAATACGACTATATGGGAACAGTAGCATGGGGTAAGGAAGGTTTCCACATTTTTCTTGAAATGCAGTATAGATGGATCTTTATTCAAAGCTTGTGTTTATTCTAAATACAGAAATAATAGAATAGCCTAAGTGGAGGCAGAAGGGAAGAAAAATTAAAATGAATGACTGACTAAGAAAGCAAATAGTTAACCTGAAAATTAGTTCAAGCTTTTCCATATTTGATTCTGAATGTATTCCATTTATTAAAAGTGCATCAATAGCTACTCTATTGTGTCAATGTGATTTTTTTTGAACATTTCTAAAAATGTTCAAAATAGGTTATAAGCAAGCTATGAAGTAACAGATTACAATTTACAAGCATCAGTTGGGACAAATTTTACAGCTTCAAGCACATGTAGCATTTTCTTGACCAGGATTTAATCAATGTTCAGCTTTCAGACAGAAGGCAGGGTGAACTCCACAAATGGCCTTGGTATGTCTGTGCAGTAAAAAAAAACCTTTTCTTGGTTTACTTACTGATCCTTGCCCAATGAAAGATGTGGGGCTGGGAACCTCAGTGGGCTATGGAAGGACATTAGTACTAATTAATGTTTATGACTCAAGTTGCCAACTTTTATTTAGGTTCCATTGCTACCCCTTCTGAATTCAGTCAACTCAGGCTGGGGTGCTATCTTCTTCTTTGGCTTGGCTTCGCGGACGAAGATTTATGGAGGGGGTAAAAGTCCACGTCAGCTGCAGGCTCGTTTGTGGCTGACAAGTCCGATGCGGGACAGGCAGACACGGTTGCAGCGGCTGCAGGGGAAAATTGGTTGGTTGGGGTTGGGTGTTGGGTTTTTCCTCCTTTGCCTTTTGTCAGTGAGGTGGGCTCTGCGGTCTTCTTCAAAGGAGGTTGCTGCCCGCCAAACTGTGAGGCGCCAAGATGCACAGTTTGAGGCGAGATCAGCCCATTGGCGGTGGTCAATGTGGCAGGCACCAAGAGATTTCTTTAGGCAGTCCTTGTACCTATAGAGCTCAACTTACAGTAACCAAGTTAACAATTAAGAAATATAGCTGGTCCGTGGTCAAACACAAAATGTTAATTTACATTAATTGGTGTCAGACATACTCAAAAATCGGCAATGACATTCTTAATTAATTCATCCCAATGTCCATAGAGCTATTCCCTGAATCCCACTGCAGGCTCCATCCATCTAACTGCATAAAACACAAGACCTCTCACTGGATTACACCTCCATCAAGAGCAAGTAAGACATCAACATGACAAGAACAGACCCAATTTCAGAACAGACTGATATCAATAAAGACTGCATCATTAGCCCAACACCTTTTGGAATTTCCATCTGGACCTCCTCACTCACTCTCCCAACTTCAGGTTTCTGATACTTCTCCTAGAAAACTCCCTGGCTCCCCAAACAGATCTCATCAGGAGATTTCCCCTCCATCACCTTCAATCCAATAGTACCCAATCCCGCACTTCCAGCTTCCATGTCTCATCCAAGATTGTAAACGGAACTACCCTAGTAGGCCTATTGCATCCACCTGTTCTCATCATCTCCTCATGTCTCGACTCCATCCTTTCTATGTTCAGTCCTTTTCCACCTACATCCAGGCTAGCTCACATTCCCTCCATTACATGCGACAACTTTTGATCCCATGGCCCCCACTATTTCATCTTCACGATGGATGTGCAGCCTTTCTATACCTCATTCCCCCAGTAGGAAGGTCTTCAACCACACAAAGACTGGTCCTGCCAAATGAAAACAGAGGAATGTTCGAGGACAATTAACGTAATTGAAATTGAAGTGAGTTCAGTGACAGAAATTAATGACACATTTAAACAGTTTTATGCAAATTTATACACATCAGAATCACCAGACCTGACCAATATTAATGATTTTTTTAATAACTTGACCAAAAAGATCAAAAGAATTTGGATCTCCCTTTTATTCTAAAATTGAAAAAAGCATCCCATTGTCAGTGAAATATATGGAGACACGATAATAGCACGATGGGATGCTCATGTTTTATTCGCTTTTTATTTGTTAAAACAGGCTTTCTCTGTGAGTGAGAGAGAGAGAGAGAGAAAAAAAACTGGTTTCTGCAGTCTTGGCAAGCTGGAAGCTTGTTGAAACCCCATTTTGAAGACAGGTTGTGAGTTCTGAGCACAGCCTGTTGAAAACCCTTATGGTCCATACAAGAGGAAATGGCTGGCTAGAGCGTTTCTCCTGGAATAAGGGAAACAAAAGGAACTCTGTGGTGACCTGAAGAAGAGGTTATCATTTGGAAAACCCAGATGGGGCAAGTCTCTTTGGCAAGACACTGAAGTAGCTGATCGGAGGGAATCAGTTTGTGTGTCCAACAAGCAACAAATCTCTCTCTGAAACCAATAAGAACCTTCTTGAGCGGTAACCATTTAAGCACCAGAGCTTGGTGAAAATTCATAAATGTTAAACTCCGTGCAGAGTACAAGAATTGCCTGATACCGGTGAACTTGGAGGAGTGAGAAGTGAGATTGGACTGTGAATCAAAGAACTTTTCTGAACTTATACACATTACATACAGATGCACTAAGAATTAGAAAGGGGTTTGATCCTGTTTTTATGTTTAAAGAAAATTAAAAACTACTTTTGTTTAAGTAACCATTTGTCTTGGTGAATTTCTATTGCTGCTGGGTTTTGGGGTCCTCTGGGCCCGTAACAAACTCAGATTATAAATTGATTTCTTAGGCCCTGGCTAACAGGCTTGGTCAATATTTGCCAAAATTAATAAATCCAGACCAGACTGGCTTTATTTTGAAATGTCAGTCAGCTAACAATTTGTGTAGGCTCTTTAATATTATCCACTTGTTGCTACTGAAAATGCAGTGATGGCTGATGAATGCAAAATAGCAACACAGTTGCAGATAAATCAGAATTGTTTACTCGAGTCATGCGCATATTCTTTTTAAAACTATGAATCATCCATACCACGTTATGACGTTCCGTGCAGGTTCGCTTGACTTCTGTAAGTTGTAGTCATCTATAGCACCGCTACACCCCCACCCCCCCTCCCCCCCCACCTCAGAACCAGCACTATCACCTGGTAGTTTTTTGGGGAGTTTAACTCCTGCATCAGACTGCTGGCTGTTGAATAGGGGCAGTTTGGCCAACATGAGCTGGTTTGAGCCTGTCAATTGCGAATGACAGAGGCTGCCCAAGATGCAGGTTGACCTTGTTCATCTTATCACCCTGTATGGTCCCTCTACGTACGAACACGTTTTCACAGTACTTCAGTTTGTGTGGTACAAAAGAAACACCATGTGATGATGGTGGTACAGGGGATAATTTGCCAACAGTATCCCTTAGTCTGCTCAGCAGCTCTTTCGGATTTTTATCTTGACTGGATCTGTGTGGAACATGAAGATCCTCTTCTGGAGTTGTTCTAATGCTGAGCAACACCCATGGTAATTCGTCTGTCCATTTGGGACAATCCAAACAGGCCATTGAGGCTGATTTAAGGTGACGATGGAATTGTTCAACCATCCCATTGGACTGCGGGTGATAGGGTCTTGTACAATGAAGCCTACAGCCGAGATAAGGCCATCCATAATGAAGATGTAAATTGAGGTCCTCTGTCAGAAGTGATGTAGGCCAAAGCGAGTCACCCAGGAATTAAGGAATGCTCGTGCACAAGAGTCTGTAGAAGCATCCACCATGGGGACTGCCTCAGACCATCTCGTAAACCTATCGATCACTGTGAAGAGATAGTGATAGCCTCATGGAATTGGATTTGGTCCCACAATGTCCACACGGACATGGACGAAGTGGCGAGATACTGGTGGGAAGGGTTATAGCGGTGTTTTGCTATGCCGATGGATTTTGACTTTTTGACAAGCTACACAAGATCTGACCATTTGCATGACGTATTCTTTTTAAAACATTGAACCACGTGCACAACATCGTGACGTTATGTCATCCCATCCCAGATGGCTAGACTTCTGGGAATTGTAGTCTACCTATAGCACTGCTACACACTGTGCAAAATCTAAGACTGAGCCTATATTGCTGTAGCTCTCGATGCTGAAAAGGCCTTTAATAAGCTGGAATGGTCATACTTATTTAATTCTTAGCCAAGCTCAGGTTTGGACAGCTGCTTATTATTAATTGGGTAAGACCCAGAGTTGCCACTAATGGACAGATTTTGGCACCGTTTCCCTTGAGCAGACCGAGTCAACAGGGCTGTCCCCGGTCTCCAGGACTTTTTGTCTTGGTTGTTGAAGCCCTATCTGAAGCAATTAGACAAGATCCAGAGATAAAGGGTTTCAAAGTGGGTCAGACAAACCATAAAATTAACCTTACGGCAGATAAAAGTAATCCTGCATTTAACTGACCCTGTTAACTCCTTCACCAAATTACAGACTTTATTAAAACCCTATGATGTTTCAGGATAATAAGGTCAACTAGGAAAAAAGTGAAATTATTCCACTAACAACTTTCAGTGAACAAGCCCATTTCAATGGCCCTCGAATGGTATAAAACAACTTGGAATAATGGTAGATAATGACTTCCAAAATCTGTACAAACTTAATTACCTCCCATTACTCAGTAGAATTGAAGAGGATTTGAGCAGGTGGGTGAATTTGTCTTTTACTCTAATTAGCAGAATCAATGATGTGAATATGAATATATTACCGAGATTGCATCATCTTTTCCAGTCCTTGCTCATTCCACTAACTCAAACTTTTTTTTAAATATATAAAAACCTTTAATAAACACATTGGACAATTTATATGGAACTGTAAAGTAGCCAGAGTAGCAAGAGAAAAATTAACATGGGAATATAATTAGGGGGCATTCTGTTACCCAGTTTTAAAAAATATATTTGGCAGCTCAAATGAGATTTATCTCATCTTTTTTTTGAGGGTGATGGTCTTCCCTCCTGGATACAAATTGGATTGCGCTCCTTAAAATAGAAGTCAAGCAGTTATTTTATTTAGAAATGGAACTCCAGGATGATATCCAACAGAACAGTCAACCCTATTTTAAAGCACTTGATTAAAATACAGTGTGAGACTCGTGAAGGTTCTGGACTGAAAAAGAGATTGACACCAAAATCACCTTTGAGATAAAATGAACTCATATCCATGACTTTAAACAACAAAATTCTAGAGACTTAGCATCAAAAACATCTGGAAGACTGCTACGAAAAAGGTCTTTTATGTTGTTTGAACAGTTGAAGAGGAAATACAACCTGCCCAACAAGGCCTTCTTCTGTAATCTTCAGTTAAGAACCTTTCTTAGGGCCAACTTGAGCCCTGAAATTACTTTACCAAAACTCAATGAAGTGGAGAAACTGCTTCATGAAGGAAATGTATACAAATTTATTTCTAGAATGAATTTCTTACTGATTAATGAGGGTCCAAAGCCAGATTTGCATAAACTAGAGTGAGATAAGAGTCAGATTTGAACAACTCTGATCATATTTATGTCAAGGAAGCTCATTAGCCACTATTATTTTTGCCATTGGCAGTGCCTCATCTCAACGAAACTAAATAAACCTGAGTCGTCAGAGATGTGCTTTAGGTGTGGTATAGAGGTTGGCTCCTTTTTGCACTCAACCTTACTCGGTACAAGGCGAGACCCTTCTGGTACAACCTCTGTCACCCCCTGGCTAAGATCACAGGGGTCATCTTCCCAGTGGACACAGAGCTTTACTTACTGAGTAATTTTTTTGAGTATTAGTAGATCATTAACTAATTTCCAAATTAAATTTACAGAAATTATGTGTGGCCAGGAAATGTATAGGAGTGACATGGAAATCTGACTCCCTTCTCCTCATTGATAGATGGTCTTTGGAAATGAACAGCTGTATTCCTCTTGAAAAGATCACATATAATCTAAAAGGATTCAACACCTTCCTGAAAAATTGGCAACCTTATCTGGAACATATAGGCACTTCACTGATGCCACTATAGGGATGCAATCATTTCTGGCTAGCCAGTAGGCCTCTGTAAAGAACATAACATTTGGGGTAACATCATGTGTCTATGTGTTTCACTAAATGCACTGATGATGGGATTTTTCTTTCTTTGTTTAATTGGGTTTACACAGAAAGGGCAGGGAGTGGGGTTTTCTTGATGTTTTGTATAATTGTTAAATATACTTAAAACTGAAAAATAAAACATAAAAAAGGAAGGTCTTCAAGCCCTCTGCTTCTTTCTGCAACAACAATATAAATAGTTTCCCTCCACCAACACTCTTCAATCCCTGCCTGAACTCACTCTCACCCTGATAACTTCTCCTTTAATGTTTCTCATCTCCTCAAAAGAGGAGCCATGGACACTCACATAGGGCCCAGCTACACCTGCCTTTTGTTGACAATGTGGCACAGTCCTTGTTCTCTGCCCATCCCGCTACACTTTCTCCATTACATTGATGACTGCATTGAAGTTGCTTCCTTCATCTATGCAGAACTCAAATTTACAAACTTTACAGCTAAACTCTTCCTCATTCTCAAATTTACTTGGACAGTTTCTGACACATCACTTCCCTTTCCAAATCTCCATGCCTCAGGAGTCAAACTATTTTCCAACATTTATTACAAACCCACCACTCCCAAAGCTGCTTAGACTACACCTCATCCTGCAAGGATATCTCACAGTTTCTCTGCCCATCACACTTGCTCTCAAGATGGGACCTCCATTCCAGGACATTTATTAACCGGAAGAAAAATTGTCCATCAATTATTAACATAATCAGCTAATATGCATGAAAGCAGCCAGCTACATATGAAATAAACAGATTTCATAAAAACAGGTAACAGAAGCAATAAAAATATCTGAAAGCAGTTTTACACCAAGGGTCTTGTTGGTCAGAATTGAAAATATAATATATAGATGCAAAACAATTCTACAATTTTTTTTCTTAAAGAAATCAGTTATGAAGTGTTTCATTTCCTTACATCATTTTTCAAAATGCTCAAGGATACAAAATTTATAAGTTTACTCAACATTTTGAAAATAATTTTGGAGTGTAGTCTCCTTTGTTCCACATTGTTCAAATGTAATTTATCTATTAATCAATTGGTTGTAGACACCATATTTAAATAGAATGCAAATTATATCCTTGCTTTCTATATTGCATTTAACAAAAGCCATTACATTAACAGCTAATGTACATTCAAGGCAAAATCTAACCAGATTATATTTCAAGCAGTATTCAGGCTCAATATTCAAACCCAGTCTCTTTAGTTTCTATAATTTGACCTTGTGCATCATAGTATAATTTGAATTGACAACTCGTATTGGATGGAATTGAACATGGTTTCGTGGTTGGGCCTTATTGGCACCATTGCCCTGAAATTGGTGCAGCTGCCACAGTTTCAAAAGAATTTTAAACACCTGCTCCTTCTATACGGCAATTTACGACCTGCGAAAAACTCTCTCTTGGGCGTAGTGGAGATTCCGGATGAAAACGGAAACAACAAGGGACACCCGACATCTGCTGTATGGCTTCAATGCCATAGCCTGCTACAAAACCAAATCTGGTGCAGCAGCAGATGGCAAAGCTTCACTCCTAGAGGGACTCGATGACTTCTAAACCCGATTTAACCACAATAACATCAAAGAACTACCCCTCCACACCCCCATGTCCCCTGATGATCCTGACCACATCTGAGGATGACATGTGTGCTGTCTTCAGGAGAGTGAATCCGAGGAAAGCATCTGGCCTGGATGGAGTACCTGGCCGATTATTAAAAATCTGTGCTTACCAACTTACCAACGTATTCACAGATAACCTATCTCACTCCAGCAGGCCATGGTACCCACCCGTTTCAAACAGGTGTCAATCATATTGGTGCCCATCATCATCATGGTCCATCCCTTCGTGAGCGAAGATGAACACTGTGCCTTGTGGCTCTTCTGCCCTCACAGAACTTTTGGTAGTTGTTGGCACATTGTGATATGCCACTGCGAATTGCGGAATGCCATGCAGTGCGATTTTTTGCGAGGCCTTCCCAGTCAGTATGGTTGACGTGGAATGACTGGAGATCACGCTTGATTAAGTCTTTGTAGTGAAGACGTGGGCAGCCAACAGGGCAGAGAGCATCTGGTAGCCCACCGTAGAGGACATCTTTGGGCAATGCCGTCCTCCATGCGGACAATGTGGCCAGCCCACTGCAGATGGTGAGCGCAGATGATTGAGTAGAGGTCCATACTTCCAGTCTTTTCCAGGACTTGGACATTTGTGACTCTGTCGCACCATGAGTAGCCTAGGATGGATCTAAGGCAGCAGAAATGGAATGTGTTAAGGCGGCGTTCTTGCTTTCTGTAGGTGCCCAGGATTCACAGCCGTAGAGAAGAGTACTCAGCATACAGGCCTCGTAGACTCGGATTTTCAACTTGGTGGAGAGGTGGAAGTTATCCCACACGCGGGCATGGAGGCATCCGAAGGTAGTGGATGCTTTTCCCAGGCGTATCCAGTTCTGCATCGAGTGAGTTCGTTGTTCTCATGGTGGAGCCCAAGTAGCAGAATTTCGGTGCCCAAGAATGTAGTAACCTGCCTTAATAACTATTGGCCAGTAGCACTTACATCAACAGTGATGAAATGTGTTTTGAAAAGGCTGGTGTTGAAGAACATCAGCTCCTGTCTGAGAGGCAACATGGATATGTTCTAGTTTGCCTGTCAGCAACAGTTCTACAGCAGATGCCATCTCATTGGCTCTACACAAAGCCCTGGAACACTTGGACATCAAATTTGCATTCATCAAGATATTTCTGATCAACTACAATTCATCATTTAACACCATCATCACCTCAAAGCTGATCAGCAAACTCCAAGACCTGGGACTCAACACCCCACTGTATAATTGGATCATGAATTTCCTCACCTCCACATCACAATCAGTGTGGATTGTTAAAAACATCTCCTCCACAATCCCCACCAGTACAGGAGCACTACAGGGCTGTTTTGTTAGCTCCGTACTCTACTCATTTTACACCTACATCTGTATGGCTCGGTACAACAATAACACCATTTACAAATTTGCCATTGATACCACTGCAGTGGGTGATATAAAGAAAGGTGATGAGTCAACATACAGGATGGAGATTGAAAACCTGGCTGAATAGTGCACCAACAACAACCTTACACTCAATGTCACCAAAACTAAGGAACTCATTGTTGACTTTAGGAAGGAAAAGGCAGTGATTAGTGGGAGATCAAAAGTGGAAAGGATGAAAAAATTTAAGTTCTTGGGAGTATCTACTCCTGAGGATTTTTCCTGGACTGAACACACTAATGGCATCATGAAGGAAGCACGTCAGTGATCTACTTCCTGAGAAATTTGTAGAGATTTGGTATGATACCAGAAACCCTGGCAAATGTTTTTTTTAAAACAGATGTGTGATGAAAAGTGTGCTGTCCGGCAGCATCACGGCCTGGTGTGGGAACATCAATACCCCTGAGCGTAAAGCCCTGTAAAAAGTAGTGAACACAGCCCTAGGCAAACTATAGAGAGCATCTACAATCAGCAAGGATCCACAACACAGGAGGAGTCACGTGATGGAGTAGTAGTGGCCAGTCGGGAAAACCAGCCCTCTCCAGGAAAAGAGAAAAAGTTAAGAAAAAGCAAAGCATAACAAAAATAAAGTACAAGAAATAGAAGATAAAGAGAAAGAGAAGAGAAAGAAGATGGCTTCCAAGAAGGAGAAAGTAAGAACAACTGGAAAAAAAGTTAAAAAGTCACCAGAGAAGAAAGAAGAAGGCCTTACCTGCAGGAAGGAACAGGACGCTGTGGTGATGAGGAGCGCCCGACCCTCGAGGTCAGTGCCTGCCCTACAGAGTTGCGACCCACCAGCCGGTGCACTACAAAAATGGCTCTCGGAGCCAAACAAAAGTGCGCAGTGTGCAATCAGAGGAGAAAGAGGACACCAGCGGAAGGGGGGCTCAGCAGAGGAGCAGGCTGTCACAGACTGAGCAGCTGAGGGACACCCGACACCAGAGCTCTCAGCTGGAGGATAAGAAAGACAGCAGATGAGGGTGCGACGAAACAGACGTGAAAGACAGACGTAGGGAAGATCAACAAGAAGATCAATGGCAGGAAGCACAACAGACAAGCAGCCCAGGAGGGGAGGAACAGCAGCAAGAGGCCCAGCAAGAAGAGGCCCAACAAAGCAGCTCATCAGGAAAAACAGAAGAGACACAGACACAAAGAGAAGAAGGACAAACACAGATACAAGCACAGAAGAAGAGGAAGAAGACGAAGATCTTCACAGAGAAATAGAAGGTAAAACTGATGGAAAAAGAGAAATAAAAGGTAAAACTGATGAACAGAATATAGATAAGGTCTTTTTTGAAGAACAAATGAGATCACTAAAAGAATGGTTATCGTTAGAGTTTAATGCAATTAAAAGGAAACTGAAAAGAACAAGATGAAATGCAAAGGTTAGAACTGGGAACAGAAATAGGGAAAAGATTAGAGAGTGTGGAAGAGCGGGAAACGACTGTAGAAATGGAAGTAAATGACAAGAGAAAAATTGGAAGAAAGTGACAAAAAAGGTAAAGAGACACAAGAGTTGTTATCTCAGAAAATTGATATGTTGGAAAATTATAGTAGGCGAAACATAAAAATAGTGGGTCTGAAGGAAGGTGAAGAAGGCACAGACATGAAGGAATTTATAAAAGGATGGATCCCAAAGGTCCTGGGAATGACAGAAATGCAGGAAGAAATGGAAATAAAAAGGGCACACAGAGCATTAGCTCCAAAACCACAGACACATCAAAAACCAAGATCCATCTCAGTAAAACTTTTGAGATATTTCTTTGGCTTGGCTTCGCGGACGAAGATTTATGGAGGGGGTAAAAAGTCCACGTCAGCTGCAGGCTCGTTTGTGGCTGACCAGTCCGATGCGGGACAGGCAGACACGATTGCAGCGGTTGCAAGGGAAAATTGGTTGGTTGGGGTTGGGTGTTGGGTTTTTCCTCCTTTGCCTTTTGTCAGTGAGGTGGGCTCTGCGGTCTTCTTCAAAGGAGGCTGCTGCCCGCCAAACTGTGAGGCGCCAAGATGCACGGTTTGAGGCGTTATCAGCCCACTGGCGGTGGTCAATGTGGCAGGCACCAAGAGATTTCTTTAGGCAGTCCTTGTACCTTTTCTTTGGTGCACCTCTGTCACGGTGGCCAGTGGAGAGCTCGCCATATAACACGATCTTGGGAAGGCGATGGTCCTCCATTCTGGAGACGTGACCCATCCAGCGCAGCTGGATCTTCAGCAGCGTGGTCTCGATGCTGTCGACCTCTGCCATCTCGAGTACCTCGACGTTAGGGGTGTGAGCGCTCCAATGGATGTTGAGGATGGAGCGGAGACAACGCTGGTGGTGCCGGTAGAGGACCCATGATTCGGAGCCGAACAGGAGTGTGGGTATGACAACGGCTCTGTATACGCTTATCTTTGTGAGGTTTTTCAGTTGGTTGTTTTTCCAGACTCTTTTGTGTAGTCTTCCAAAGGCGCTATTTGCCTTGGCGAGTCTGTTGTCTATCTCATTGTCGATCCTTGCATCTGATGAAATGGTGCAGCCGAGATAGGTAAACTGGTTGACCGTTTTGAGTTTTGTGTGCCCGATGGAGATGTGGGGGGGCTGGTAGTCATGGTGGGGAGCTGGCTGATGGAGGACCTCAGTTTTCTTCAGGCTGACTTCCAGGCCAAACATTTTGGCAGTTTCCGCAAAGCAGGACGTCAAGCGCTGAAGAGCTGGCTCTGAATGGGCAACTAAAGCGGCATCATCTGCAAAGAGTAGTTCACGGACAAGTTTCTCTTGTGTCTTGGTGTGAGCTTGCAGGCGCCTCAGATTGAAGAGACTGCCATCCGTGCGGTACCGGATGTAAACAGCGTCTTCATTGTTGGGGTCTTTCATGGCTTGGTTCAGCATCATGCTGAAGAAGATTGAAAAGAGGGTTGGTGCGAGAACACAGCCTTGCTTCACGCCATTGTTAATGGAGAAGGGTTCAGAGAGCTCATTGCTGTATCTGACCCGACCTTGTTGGTTTTCGTGCAGTTGGATAATCATGTTGAGGAACTTTGGGGGACATCCGATGCGCTCTAGTATTTGCCAAAGCCCTTTCCTGCTCACGGTGTCGAAGGCTTTGGTGAGGTCAACAAAGGTCATGTAGAGTCCTTTGTGTTGTTCTCTGCACTTTTCTTGGAGCTGTCTGAGGGCAAAGACCATGTCAGTGGTTCCTCTGTTTGCGCGAAAGCCGCACTGTGATTCTGGGAGAATATTCTCGGCGACACTAGGTATTATTCTATTTAGTAGAATCCTAGCGAAGATTTTGCCTGCAATGGAGAGCAACGTGATTCCCCTGTAGTTTGAGCAGTCTGATTTCTCGCCTTTGTTTTTGTACAGGGTGATGATGGTGGCATCACGAAGATCCTGAGGCAGTTTACCTTGGTCCCAACAAAGCTTGAAAAACTCATGCAGTTTGGCATGCAGAGTTTTGCCGCCAGCCTTCCAGACTTCTGGGGGGATTCCATCCATACCTGCTGCTTTGCCACTTTTCAGTTGTTCGATTGCCTTATATGTCTCATCCAGGGTGGGAACCTCATCCAGCTCTAGCCTTAGGGGCTGTTGAGGGAGCTGGAGCAGGGCGGAATCGTGGACTGAGCGGTTGGTACTGAAAAGAGATTGGAAGTGTACAACAAGGAAAATATACTGAAATGGGCAAGGAATAAACTAGAGAAGATAATAAACCATTGGAATACAAGGATCAAAAAATATTTTTTTTTACCCAGACATAAGTTTTGAACTCTTAAAGAGCAGGAAGGAGTTTAATACAGCGAAAACTATTTTATGGAAAAAAAGGTTACAAATTCATAATAAGACATCCAGCCGTGCTTAAAATATTTATACCCAGGGAGAAAAACAGACTGTTCTCGGATCGAGAGAAAGCGCAAGAATTCGCAGAACGTTTGCAGGACAGGAGAAGAGATGTAACAAGAATGAAGAATGGCGATAATGTATATATAAAGATGTAAAAACAATGTATATGTAAAGAACTAAAGAGGGAAAAGAGAAGGAAGGAAGGGAGTGGGGGGGAAAAGTATTACGAACTGGGAGAAAAAACATAAAATATTAGCCTGACAACTTAAAACAGAACAAGCTAAAAGAACGATACTGGCATCTAGGAAAAAGGATAAACAAATTACATATAATCCAACAGAGATTAATGAAAATTTTAAGGAATTTTATGAACAATTGTATCAAACTGAGAACGAGGGAAAAGATGATAAAATAGAGGAATTTTTAGCTAAAATTGAACTGCCGAAATTGCAAGAAGAGGAACAAAACAAACTAATAAAACCATTTGAAATAGAGGAAGTACAAGATATATTAAAAAAGCTGCCGAACAATAAAACACCAGGAGAGGATGGATTTCCAATAGAATTTTATCAAACATTTAAAGAGTTATTAATTCCTCCTTTCCTGGAAGTAATGAACTAGATAGAAGAAACACAAAACTTGCCAGATTCATGTAAGACAGCAATAATTACAGTAATACCAAAGATAGGGAAGGATCCATTAACACCAGCATCATATAGACCAATATCTCTACTTAACTCAGACTATAAGATAATAGCGAAATTATTAGCAAACAGATTGGCTGATTGTTTACCTAAAGTAGTAAAATAAGATCAAACTAGATTTATTAAGAAAAGACGAACAGTGGGCAATGTCTGCAAACTTACTAATCTAATCCACTCATTTCAAGGACGTAAGAAACCAACAGTGGCTGCTGCTCTAGACGCAGAAAAAGCCTTTGACAGAGTAGTGGAATTACTTATTTAAAGTATTACAGAAGTTCAATCTACCAGAAAAATATATAAATTGGATTAAAGCATTGTATAATGGACCATTCGTGAAGGTAACAGTAAATGGATATGTATCGAATCACTTTAAATTAAGTAGGTCAACTCCACAGGGATGTCCACTATCCACCTCATTGTTCACCTTAGCAATAGAACCTTTGGCAGAACTGATAAGAATAGAAAATAAAAGGGATAAAAATAAAGTAGAAGGAGTATAAAATCAGCTTATTTGCAGATGACATCATAGTATACCTAACAGAACCAGAGATATCAGTAAAAGAATTACATAAGAAATTGAAGGAATATGGAGAAATATTGGGGTACAAGATCAATGCAAATAAAAGTGAAGTGATGGCAATGAGTAATGCAGACTATACAGAATTTTAAAAAGAATCACCATTTAAATGGCAAGCACAAGCTATGTAAACAATGTAACAACCTAGGGATCAGGTTAGATAATAAATTAAGCCATTTGTGCAAACTAAATTATCAGCCACTAATAAAGAAATTGCAGGAAGACTTAGAACATTGGAAAGAATTACCGCTAACGCTGAGGGTAAACTGCATTAAAATTATTGTTCCCAAGGATACAATATTTATTTCAAACATTACCAATTCCCTTAACAGAAAAATTCTTTAAGGAACTCAAGAGAATGATAAGGAAATTCTAGTGGAAAGGGAGGAATCCAAGAGTGGCGTTCGATAAATTAGCAGAGAGGTATAATCAAGGTGGTTTAGTTACAAAATATTAGAAATTATTATAGAGCCGCATAATTGAGGTATTTATCAGATTTTTACCAGACAAGGGAAAAACCAGAGTGGCCTAAGATAGAACTAGATAAAATGGGGGAAAAGGTACCAGAACATATACTTTATAAGTGGGATGAAAAGCTGGTGCAATACAAAAACTCACCAGTACTGCATCATTTACTTAATACATGGAAGAAGATCCATTTAGAAAGGAAAAAAAAATTATCAAATACCAAAATTACTATTGATGTAAAATCTGCTAATCCCTTTTAAAATAGACAACCTTTCCTTTAGAGAATGGGAGAGAAAAGGAATCAAAAGAATAGGAAACTCTTTTTTTGGGAAATAATTTATTAACATTTGAACAGTTGAAGTACAAATATGGAATAACTCATGGTGCAATGTTTGCATATCATCAACTGAAATCTTATTTCAAGGATAAATTGGGAAACAGCTTGAAATTACCTGAAGGAAGCAGCTCTGAATACTTGATTACACAATGTGAATACACAATGATAATTAAAAGATTTATAACCAACATGTACATTAAGCTGCAAGATAAAGAAAATGAAAAAAAACTATAAACCTAAGCAGATGTGGGAAAAAGATCTAAACATAAAGATAAAAAAATGAAGTATGGGAAAAGTTATTTTGTGGAACTATGAAGAATACAATAAACACAAGGTTATGCATGATACCGTATAATTGGTTACACAGGTTATATATCACTCCTCAAAAATTAAAAATATGGGATTCAACATTATCGGGTAGATGTTTTTGCTGTAAGAAGGAAATGGGAACAACATTACATGCAACTTGGGCATGTACGAAAGTAAATACGTTTTGGGAAGAATTAAATCAGATACTAAATAAAATAACAAAAAATAACATACCAAAGAGATATTTCTTTTAAGTAACATAAGTAGAGAATTAGGCCTCAAATTGGACAAAGTGCAAAAAAAATTCATTATGATAGCCTTAGTGATAGCAAAAAAGTGTATAATGTCAACTTGGAAAATAGAAGAGAGCATGAGTATACAGCAATGGTACATGGAAATGAATAAATGTATCCCATTGGAAAAAAGAACATATAATTTAAAAAAATAAAGTCACAATGTTTGAACAAATTTGGGAACCATACATGGAACAGAGAGAGCTTGCCTACAATCTCCATCCCCTAAAATGAGAATGAAAATGATAAGACAAAACGACTAGATTCAGTGTGTAATAGATGACACATTTTTCTTGTTTATTTTCCTTTGTATGAAGATATTGTTTTATGGTTTTATTGTATATGTTGAATATTTATGGGTTTTGGAGGGGGGTGGGTAGAGGGGAGGGAGGGAAAGGGGGGGAAAAAAGGGGAGAAACAGAGCGTGTGTAAATTTAATGAGATACGTTTGTACATATTTTGGTTGATATGGTTCACAGTGTGAAAAATTAAAAAAATATTTAAAAAAAGATCCACAACACACAGCACACGCACTGTTCTCGCTGTTGCCGTTAAGAAAGAGGTATACAGTAGGTGCCACAATACTCACCCCACTAGATTCAAGGACATCTGCTATCCCTCCATCATCAGACTCTTCAACAAACTCAATCAGGGACTCATTTAAGGAGTTTATCTGTGCACTTTTATTTCTTTTTTAAATTCTCTCTATATTGCAGATTGTTTGCATTCATTATCTATCTATTTACAGTTCTTAATATGTATATGCAGTACATAGCTTTTGTTGTACTACCATTAAGTGGTAATTCTGCCTCTCCCAAAGAAAAAAATCTCAGGGTAGTATCTGATGTCATATACTGTAGGTACTCTGGCAATAATCTGAATATCATGAACTTCCACGTTTCATTTTGCACCAGATTTTTTTTTAAATTAGCAAGCTCCAGATGGGATATATCAGTGTTTTATAAGAGATAGGCATTCTTCCTAGATGAATGGTTTTCATCCCAAAACATCAGCTGCCTTCTGTTTTTCATGGATGGTATCTGTCCCTCTGAGTTCCTTCAGCACTTTGTGTATTGCTCCAGTTTTCCAGCATCTGCAGATTTCCCGTTTCCTTTCCAGATTTTTTTTTCTCTCAATTTTCAGTTACATACGCGACCAAGAAACTCATGATCCTTTTTAATCAGTCTTCTCAATTATGGCTTTTCGTCTGTTACCTATTTTGCTTCTATAAATTCTGGACTTAGATGTACTTAGACTAATTGCAAGTTAGCAGATGAAATAAAAGCAGCAGAGCTGCTTAGTAAGCTAATTTAACTATTCAAGTATTCAATTCCTTTTCCAATAATAAACTGAAAAAGGGTTTTTTTTCTAACCCCAGATGAGAAATAGTGTAGGTATAAACATGGTAATTATATTCTGCCCTAATACACTTGAGTGAAAGGGGTAGAAAATGTTTGTGGAAAGGGTTAAGTCACATTTTGCATAAAATTCAATCGCAGTGTATTGAATGAAGATATAATGCAGAAAATGCTTTTAATTCAAAAACGTCACTGAACATACAATAAGTAAAATCACCAAATGCTACAGAAACTCATTCAAACAGTGTTCTTTAATTAGCAAAGATAAAAATACATAATCATAGTTTCGGGCTTGTAATAAGTAAATGTTGCCTCAAATTTACTGATCTAAAATTTCTAAGCAAGAATATAGAAAAAGCTAGTAATTATAGGCATAAAAACCAAAAGTTACATCTAATTCTAGATAAATGGAGATCAAGTTCACTTTGAATAGAGAAAATAGGAGGGGAAAACCAGAGGTGTACAACCCAGTGATCATTGGGGAGGGGAAGAAAAATCAGCAATGGAGAGGGTGAACAAATTTAATTTCCTGGGGGCCACCATCTTGGAGGACCTTTCATGGACCCAAAACATGTGAAGAGAGCACAACAGCACCTCTACTTTCTCAGGAGTTTGCGGAGCTTTTCTATAATATCGCAAACTTTGCACATATCCACAGGTGACCTGGTACAGGGACACCAATACGTCTGAGCGGAAAGCCCTGCGAAGGGCATTGGGCATAGCCCAGTTCATCATAGGCGAAACACTCCCCACTATCAGGAAAATCTACATGAAACGCAGCCGTAGGAGAGCAGCAGCGACCCTCCAGGATTCTCACCACTCAGGAAATGCTCAGTTCTCGCTGCTGTCATCAAGGAAGAGATACTGGTGCCTTGAATCACTAAGTTCAGGAACTGTTGCTACATCTCCACCATCAGACTCCTCAACAACAAACTCAGAGACTCCATCAAGGACTCTTACTTTGCACATTTATTTTTTGAATTGCACAGTTTTCTTTTTGTTTACTGTATACTTCTCTTTCATCTACACATCTTTCCTTCAGTACAGTATTTTTGCACTACTGATAACACTGGACAATATTCTTTCCCCCCCAAAATGTTTTCTTCCTGAAATGACAATAGGCAATGGAGAATTTTTTTTTCAGATTTTTGATTAAAATTATACTTTGGTAATATAGGGTACTGAATTGCCCGTGTCATTCTGTGTTTTGTCTTCAGCTTGTATTCTGCTTCAATTAAATAAGTTTACTTCACACTTTTTTTTTTGAATGTACCCTTTTTAAATGTTTTATGGATTTGTTCTCAGCTTTCTTGA
The DNA here is from genome assembly GCF_036971445.1 of Narcine bancroftii. Classification (NCBI taxonomy): domain Eukaryota; kingdom Metazoa; phylum Chordata; class Chondrichthyes; order Torpediniformes; family Narcinidae; genus Narcine; species Narcine bancroftii. The sequence continues at coordinate 187,237,404 of NC_091475.1, read as the reverse complement.
TCTCATAATCCAAGTTCAAAATTCTTTAAATCTCAAAAATCAATTTAAGAAAACAGAGTCAAAATGTACCAATAAGACTGGACAACATTTCCCCCCCCCCCCACCCCCCACAAGATTTGCTTCCTGAAAAACAATTGCGGATTATGATAGAAAACTTCAAACTGAGCACAAAGAGAATTTTAGATTTGCTGCATCACGGAGGAATTTGGAGAAACATTAAATGAACTTTTGTTGAGTTTTAGTAGATTTAAATCGCAAAACGATGCTGACAATTGTGTTAGTTCAACTGACCTAAAAATGTTTTGCCGCTGATTTTCATTTTTACTCAGCATCTGATGCCTCTCATGTCAGTGCCCAACAATAGTCGGCCAGCCTTGATGGATTCAAGTTGGCCTAATACCACTTTTCCGAGGTCGCAATTTCTTGGTGAGACTTTTCACCACGTTTGTCACTGACTGCACAAAGATCAGCAGGGAAGACGTGTGAATGCAGAAAATGAATTTTCAACTTCATGCTGCACTTCATGGTATGTATACTTTTTTTTGTTGAAAATTTTATTTAAGAATTTTACAAAATAAACATATACAATACACTCATCTAAAAAAACCCTACTCCCCCCCCCCCACCTAACCCATCCCCAACAACCCACCCCCCCTTCGGAGCATTTTATTTTTAAAAAGCAATTATATCGGGTTTTAACAGATTGCTGTTTGGTGTGCCATCTTTTTACATCTTTTGTTATGAAAAAGCTTTTACTTAACATCCAAACCCATACATTCCAAATACAAACTCCACATTTTAACAAAAAAAGATAATAATTCCGCAAATTATAAGTTATCTTTTAATTTCATTGAATTTCATTATGCCATCTTTGTATACTTAATTCAACATCATTTTTCCAAGTGACAGCTATACATTTTCTAGCTACTGCCAGCCCTCAACGTATAATTGCAATTTGAGATTTCTCCAGTTGCAAACCTGTCATTACTATCCCAATAAACATACCCATGGATCAACATATAAATCTATCTTTAATAAATCACAAAAGTTTAATAATTTTTTCCCAAAAAGGTCTGAATTTTGTACATTCCTATACTGAATGTTAAAAAAAAGTACCTGTCTGTTCACCACACCGAAAGCACAAATCTGATGAACTAAATCCATATTTTTTCAATTTTTCAGGGGTTAAATACAACTGATGCAAAAAATTATACTTAACCAAACTATATCATGCATTAATTAACTTTGTAACACTATCATCACACTTATCAGACCACTCCTCCAAAGATATAGGAATAGATAGGTCCTTCTCTCATTTATCTTTCGTTTTATATATATATATATATATATATCAACCTTCATCATCTTTTCCTGTAGTAACATATACATTTCCAAAACAAATCCCTGTTTTCCCTTATCAACAATTAGATTCTCAAATTTTGTTTGAGCAGGTAATACTAACTCTCCACTGAAACTTTCTAACAATAAATCTTGTACTTGATAATAAGCAAATAAAGTGTTTGGTAATATACCAAACTTCTCTTTAAATCTATTGAAAGAAATATACCTGCTTCAAAACAATCCTCCACTATCACACCTTTTGATTCCCAATCTTTCAAATAAGGATTATTCAAAGAAAATGGGATTATCTGGCTCTAATATAATGGTGTCTTAGCTGAAATTTTACCTTTCAATCCTATAATTTGATTTTGTTTACCATACTCCCATCAAATGTTTCAAAACTGGCAGTTTATACTGCTGTAGAAGTGATGGATTCCATTTATATATAAATGGATGAATGTTTCTCCCATAAATCTGGTCCAACTTCACCTTCGCCCATACCAGAGGTTGATCAATATCAAACAGCCTATTAATAAACTTTAATTGTGCCACTTCATAATGGTTATGTATATTTGAAGTAGACTTAAAATATGACAGGAAATCACAAAAAAAAAGTACACGATAGGAAAACTTTAAGTTGATTTTTGTGATCAGCAGCTTAAAATCCATAAAATACACCCAAAAGTGTTCAGGAACAAAATCTTTGTTGTTCATTGTAATTAGAAATTCTACATGGCCCGCAGGAAAAAGAATATCAGGGTTGTATGTGATGTCATTTATGTACTCTGACAATAAATTTGAACTTTGAAATACTAGGGCACTGAATTTGGGTTTGGCAACAATGGGCACACAGGGCTAATACTTCAGAATAACATTTTGTAACGGCTGCTGGAGAAAAAGCATCTGCAGATATTATGAGTATGTGATGAGGTTTGTGTGAAACATCTATATGTTCTGTAGGCCATATGGGTTAAAAGAAAGATTTATACTCTCTCCTCCCCCAGGATCCTAGCAGCAATGGAGCATGCCCCAAATGAGCCGTGCTTAAAACAGTAAAGAAGAACCAACTGCTGAAATGTCTGAGATTCAATTGATGGCACTTTCACGATCAATTTTATAAACTTTTTCATTTTTCTGCTTATTTAAAAGGGGTAAAATACCAACCTACAATAGGATTGCATGTTGACTAATGTAAATGCCTGCCACATTGACCATCGCCAGTGGGCTGATATCGCCTCAAACCGTGCATCTTGGTGCCTCACAGTTCAACAGGCAGCAACCTCCTTTGAAGAAGACCGCAGAGCCCACCTCACTGACAAAGGACAAAGGAGGAAAGACCCAATCTCCTTTGAAGAAGACCGCAGAGCCCACCTCACTGACAAAGGACAAAGGAGGAAAAACCCAACACCCAACCCCAACCAACCAATTTTCCCTTGCAACCACTGCAACCGTGCCTGCCTGTCCCGCATCGGACTTGTCAGCCACAAACAAGCCTGCAGCTGACGTGGACTTTTTACCCCCTCCATAAATCTTCGTCCGCGAAGCCAAGCCAAAGAAAGAAGAGTTAATAAAACAATGCTAATAGTGTTAGAGATAGGTTTTTTAGACCATGACACCATAAAAACTGTCCATATATGAATATTCATAATAAAGAATAAGAACATAAAATGGCTAAGAGAACAGATTTAAAATGCTAAGACTAAAAAGATATTTCTGGTGGTAATATCCGGTACCGCACGGATGGCAGTCTCTTCAATCTGAGGCGCCTGCAAGCTCACACCAAGACACAAGAGAAACTTGTCCGTGAACTACTCTTTGCAGATGATGCCGCTTTAGTTGCCCATTCAGAGCCAGCTCTTCAGCGCTTGACGTCCTGCTTTGCGGAAACTGCCAAAATGTTTGGCCTGGAAGTCAGCCTGAAGAAAACTGAGGTCCTCCATCAGCCAGCTCCCCACCATGACTACCAGCCCCCCCACATCTCCATCGGGCACACAAAACTCAAAACGGTCAACCAGTTTACCTATCTCGGCTGCACCATTTCATCAGATGCAAGGATCGACAATGAGATAGACAACAGACTCGCCAAGGCAAATAGCGCCTTTGGAAGACTACACAAAAGAGTCTGGAAAAACAACCAACTGAAAAACCTCACAAAGATAAGCGTATACAGAGCCGTTGTCATACCCACACTCCTGTTCGGCTCCGAATCATGGGTCCTCTACCGGCACCACCTACGGCTCCTAGAACGCTTCCACCAGCGTTGTCTCCGCTCCATCCTCAACATCCATTGGAGCGCTTACACCCCTAACGTCGAAGTACTCGAGATGGCAGAGGTCGACAGCATCGAGTCCACGCTTATGAAGATCCAGCTGCGCTGGATGGGTCACGTCTCCAGAATGGAGGACCATCGCCTTCCCAAGATCGTATTATATGGCGAGCTCTCCACTGGCCACCGTGACAGAGGTGCACCAAAGAAGAGGTACAAGGACTGCCTAAAGAAATCTCTTGGTGCCTGCCACATTGACCACCGCCAGTGGGCTGATAACGCCTCAAACCGTGCATCTTGGCGCCTCACAGTTTGGCGGGCAGCAACCTCCTTTGAAGAAGACCGCAGAGCCCACCTCACTGACAAAAGGCAAAGGAGGAAAAACCCAACACCCAACCCCAACCAACCAATTTTCCCTTGCAACCGCTGCAATCGTGTCTGCCTGTCCCGCATTGGACTTGTCAACCACAAACGAGCCTGCAGCTGACGTGGACTTTTTACCCCCTCCATAAATCTTCGTCCGCGAAGCCAAGCCAAAGAAGAAAAAGATCCTAAAATAGTGAAAAGTAGGAATAGCACTTGCCTTTCTCAAAAGCCTTATGAGCAATGAACCTCCAGAGGTGAACCTTTTGCATCCACAGAGGTGGAATTGCAAATGCATCAGGACCTGTGCTTGTCATTGACAAATACAAATCAGTTAAAGCTGAACTTCTAATTACAACAAATTTTAACAATATTAGCAAAATGTAAGAAGCATCTCTAACTGAACCTATGTTTGTTGAGCAAAATGAACCAGAAACGTCACATAGCAAATTATTTCTTAGCAAAAAAAAAACCCAATAATTCAAAAATTGGAACTTAATTTCAAATTCTATCAAAATCATTTAATTGTGGTTCTGCAAAAAAAAAAAAGTCAACTAATGTTAGGTGTGATTTGTATCACACCCAACACAGTTCAGGTACAATCCTTTTAGAACTAAAATTCACCACCTTCCAGTTTGGCAGCCAACAATTTTTCGAGGGAAAATTGTCCACAAGTGATTATGGGGTGGGGATGAGGGAAAGAGCAGAGTGTGTCAGAAAAGCAAAGGAAGACCAAACTTTCCAATCAGCAAGATAACAGAAGAGATCCTTAACCATACTATCAAGGACTATATTTTCCTCACAATTATACATAACTTGCTCAGTTAAGGTTCTTCAGATCAGTATATTATTGATCACGTGACAAATTTAGGAAATTATATGGTCAAAAATGTTGAATTCCAGAGGTGAAGTGGCAATGATTGCCATCCCTTCACAACGTGACAGTATTTGAACCAATGAGACACTAAGGAGCCCATATACAGTTGAGAGAACTGTCCACAGACAGAGTCCTACCTAATCAGAAAGATTTATGAAAAGATTGTAGCATCATAATTTTGGATCTTCAGCTGCTTTAATTGATGTAGGTGATGTCACTAGAGGGAAGATTATTCCAGTATCAGTTGCAATTTAAATATCACAGCTAATGAAGCTGTCTATGCCCACATGCAGAAAGATCTAAATTATGCTTATATAATGATAGATAAGTAGCACTAACATTTGTGTCACACAGTGGCTGGCAATGACCGTCTCAAACAAGAGCATGTTCTATTCAATTTCACTAATATTGTTGAATTCCTACGATTACCATCCTGTCATCACCACATAATAAGAGCAGATCAGAGTATGGGCATTTCCGAATGGCTCACCATCTAGCTTCATGAAGTTTGTGAGAGAAAATAGTCAACTGGAAGTACAAGTTAACAGCATATAGGATGCTTGACACCATCGTGACAAACTCCCCTGCTTGACCAGTTCCCCATCACTTTTTTCAACATTCGTTTCCTGCTTCGTTGATATAATGTAGATTTAGAGTGTAACATACCCACACTCCTGTTTGGCTCCGAATCATGGGTCGTCTACCGGCATCACCTACAGCTCCTAGAACGCTTCCACCAGCGTTGTCTCCGCTCCATCCTCAACATTCATTGGAGCGCTTTCATCCCTAACGTCGAAGTACTCGAGATGGCAGAGGTCGACAGCATCGAGTCCACGCTGCTGAAGATCCAGCTGCGCTTGGTGGGTCACGTCTCCAGAATGGAGGACCATCGCCTTCCCAAGATCGTGTTATATGGCGAGCTCTCCACTGTCCACCGTGACAGAGGTGCACCAAAGAAAAGGTACAAGGACTGCCAAAAGAAATCTCTTGGTGCCTGCCACATTGACCACCACCAGTGGGCTGATATCGCCTCAAACCGTGCATCTTGGCGCCTCACAGTTTGGCGGGCAGCAACCTCCTTTGAAGAAGACCGCAGAGCCCACCTCACTGACAAAAGGCAAAGGAGGAAAAACCCAACACCCAACCCCAACCAACCAATTTTCCCCTGCAACCGCTGCAACCGTGTCTGCCTGTCCCGCATCGGACTTGTCAACCACAAACGAGCCTGCAGCTGACGTGGACATTTACCCCTCCATAAATCTTCGTCCGCGAAGCCAAGCCAAAGAAAGAAGAAAGAAGAAGATCTGCAAATTACAGTTTCTCAATTATATTCTGACATTGACTTCCAAAGTGTTAAGTAATCCTGGGTAAAGTCAGGAATACCAGGTAAATGAGAATGTCACCACCTGCAGGATAATCTTCAAGAGGCACAACAACCTGATTTAGAAATGTATTACCAGCTTTTCAATAATGATGGATGTAAATCCTGGAAACCCCAACCTAAAGCACTGCAATGGATCAAGATACTATGACTTGTTCAATGGCAATTACAGATGGACATCCAGTATTGGAATTTCCCATGTCAAATACATCCTAAGAAAAATAAAAGGGGATTGCAGCTACAAATTATTTTGCCAAGCTACTCATGTTTCACAATCTCCATCTTGTATAAGTTCAATGGGAGCCCTAGAATCTGAATACCTCCCACCTGCACTGGTACCTTAGCTACATACTTATCTGTGCTATCTTTCTATTCTTTGCTTCACTTACAACCAAGTCATCTTCTGAACTTAAAATCAAAGGGATCACCATCTGGCTTCATGATGTTTGCCCTTGTGATGCTTCCGGGCAGAAGTGAGGGGGAGGTGGAGGTCCCGGCCTCGGTCGAGTGAGGCAGGCGGAGGCCCCGGTCCGGGCAGAAGCGAGGGGGAGGCGGTGGCCCCGGCCTCGGTCGAGTGAGGCAGGCGGAGGCCCCGGTCCGGGCAGAAGCGAGGGGGAGGCGGTGGCCCCGGCCTCGGCAGAGCGAAGCAGGCGGAGGCCCCGGTCCGGGCAGAAAGAAGGAGGCGGCGGCCCCGGTCCGGGCACAGGGAAAGCAGCAGCGGCCCTCGCCCCGGTCCGGGCAGTATGGTCGGACCTAGGAGGGGAGGCAGGCCCCTCCAGCCCAGGTAAGAAACCTGCATAGGAGAAGGCCACTCCGATATAAAACCTACGACCCAAGGACCTCGCTGCCACGTCCCAGCTTGCTTGGCCACGGCACACGAACCATGGGTGTAAAGGGTGGGGCCAGTACTGCGCACACTGCACTCCACATAAAAGCTCCTTTGCGCACGCCCGAGGACAGGTCCATGTCCTCCCCCTCCACGTCCTCCCCCTCAAAAGATGCTTACAAACTCAAGCTAGCACGCTGGAACATCAGAACCATGCTAGACAAGGCTGACAGCCACCGACCTGAACGTCGGTCTGCCCTCATCGCACATGAACTCCTCAGACTTGACATCGACATAGCCGCTCTCAGTGAAGTCCGTCTTGCAGATGTAGGCAGCCTCCAAGAACGCGGCGCAGGCTACACACTCTACTGGTCTGGCAAGCCTATGGATGAATGACGCCTATCTGGTGTAGGCTTCATGGTAAAGAACTCCATTGCCTCCAAACTTGAAAACCTCCCGACAGGCCACTCGGACCGGATCATGTCCATGCGACTCCCCCTTCAAAACAAGCGTCGCATCACCCTCATCAGTGTCTATGCTCCAACCCTCCAGGCGGAACCAGCAGAAAAGGACAAGTTCTACACTGATCTGCGCAACCTCATTCAACGCACCCCTATAGCCAACAAGGTTGTCATCCTTGGCGACTTCAACGCTTGCGTCGGCAAAGACTCAGAAACCTGGCCAGGAATCCTGGGCAAGCATGGTGTCAGCAAGTGCAACGACAACGGGCGCCTCCTGTTGGAGCTCTGCACAGAACAGTGGCTTGTCATTACAAACACCCTTTTTCAGCAGAGGGACAGCCTGAAGACTACCTGGATGCATCCCCGATCCAAACACTGGCACCTCCTGGACTACGTCCTGATGCGATAAAGAGACAAACGAGATGTGCTCCACACCAGGGTCATGCCCAGCGCGGAATGCCACACTGACCACCGGCTGGTTCGCTGCAAGCTCAACCTTCACTTCAAGCCAAAGTCCAGGAACAGTAAAGCCCCCAGAAAGAGGTTCAATGTTGGAAACCTGCAGTCAGACGAAGTGAGAGGAAACTTCCAGGCAAACCTCAAAGCAAAGCTCGGGGATGCAATCCGCCTCACGGACCCGTCCCGAAACCCTCTGGGATCAGCTGAAGACTACCATACTGCAATCCACTGAAGAGGTACTGGGCTTCTCCTCCAGGAAAAACAAGGACTGGTTCGACGAAAACAGCCAGGAAATCCAGGAGCTGCTGGCAAAGAAGCGAGCTGCCCACCAGGCTCACCTTACAAAGCCGTCCTGGCCAAAGAAGAAACAAGCCTTCCGTCGCGCAAACTCCGGGAGATCCAAAATGAGTGGTGGACTAGCCTTGCCGAACAAACCCAGCTCAGCGCGGACATTGGCGACTTCAGGGGTTTCTACGAGGCTCTAAAGGCTGTGTACGGCCCCTCATCCCAAGTCCAAAACCCGCTGCGCAGTTCAGACGGCAAAGTCCTCCTCAGCGACAAGATCTCCATCCTCAACTGATGGTCAGAACACTTCCAATCTCTTTTCAGTGCCAACCGCTCAGTCCAAGATTCCACCCTGCTCCAGCTCCCTCAACAGCCCCTAAGGCTAGAGCTGGATGAGGTCCTCACCCGGGAAGAGACATATAAGGCAATCGAACAACTGAAAAGTGGCAAAGCAGCAGGTATGGATGGAATCCCCCCAGAGGTCTGGAAGGCTGGTGGCAAAACTCTGCAAGCCAAACTGCATGAGTTTTTCAAGCTCTGCTGGGACCAAGGAAAGCTGCCTCAGGACTTTCGTGATGCCATCATTATCACCCCTGTACAAAAACAAAGGCGCAATATCAGTCTGCTCAAACTACAGGGGAATCACGCTGCTCTCCATTGCAGGCAAAATCTTCGCTAATATTCTCCTAAATAGAATAATACCTAGTGTCGCCGAGAATGTTCTCCCAGAATCACAGTGCGGCTTTCGCGCAAACAGAGGAACTACTGACATGGTCTTTGCCCTCAGACAGCTCCAAGAAAAGTGCAGAGAACAAAACAAAGGACTCTACATCACCTTTGTTGACCTCACCAAAGCCTTCGACACCGTGAGCAGGAAAGGGCTTTGGCAAATACTAGAGCGCCTCGGATGCCCCCCCAAAGTTCCTCAACATGGTTATCCAACTGCACGAAAACCAACAAGGTCGGGTCAGATACAGCAATGAGCTCTCTGAAACCTTCTCCATTAACAATGGCGTGAAGCAAGGCTGTGTTCTCACACCAACCCTCTTTTCAATCTTATTCAGTATGATGCTGAACCAAGACATGAAAGACCTCAACAATGAAGACGCTGTTTACATCCGGTACCGCACGGATGGCAGTCTCTTCAATCTGAGGCGTCTGCAAGCTCACACCAAGACACAAGAGCAACTTGTCCGTGAACTACTCTTTGCAGACGATGCCGCTTTAGTTGCCCATTCAAAGCCAGCTCTCCAGCGCATGACGTCCTGTTTTGCGGAAATTGCCAAAATTTTTGGCCTGGAAGTCAGCCTGAAGAAAACAGAGGTCCTCCATCAGCCAGCTCCCCACCATGACTACCAGCCCCCCCACATCTCCATCGGGCACACAAAACTCAAAACGGTCAACCAGTTTACCTATCTCGGCTGCACCATTTCATCTGATGCAAGGATTGACAACGAGATAAACAGACTCGCCAAGGCAAATAGCGCCTTAGGAAGACTACACAAAAGAGTCTGGAAAAACAACCAACTGAAAAACCTCACAAAGATTAGCGTATACAGAGCCATTGTCATACCCACACTCCTTTTCGGCTCCGAATCATGGGTCCTCTACCAGCATCACCTACGGCTCCTAGAACGTTTCCACCAGCGTTGTCTCCGCTCCATCCTCAACATTTATTGGAGCGACTTCATCCCTAACATCGAAGTACTCGAGATGGCAGAGGCCAACAGCATCGAATCCACGCTGCTGAAGATCCAACTGCGCTGGGTAGGTCACGTCTCCAGAATGGAGGACCATCGCCTTCCCAAGATCGTGTTATATGGCGAGCTCTCCACTGGCCACTGTGACAGAGGTGCACCAAGAGGTACAAGGATTGCCTAAAGAAATCTCTTGGTGCCTGCCACATTGACCACCGCCAGTGGGCTGATATCGCCTCAAACCGTGCATCTTGGCGTCTCACAGTTCGGCAGGCAGCAACCTCCTTTGAAGAAGACTGCAGAGCCCACCTCACTGACAAAAGACAATGGATGAAAAACCCAACACCCAACCCCAACCCACCAATTTTCCCCTGCAACCGTGTCTGCCTGTCCCGCATCGGACTTGTCAGCCACAAACGAGCCTGCAGCTGACGTGGACATTTACCCCTCCATAAATCTTCGTCAGCGAAGCCAAGCCAAAGAAGAAGAAGGAATGTGATAGAAAATAGTCAACTGGAAGTATAAGTTAACAGCATATAGGATGCTTGACACCATCGTGACAAACTCCCCTGCTTGACCAGTTCTCCATCACTTTCAAATTCTAATCGAACTCAAATTGACAACTGTTCTGTGAATGTAAGCACAAGAAAGTTAGTGAGAGAACAAGAACGATAGAAATTAAAATTGGGAGTGTCTCTTATTCTCAGTTTACCACTTACAATCCTGTAAAGGTATTAAGACAATAAAAACATCAAATTTCTATTCTTAATTAGTTTTAAACCGAAAATAGAGCATTTTACTGTTATGTGTTCTTACAAACTAAAAGCAAAAAGTCACAAAATGTCTTCAATCTTTTAGGTCTTATAAACTATTTTTCTTCCTATAACAAATTGGTGTTCCTTAGATATTATAGGTCTCATTGCTTCCATCAGGCAAAGTTATAGAAGCCTGAAGTCTCACACTTTGAGGTTCAAGAAGGGTTTTTATCCAACAGCTATCAGGCTCTGAATTTTCCCATTCTACCCTAACTATAAATTACCAAACAATCTGATTGCAATACAGAAACATTAGTTTTTTCTTGCACTAACTGAAACTGTTAACATTTGTTTATTTATATTCTAAAATTTATTATCCATTTTTCTGTCTTAGATTATTGTGGTTATTTAATATTTGCTACTGTATTTGTTGTTTCTTATATGATTGGCTGCAGCACACAAGAATTTTGGAGCATCTGTACATTTTACTTGTATATATGACAAAAACTAGCATTGACCTTTCGGGTTTTTCTTCAAGCTTGTGTTCCATTGAGAGATCACACTATTGGAGATTAACAATTTAAAGACTCCAATTTCTAACTTTTTTTTCCCCACTAATACGCAGCTGAATACATGCATTCAAAATCATCTGATCTCAACCTATACAAATACATGAATTTTCATTGCACTTAAGTAACTATTCTGTTTCTTTCACATTTTTAAATTGATTGTCTATCCAAAAACATTAGTGTTGTAATTGTGTTTTCAATTATTGCCAAATACGATACCAACAAAATCAGTAATGTGGAAAATCAACAGGTAGCCACAGAGCATATCAGAAAGCGACAAATAAAAAAAAAAATCACTAATGTTCCAGGTTAAATAATTCTTTTCAGTTATCTCCTCACGAAGTTATTTGTTGACATTTAACTCAGTCATTCTATTCAATCATTTCCAACTGCTTATTTTCTTTTGAATAATCCAAGTGTTCAGTAACAAGAAACATTATTTAACTGCAGTAAATGGGACTATTATCTACTGGGGGATGGAGCAGCTCGATTATCTGTGAATTACTGGCTTTAACTTCTATTTCACAAAACGCTGATAAAACAAACCAGGAGTGAATACATTCATCTATTTATTTGCCACTGCAGTTAATATTACAGAATACATAATGCATCACTGGATTAGATGCTCTCAATGTACCTTCCTCTGCGACAAGATTAATTTTAAGTTTTTAGAAACTAACATTTGAAAGATGAGGAAATAGAAATTAGAGATCAGTTACTTCAACATTGGTGCAGAGCGAGGCCCGACACATTCATTTCCTTTTACTTCCTGGGGATGGTGCGTGACCTGCTGAGTTCCTCCAGCACATTTCTGTATTGACTTCAACATCTGCAGAAATTCTCGTTTAACTTCAAAAAATTCTTATCTTTTTATTCTGTCTTCCCTGAATACAGACAGCAAAGCTTTCAAAGTACACTTCCTTTTTCCAACAGCAAGGACCTCCCAATGGTCACTGTGACAGATTGTTATTTTTATATTGTATATAGATATGTCTTAAAGGAGATAAATTGTGGATTTTTTTTAGTGTAGGTCACATACACACACTTCAAAACAGACCTCATGTAAAATGCCAGAGCCCTGCTCAAGCCAGACAGTCCAAGGTTCCAAGGGCCTTTGCACAAAATTTGAAGAATGTTTATGATGACTTCACAAATAGGCGTTAATTGGACATGCTATGGAGTCATGGATTATTGTTTTGGAAAGCAACAGATAAACAGAAGATTAGGTCCAGTGCTGCAGACTGAGTGCAGAGTGCTGTTCTAAAAGAGTCATGTGGTTTTCTCTGAGGGGAGGGGGGAGGAAGAGAGAGAGAATTCAGTTCTACAGTTCAGCAGCAGCAGCTGGGACTGGAACAGGACAAGCTGGCAAACTTGTGGAAAAAGTTCATTTTGAAGACGGGTTGTGAGTTCTTAGTTCAGCCTGGTCAAAGCTCTTGTGGTCCATACAAGAGGAGAGGGCTGGCTGCATAATGTTTCACTTGAAATAAGGGAAACAAAAAGGAACTCTGTAGTGACCTGAAAGAAAGAGGTTATCATCTGGAAAACCCTGAAGGGCAAGTTTCTTCAGCAAGACACTGAAGTGGCTGATCGGAAGGAACCAGTTGTGGGTGTCCAACGAGCAACAAATCCCTCTCTCTGAAAACCAACAAGAACCTTCCTGAGTGGTAACCATTTACCTTTCAAGCACCAAAGCTTAGTGAAGATTAATAAATGTTAAATTCTGTGCACAGTATAAGAATTGCCTGATACCAGTGAACTTGGAGGAATGAAAAGTGAGATTGGACTGTGAATCAAATAACTTTTCTGAACTTATATATACATTACATACATGTGCATTTAGAATTAGAAGGGGTTAATAGTAATAAGTTAAAGTTTGATCCTGTTTTCATGTTTAAAGATGTTAAAAGTAACTTTTGTTTAAGTAATCATTTGTCTTGGTGAATTTCTATTGCTGCTGGGTTTTGGGGTCCTCTGGGCTCACAACATCAGCCACTTCAATTTCACATCCCATTGCCATACTGACATGTTTGTCCAGCTTGAGGCTATACTTAAACTGGAGGAACAACACCTTGTATTCTATCTCAGTAGACTCCAACTAGACAGCATCAATATTGACCTCCAATTTCCAGTAACCCCCTACCTCAGTTCTTTTGCTTTCCCTCATCCATAATTCTTTTCCTTTCCCTATCCATCATCCACACCTTCCTTTCTCCATTTGTCCACTCCCTATCAGCATCTTTCTCAGCACTTTCTCCCCCCCCCCCACCTCCCTCACATCACCTCCTTTCTTTTTGCCCATCCTTCCCATCAGTAGTTACCTATGACCGAGAAGCCTGTGCTCCCCAGCTTCCATCCCCTCCCACCATGATATCTGGTCATTCATGATGAAGGGTTCTGCCTTTATAGAAGAAGCATTTTTATAACATAGCTCACAATATCATAGTAATATTTTGGTCAAGAGAATTCAGGTACACGATCCTTTATCTGGACATCTAAAATATGGAAAGCTCCAAAATCCAGCAAGTGAGAACCGGCAGCCGGGGACTGGCGGTTGGGGGAGGCAGCCGGGCAACTGGAAGGGGCTGGGGGTGGATATGGCAGCACAATTTGGGTGGGCTTTCCTAAATCCGGAAAAATACGAAAATCAGAACACACTGTCCCCCAAGGGTTCCAGATAAAGGATCGTGTACCTGTATCTGTGTTCTAGTCTGCCCTTCAAATGGCTCATTAGTTCCATTTGTTATGATTAGGAACCAAATTTAATTTTATTTTTTTTTGTTACAGCACAGTAACAGGCCATTTCACCACATGAGTACGGAGCACCCAATTTACACCCCATTAACGTAGACCACCCCGCCTCCGGTACATTTTTTGAATGGAAGGAGGAAACGGGAGCCCCCAGAGAAAATGTCCATAGACATGGGAAGAACGTACAAACTCCTTACAGATACCGCAGGATTTGAACCCAGGTCTGGTCCCAATAGCTGGCGCTGAAAAGGCATTGCGCTAACTGCTACGCCAACCATGCCGCCTATTGCTTTCCATGAATCCTAAGTGACCTGCTGAGTCCCTTCAATATGTTTGCATATTGAGTAATGTACTTCTGGTCAAGTCACTCGTCTGAGTGCTTACTAGTATCATGTAACCCAGTACTACCTGTTGCATGGTCGGGTGGTCAGCAACTAAACCAACTCCCCCACCAGGCTTGCCTGATGAGGAGAGTGGGTAGATATCCTGCAGGATGAAAAACAAGACCTGTCAAAGGGCAGGCTAACCCTCTTGTAAGGTTAGCAGCCATCAAACAAACACGTTCCATTAAGTGCGGAAAGGGCATCCCTTCCATCAAAGCTTGGTCTGACCATTCACTGCAATAGAACTTCCCCCAGCTGTCTTGGACCTCACCATGTTGCTGGATCTGGGAGGGGATGTTGTGAAGGTGGATCTGGACATGCAGCCCCCTACTACCCAAATCCATTCACGCACATGGTGTTCCTTTCTGAGGAGTCGGGTATCCTCATACCCGACCCCACAAACTGAAAGGAACCAGCATCAAATTATGGGATGTACAGACTGAAAAAAAATGTACAGTACTTAAAGTATTTTATCAAATGTTAAAGAAGAGCTTCTACATATTTTTCACCATCTACTTGCAATTTGCCTGGTCACCTATCTTAGTTACTCAAAGTTGGAAGATAATATTTCAGGTCAGATTTAATTGTCTATATTATTGAAATAAATGAAGATTATTATACAAATATATTTTGGTTACAACCAAGCAAAATCTGCCCTATACATTCAAAAGAATGGCGACATTACTCAAAAACATTATAATTTTTTAAATGCTTCTCTTCTTGATGGATTCTATTTCATTGTCACCAACACTATTCCTTCCTTTGTTAAATTGCTGTGTTACATTTTCTACCTACAAATCATGGGAAATTTTTGGTTCCTAATCATAACAATGAGCCATTCGAAAGGCAGACTAGAACACTGATACAGGTACACGATCCTTTATCCAGAATCCTTGTGGGACAGTGTGTTCCGAATTACGGATTTTTCCGGATTTAGGAAAGCCCACCCGAATTGTGCTGCCATATCCTCCCCCAACCGCTGCCGGTCCCTCGGCCGCCTCCCCCAACCGCTGCCGGTCCCTCGGCCGCCTCCCCCAACCGCTGCCGGTCCCTCGGCCGCCTCCCCCAACCGCTGCCGGTCCCTCGGCCGCCTCCCCCAACCGCTGCCGGTCCCTCGGCCGCCTCCCCCAACCGCTGCCGGTCCCTCGGCCGCCTCCCCCAACCGCTGCCGGTCCCTCGGCCGCCTCCCCCAACCGCTGCCGGTCCCTCGGCCGCCTCCCCCAACCGCTGCCGGTCCCTCGGCCGCCTCCCCCAACCGCTGCCGGTCCCTCGGCCGCCTCCCCCAACCGCTGCCGGTCCCTCGGCCGCCTCCCCCAACCGCTGCCGGTCCCTCGGCCGCCTCCCCCAACCGCTGCCGGTCCCTCGGCCGCCTCCCCCAACCGCTGCCGGTCCCTCGGCCGCCTCCCCCAACCGCTGCCGGTCCCTCGGCCACCTCCCCCAACCGCTGCCGGTCCCTCGGCCGCCTCCCCCAACCGCTGCCGGTCCCTCGGCCGCCTCCCCCAACCGCTGCCGGTCCCTCGGCCGCCTCCCCCAACCGCTGCCGGTCCCTCGGCCGCCTCCCCCAACCGCTGCCGGTCCCTCGGCCGCCTCCCCCAACCGCTGCCGGTCCCTCGGCCGCCTCCGCCAACCGCTGCCGGTCCCTCGGCCGCCTCCCCCAACCGCTGCCGGTCCCTCGGCCGCCTCCCCCAACCGCTGCCGGTCCCTCGGCCGCCTCCCCAAACCGCTGCCGGTCCCTCGGCCGCCTCCCCCAACCGCTGCCGGTCCCTCGGCCGCCTCCCCCAACCGCTGCCGGTCCTTCGGCCGCCTCCCCCAACCGCTGGTCCCCCATTTGCTGGATTTTGGAGCTTTCCTTTTTTTAGATGTCCGGATAAAGAATCATGTACCTGCATTCTCTTGCCCAAAATAGTACTATGATAATGTGAGTTATGTTATAAAAATGCTTCTTCTATAAATACAGTCGTTCTATTTATCTGGTTTTTGATATTTCATCAAGCTACTTCCTGATGATCAAAGCCAGAAAAAAATCTCAATAAATGACAGTTCATGATACTGCTCTACTGCTAATACTTCCAGAGAAATTAATCCTTTCTGTCGAAAATTAGGATCACCACCAGCAGTTTTTGTAGAGCTGCCAGCAGACAGGGCTGCCGAGCACAAAAGAACTTTGATGAAAATCCAGTTTATGAGCACTAACTTCTGTGTATTAAGCCAGAAGGGCTCGTTACCATGCTCTATCTCTAAATACACTGGACAATGAAGATTTTGCTTCCTGAACATCTTTTGGTGTATTTCATGCATTTTAGGCTGTCAATCACAAAAATAACCTTAAAACTTTCCAATCACAACCCATTTAGGTACAACCCATTTTTGTGAGTTCCTGTCACATTTTAAGTCTACTAGTATATTGCACACAATATACTATTGATCAGCGTGCCTGGGCATGTACTCGGTGCAGGTGCTATTATCCACACCTTCGCTCCTCCAGCTCCCTACTCACTTCCCTTGGACCAGATGTCTTAGGCCTCGGCATGTTTAGTCAAGAAAGATGCAGACAAACTATAAAAGCAGCTCTCATATACAGTTGATGTGCATTACATTGATATAGATTGAATGCTGATGCACGTTTTTCAGGCAAAAACATAGTTAGTGTACTTAACAATGGCATTTATTGTTTTCAGTAATATTCAATATAGCAGAAATGTCTGGTCAACATTGCAACAGTTGCTATACATGGTTATAATTGTGGTGAATATATGCCTTAAGCTCAAAGATGTAGCATGAATACAGGAAGGGAAAACAAGGGGTGTGCAATCCAGCGAACATAGGGAGAAATCAGAGGTGGAGCGGATGAGCAAATTTACGTTCTTGGGAGTCACTATCTTGGAGGATCTTTCCTGGACCCGACACACTAATGGTACCATGAAGAAAGGATGTCAGTGCTTCTACTTGCTCAGGAGTTTGCAGAAGTTTGATATGACACCAGAAACCCTGGTAAATTTCTACAGATAGGCTGTGGAAAGTGTGCTGACCGGCTATATCAGAGTCTGGTATGGGAACACCAATACCTCTTAGCGTACAGCCTTCCAATTGTAGTGGACATAGCCCAGAACATCACAGGTAAAACCCTCCTCACAATTGAGAACATCTGCAAGGAACGCTACTGTCGGGGAGCAACAGGAAACATCAAGAATGAACAACATCCAGCACCCGCTCTGTTCTCTATGCTGCCATCAGGAAAGAGGCATAGGTGCAACAAAACTCGCACCACCAGGTTCAGGAACAGCTGCTACCACTCCACCATCACACTCCTCAACAACAAACTCAATCAGGGACTCAAAGACTTTTACTTTTGCACTTTTTAAAAAAAAAAATTCTCTCTGTAATGCACAGTTTGTTTACATTTGTATCAGTTTACATGCGTACATGGGGTACAATTTTTTTTGCACTACCAATAAGTGGTAATTCTGCCTCACCCGCAGGAAAAAGAATCTCAGGGTTGTATGTGATGTCATGTATGTACTCTGATAATATATCTGAAATCTGACTGCACTTATTAAGAAAGCCTATGAACTCTATTTTAGTTGTGAAATTGGTGACCAAGACAAACACTGGGTTCCTCACATTTGTTATCCAGCATGTGCAGTCAACCTGATTGCTTGTCTCAGCATAATAATGTGATTAAACATATTAAATTCAATGAAAATTAATTTAATGTTTCTCCAACTTCCTATGTGATACAAGCAAACCTGAAATTATCTTTATGTTTAGCTTGAAGTTGTCTATCATAATCCACAATTTTTTCATGAAGAAAACATTTTGAAAAATTTACTGCCCAGTGATTTTTTTTAAAAATGTAAACACATTAAAATAGACCATTGAATCATTACTGGATATTCAGAGCAATTGTGTTAGGCAACTTAAAACTTGCCCCACTCCCACACCGACATGTCAATCCGCGCCCCTCTCCCACATCGACATGTCAGTCTGTATCGACTTGTCAATCCCCTTCCCACTCCCATGTCGACATGTTTGTTCACACTGACACTTCTCCCCGCACCACACTGCTGCGCAGACATCTCTGTCTATGGCCTCATTCACTGTCACACCAAGGCCACCCAAAAATTGGAAGAGACACATAATATTTCGTCTAGGCACTCCACATTGGATGGCATTAACATAGACTTCTCTGGTATTGGACAGTCCCCTCCCCCTCCCCCCCCCACCCCACTGTGCCTTCCTCTCTTCCCCATCCTTCTGTCTCCTTTCCTTCAGCTCTCCGCCCCTTCCAACTCCATTCTGAGAGCTATCCCCTCCCCTTCTCAGCTTTTTTCATGTGTTCTCCCACCCAAATCCATGCAAGGCCTCTTGCCCGTAGGCCTGTGCTCCCCTTTCTTCCCTTCCCCCATCCCCAAGATTTTATTCAGCCGTCTGCTTGCTTTTCGATCATACCTTGATGAAGGGCTCAGGCCCGAAGCCTTGGTTCTGTATCTTTATCTTCGCTACGTAAAGAATGCTGAGTGAGTGACTGGGTCTCTCTAAGTATTTTCGTGTCAACTTAAAACAGTTTTAAAGTGGTTGGACGAAATACAAGAAGCCCCCAAAATACTCCATGATACCCAAGTCTGGAAATGAGGATTAATCCTTACTTTTCCGATTGAAGCTTTGTAGTCTTGGTAACCAGATCTTGTGTCTGTTTCTTCGCTAGCTAGAAATAGAAATCCAAATCAAAACTTATCCTGTGAGACCTGCGGGCAGGTGTCCACATTCCATTATCACTCACCTTCTGCTTCCAACTCCTCTCCTTACTGAATCCAATCCTGGGAAACCATTCACCACAAATCACTTAAAATACAACTTTCATATTACCATCCTCTGCCTTCATATATCCATTACTGCAACCACTGCCATATCACACGTTCTTCTCCACATTTGATAAACATTACCCTCTCTCTGCAGATTGATCAGAATCAGCGGGAGAAAAATAATTTTCAAGGTTTTGGGTCAGAATTCTTATTAAGAACATAAGAAATACCATTACCTAAGTTGATGGAAGGAGAAGGAAAGAAAAGAATGGACTCAGTAGAATTTCCGGTGTATTTTTGTTGAATGACAACATTGTCTGACTGGATTAATGTAACCTAGATTGTATACCTAATTTGGATGGGAGGGGGGGGGTGGCTTGGAAGGAGGGAGGGGGGGGGAGAAAAAGTCACTGTATATGTGTGAAAAATAAAAAAAATTAAAAAAAAAGAACATAAGAAATAGGAGCAAAAGTAGGCCATCTGGCCCATTAAGCCTGCTCTGCACACATTGAGATATTAGCTGATCTGATGATAGGCCCATCTCCATCTGTCTGCCTTTTCCCCCACTTTGTAAAAATCAATCCAACTTTGTCTTAAATACATTCACTGATGTTGCCTCCACAGCTTCAATAGGCAGAGAATTCTATAGATTTACCTACTATCCGAGATCTTGAGGTTACTTCCCCTAGTTCAAGTTCACCAACCCCCACCTCTTCACCCCCCAATACATACATAGATATTCTGCATGGTAACAGGCCTTTTCGGCCTATGAGCCCATGCCACCCAAATAACCCAATTGACCTCCACCCCGGCACGTTTTTGATGGGAACACCTTACCTACCTCTACCTTATAATTTCAATTTTATTTTTCAAAGATCCTCTCTCATTCTTCTAAATTCAAGCAAGTACATCCTTATCCATGGATGAGGTGCTGGAGGATTGGAGGGTAGTTCATGTAATTCCATTGTTTTAAAAAGGGCTCCAAAAGGAAACTAGGAAATTACAGGCTGATGACCCTAACATCAGTAGTAGGTAAATTTTTAGAGGTATTGTGAGAGATTGGGTATACAGGTATTTGGACAGCCATAAGGATAGTCAGCATTGCTTTGTGTGTGGTAGGTCATGTTCAACAAATTTTAGAGTCTTTTGAGGAGGTTACCAAGAAAGTAGATGAAGGCTGTGAATGTTGTCTACATCGGCTTTAGAAAAAGGCATTTAACAAAGTCCCACATGAGAGGCTAGTTCATAAACTAGGTATCCATGGAGAGGCTGTAAACTGGATTCGAAATTGGCTGAATGGGAGAAGACAGCGAGTGGTAGTGGATAATTACTTCTCAGACTGGAGGCCTGAGATGAGTGGTGTGCCTCAAGGATTGGTGTTGGGATCATTGTTGTTTACTGTCTATATCAGTGATCTGGATGATAATGTAGTAAATTGGATCACCAAGTTTGCTGATGACACTAAGATCGGAGGCGTTGTGGACACCAAGGAAGGCTTTCCGAGCTTGAGGAGAGATCTGGCCAATTGGAAAAATGGGCCTGAAAGTGGCAGGTGAAATTTAATGCAGACAAGTGTGAGGTGTTGCATTTTGGAAGGGCAAACCAAGAGAGGACATACACAGTAAATGGTAAGGCATTGAAGAGAGTGGAGGAACAAATGGATCTGGAAATTCAGATACACAATCCCCTCAAAGTGGCGTCACAGGTAGGCAGGGCTGTAAAAAAAAAGCTTTTGGCATCTTGGCCTTCATAAATCAAAGTATCGAGTATAGGAGTTGGGATATTATGGTGAGGTTGTATAAGACATTGGTGAGGCCAAATTTGGAATATTGTGTGCAATTCTGGTTGCCAAACTACTGGAAGGATATTATTAAGACTGAAAGAGAAGAGAGAAGATTGACTAGGATGATGACAGGTGTTTAGGAGTTGATTTACAAGGAAAGATTAAACAGGTTAGAACTTTGTTCCTTGGATTGTAGAAGAATGAGGGGATATTTGATAGAGGTTTACAAAATTATGAGAGATATAGACAGAGTAAATGCGAGTAGGCTCTTTCCACAGATTAAGAGAGATAAATATAAGAGAACATGGCTTGGGTGAAAAGGTTTAGGAGGATCTTTTTCCACGAAGAATGGTGGGAATGTGGAATGAGATGGCATTCCTCTCTCATACCATCCATTCCTTTGGTATGACCCTTATCCTTTCACCCTTCAAATACAAGGATGCAGTCTTTTATAAAACAACAAATTCAATTAATTAAATGTGTTTTTATAATCAAAAAGCTTCAATGAGGTGGTGTGATGGATTATATCATATTTTATATAGATATGTTTTAAAGGAGATAAATTGTGGGGGGGGGGGGGGATGTTTTAGTGTAGGTCACAAACAAGCACTTCACAAAACAGAAGTCATTTAAAATGCCAGACTCTGCTCAAGCCAGACAGTCCAGGCTCAGAGTGCCTTTGCAAAAATTTTGAAGAATGCCAATAGAGACTTCACAAGAAGGTGCTAATTGGACATGCTGTGGAGTAATGGATTATTGTTTTGAAAGCAACAGATGAAAGGACTTAGAAGATTGGATCGGGTGCCGCAATCTGTCTGAATGCAGTTTGCTGTTCTAAGAAGATCATGTGGTTTTGCAAGAAGAGAGAGAGGAGACAAAACAGGTTTCTCTAAAAGAAAGAGAGAACTGGTTTCTGCAGTATGGCAAGCTGGAAGCTTGTTTAAAATCCCCATTTTGAAGACTGGTTGTAAGTTCTGAGTTCAGCCTGTTGAAAATCCTTGTGGTCCATACATGAGGAGATGACTGGCTAGAGTGTTTCACCTGAAATAAGGGAAACAAAAGGAACTCTGTAGTGACCTGCAGAAGAGGTTATCATTTGGAAAACCCTGATGGGGCTGGTTTCTTTGGCAAGACACTGAAGTGGCTGATCGGAGAGAATCAGTTTGTGTGTGTCCAACGAGCAACAAATCTCTCTCTGAAATCAAAAATAACCTTCCTGAGCGGTAACCATTTAAGCACCAGAGCTTAGTGAAAATTCATAAATTTTCAATTCCGTGCAGAGTATAAGAATTGCCTGATACCAGTGAACTTGGAGGAGTGAGAAGTGATATTGGACTGTGAATCAAAGAACTTTTCTGAACTTATACACATTACATACACGTGCACTTAGAATTAGAAGGGGTTAAGTTAAGTTAATAGCAATAAATTAAAGTTTGATCCTGTTTTTATGTTTAAAGAAAATTAAAAACCACTTTTGTTTAAGTAACCATTTATTTTAGTGAATTTCTAATGCTGCCGGGTTTTTGGGTCATCTGGGCCCGAAACAGTGGAGAGAGTCCTTTATTATTTGCAGGCTTGCATGGAATGATGCAATGTTTGGTTTTATGGGATCGGGTAAAGCATCTTCTAGTCTTATCTCCAGCTGCAAAATACCACTATATATTTACTTAAAATCAATCTTGATTAATATCAGTTCATGCATGTTCTTACATCGTCTGTGGAAGTTATGGGTTTCTTGGTCATTACCTTTAAACGACTGGTCATATCCTGACAGCAGGCACTCATTGCTTGAACATCTTCATGAACACTCTCAAGTTCCTACAAGACAGCATATGTCATTTTTTTATATATATATATATATATTTTAATAATCGCAGTCACAAAATAAATGATAAACAATGGGATATTTATTCAATTTGCATGATCTTTAATATTACTTTTTGATTCACTATGAAAAATGTTACTCCAGGCCCTCTTACATGGGATTTAATAGGATTCACAGCACAAAATAGCTCATTCAGCCCTTCTACTCCATGATGTCATTTATTTGACCCTAATCCCAGTGTGTGATTGTGTGTTTGGGTACAGGGGTGGGGGGGGTGGGGGAAAGAGTATAAAAATAGCTTCAGCCACTCCTCTACTTTTCATCTGTTTTTGCAAGACAAACCTACATTATTGCCTCAAAATGCATATTGAAAAAGGTAATCTTGATTAGAGGGAGGGGATTAGATTAGTCCTTTAGGTTTTTTTTATTCTTATTATTTTAATATAACAGTCTAATAATGGGTCTGACATGGTTACATTCCTTATGTTTATTACTAGATGGAGATATTCCAAGTAACTATCAATGTAGACATGCACATTTTTTTTTACTTACTCATGTATCTCTCCCTTTGTATTTGTTTGCATACAATTGATTCATTATGTAATAGTAATTTATATATGCTTATTATGTTTCTCAATAAAAATATATTAAAAAGAAAGAGAATATAAATTGATGAAAAGTGCATTTACGATTAATGTTCGTAATCTCTCTGACAAGGTAATTAAAATATTGAAACTATTCAAATCTTAATTATGCTAAGAGAGATCAACTTATTAAATGGTTCCAAAGCCATTTTCATATCATCAACATTTTGTAAGTTCTTCATTATGCTCAGCAGTCTGAAAACTCCGGCTTGATCATCTTTCTCCCTCCAGATGAACTGCATCAACAGAACAAGCTCCATTAAGCAACCCTGCTGAATAGTAAAAGTAATTTCTGCTGATTGCATGCAACTTGCTGAATTCACTTTCACTTGGCTCAATTTTGTTCCTCAACAATACCTTAATCCACCATTTACCAACAATCTAAAAAGATTTAACAGTTCAGATGATGCCTTAATTTTAAGAAGTTGAGCACATACCTCCTTGACTTCTTTAAATACACGTACAAATTCTTCATTAATGGACAAGCTGCGCCTCTCTATATCACCTCGCAGATTTCTTCTTGTACGCAAACTATTTTCAGTGAAGAATACAGACAAGGATTTAAGAGCCTCCAACATATCCTGTGGATAACAAATATACTGTATGTTGACGGAATACTTTTAGAAACTGTAAACAGAAGAGCTAAATGTCTCATCTTACAATTCAGATTCAAAATGTTAGAAATGTTTTTTGATTAAGTCAATGAAATAAAGCAGTCAAATGTCTCAGAGCTGCACTTAAAAGCAAATACTGTAGAATGAACCATGAGTACTAAATCATAAATGTGCAGCTCAGTAGCAGCTCATTCATATTTAATGGATCTGAAATTCCGAAAGACCCAAAGTGGTAAACCTTGTTCAGTTGAACACTAAGGTTCTCAAGAAATCACATTTAAATAAAAGACTGCATTTCATAAAAATGTACAATTACACAGATTCAAGGATTGGAGGGCAGCATATCTTTATTTTAGGGCACTGCATTATAATAAGTCCCAATACTTTGCAAGCGACTTACTTTCAAGTCCCTGTACATCTGTAAAAAAAAAATAGTTATGGAAAAATGCCTGTCAGGAGACCTCTTGCGAAATGAGATTGAGAAAATCTTGAGATGTTTACTTCAAGACTATCTTGATCTATGCATGTTAACCGGCCCTTCTGGCCCACGAGACTATGACCACCCCCCCCCCCCCCCAAAAAAACTGTCATAAATCGTTGACAAATTATTAGTTCCAGGGAAATTCCTAAAAGGAATTGAAGCCACTGTGAATCATTCTGATAAATTAAAGTATTTCAGAGACTGAACACATTTTGTTGGAAAATAAACAAGGATTCTATCAACTGTGGATTAGCATTTATTTTTTTCCCTAGATAAATTTGAATCTAAATTTAATAATTGGAGCACCACAGTGGCTTAATTGAGAAACAACAATGGCATACTAGAACTTAATTGGGCAGCAAGGTTAGCGTAGTGGTTAGTACCATGCTGTTACAACTCCAGCGTCCCGGGTTTGAATCCAGCGCTGCCTGCGAGGAGTTTGTAGGTTCTCCCCACGTCTGCATGGATTTCTTCAGGGTGCTCCTGTATCCTCCCGCCCTTCAAAAAGGTACAGGAGTCGTCAGTTAATTGGTCTGCTTGTGGGCTGGAGAGGCTTGTTACTGTGCTGTACATCTAAATTTAACATACATAGATCAAGGTAGTCTTGAAGTTAACCTCTGTACATCTTGCATTAAGAGATGGCATAAGGTCACTGAAGGCAAACAATATATGCCAAAACATAAGCATCTATTTAAAATCAGCGGGTAAAGAATTGAGAGTGGAGAAAGGAACTGGACACAGAAACCTTCCTCCATAAATAATTCTTCAGCTGCTAATGGAGTACAAGTACTAATTCATGTTATACTTTAGTAAAATACCTTGGTGTGTAGTAAGTTGTGCGCGAGTGCAGAGGAAAGACTGAGACAACAGGCTGAAAGCGCAAGTAACACAGCTGCTTTACTTTTAATTCTGTGCCGCAGCCTTAAAGGCTGAGTCTGGCCTGCCCCTCGTATACCGGACCTTGCGTCACACTGACGCCAGTGCACACGCGCTGTTCTAGTCTGGATCACAAAAGAAAGTCCCACGATGGCATTTTTTCTGCAGCCGCCCTGCTGACCATGTGTGACAGGCAGGGCCAGTTCGCCACTACAACTATGTGCGTCGCCACACAAGCCTCCCCCACCCCCCCTCCCAGAACTGGCACCAATGGTCTCAAGATGCATTATGGGTGAGGTCTGCTATCTTGGCTGCCAACCCCTACATATCGGTGGAAGAACCTGTACTGGTTGCGTCAAAGACCAGGTGGGCCGGTTTCAAACGGTCCAGTTTGAACAGTTCCTCCTTGCCCCCGATGTCAAGTGTGAAGGTGGATGCATTTGTTTGCAGCATCTTGTAGGGTCCTTCATAGGGGTGCTGAAAGGGAGTCCTGTGTGCACCCCTTCACACTAATATAATCGCAGGAGGACAAGTCTGGGGAGTGGTTGGGCATTGTCGCACCATTGAGGCATCTATAGACTCCACAGGGTCTCCAGCTATCTTTGAACTTGGGTACCAAGAGGAGGGGCGAGGCCCACGAGCTGTCAGAATGGCAGACAACGCCGAGTTCTTCCATGCATTTAAACTTTTCCTTGGAGAGGTCGAGTTCGTCTGGGGCTAGGCGATAGGTTCGAGAATGCAATGGTGGATCTGTGGTCGCGATATGGGGCTGAATGCCGTGCTTCGACATGACAGCAGTGAACTGCAGGAGCAGGAATACCTAGTGAGGAGGAGACTGCATTGGCCACGTGGAGCTGGGTGGACGGTTCATTGGACGTGCCAAGAGGCAGAGTTTGTAAAATTTCTGCATGAACTAATCTTCTGCCCTGGAGGTCCACCAGTAGGGAGTGTGCCCGAAGGAAATCTGCACCTAATAGAGACTTGTCCACCAAAGCCAGCGTGAATGACCAATTGAAAGTGGTCTCACCAAAATGTACAGGAATTTGCCTCTTACCAAAAGTTTTAATGGCAGTGTGCAGGAAGAGGCCATGAGGTCTCCTGCATGCCTCGAGAGACGTAGGGGGAATGATGCTCACCTCTGCCCCCATGTCTGCAAGGAATCTGCCGCCTGAGATCTTGTCTCAGACATGGAGAAGGCTGTGGCGGTTGGCCCCATCTTTTCCCAGAAACAAGCATGGCTGGTGGCACCTGTGCACTGATTTCCCCCTAATGCTGATGCCTCAAAGCACCATTTTGGGACAAGCCTTTATTTTCTGGCAGAGAAGGTCCTATTCATGTGGTGGCCTGGACTTGGGCATTGCCCTTGGTGGTGGCCGTGTAACGTGGTTAACTGAGTCAATGGTCTCGTGGTTGGAGAAGTAGAGAACATCTGCTCGTGCTGCAACCCTGCGCAGATCGCTGAAATCAGCATCGACCAATAGGGGTCTGATGTCTTTGGGTATCTGATTAAGGAACGCTGGCTCAAACATGAGGCAGGGCTTGTGCATTTCATCCATGAGGGCAGACGGGATCCTATCACCTCAGTCATCCAAGTGAAGGGGCCTGGCGACCCTCTCGCACCATGAAAGTCCATACTTGCTAATGAGGAGGTTTTTAAGAGCCATGTATTTACCTTCCTCTGGCAGCACCTGGATGAGGTCATCGATCCGCGAAGTCACTTCCTGGTCAAGGGAACTGACGACATAGAAGTATCTCATTCATTTGGAGGTTATCTGTTTGATCTGGAACTGGGCCTCAATTTGTCCAAACCAAGTAGAGGGCCTGTTCATCCAGAAAGTTGGCAGCTTCAACGCAATGGCTGCGGGGTCCATGCACTGAGTCTTCAGGATGTGAAGACTCATCAGGGTCACCAGGGTAGTGAGTTGTGTGCGAGCGCAGCAGAAAAACGGAGACAACAAGCTGAGAGTGCGAGTAACACAACTGCTTTACTTTGAATTCCGCACTGCAGCCTTTAGGGCCGTGTCTGGCCTGGCCCTCGTGTTGTGGAGCTTGAGTGATGCTGACGTAAGTGCGCACACGCTCTTCCGGTCTGGACCGGAAGAGAAGGTCCTGTGATGCCACCTTTGCCGTGGCTCCCCCGCTGACCACATATGACAAGCAGGCTTGTTTACCACTACAACTACGTGCATTGCCGCAGGAACACATTTCCAGGAAATAATAATAATTAGAAATGTTATTGGTATCATCCAGCATAGTGCATTTACCTATGAATCCAGAATTTTGCACAAGACAGAATCATTAAAACAATATTTTATGAGAATTAAAATTGGAGAACAAGGTATGAAAAATTGCCAGTCTGGCATTACCAAGAGGTGAAAATTCACAAACAGCTCTAGAAACACAAAAATTAAAAATGATCTACTAATTTTACTCTATCCGTGCATGAACATTGCAGAATTATCAGCATGCCGAACAAATTACTTAATGTTCCCTTCCATCTGGCTTTTCTCTTCATAAACATGCGACATGCTTGGTATCATGGTTAGTGCAACACCTATACGGAGTTTGTACATTCTTCCCATATTTGCATGGGTTTCCTCCAGGCGCTCTGGTTTCCTCCCACCTTCAAGATTATACCAGAGTTAACTGAGATATTTGGGCAGCACAGACTCATAGGCCGGAAGGGCCTGTTATCGTGCTACACGTCCTCATCTAAAATTTTAAACTGTTGCTCCTCATATCTCCTTTCCTCTCAACATTTACTTCCATCCAGTTTTTCTATCTGTACTTCTCTCACTTAAAACAGAATTGGTCTCAAGTCAACTAATCTGTGAAAAATCTCGACATAATCAGAAAAAAATAAGATAATTTTCCCACTGAAACTGTGCTTAATAAGTTAGTAGTTTTAATTTCCAGTGAAACTCCAATAATTTGCTATCCAATTATTGGGAAATTCCACTGATTCATCATATTGAGTAGGTCATGTTTCTTATGCTGCTTTTAAATTCAACAGGCACCCAGTTTCCAAGGTCCCTTTGATCTCACCAAGTTCAGTAGAAAATTTATATTATCTAAAAAATGAAATGCATAAGAATAATATCCAATAGAAAATCAGCCAGTCCAGCACCAAAGTCCCAAGCATTAATAAAAGACAAAGGTTATGTATTAGAATAGAATACACAAAGAAACTCAGCAGGTCATGCAGCAACTAGGATAAAGCATATCTACGCTTCAAATCTGAGCCCTTTATCAATGGATGCATTGAGCTTTGTCTTCTTCCTGCCAACATCAGATTCTATTTGCTGCTCATCATTGAGTTCTCTGCACCTTTGCTTCTTTGACCAGCCTGTGATGCAAAATATTTTCGGGACTCTTCCTTAACATGTTAGGCTGATAAACAAGATGAAGGTCCATGGAATTACAGGGATACTATTAGACTGGATAGAAAATTGGCTGATAGGCAGAAAGTAAAGGGTTGAAATTAAGGGATCCCATTCAGGATGGCTGTCTGCAACAAGCTGTGTTCCACAGAGGTCGGTCTTGTAGCGGCTGTTGTTTACAGTTTATATTAACGATTTGGATTTTAGAATGAATGGTTTTGTGGCCAAATTTCCAGATGACACTAAAATAGGTGGCAGAGCAAGAACTGTTGAAGAAACCGTGAAATTGCAGAAGTATATAGACAGACTGGGAGACTGGGCAAAAATATGGCAGATGAAGTACAATGTTGAGAAGTGTTCAGTTCTACATTTTGACAGTGGAAATAAACAGGCAGAGAGCTATTTGGATGGGAAGAAAATTCAATCCTTGGAGGTTCAAAGAGACCTAGGCGTCCTTGTGCAGAGTCATCTACAAGTTAATGCCCAGATGGGATTGGTTGTGAAGAAGGCGAATGCTATGGTAGCATTCATTTCAAGAGGTATAGTGTATAAGAGTAAAGAGGTGTTAATGAGACTCTATGGAGCACTGGTGAGACACCATTTAGAGTACTGTGTACAGTTTTCCTCCTATTTTAGGAAAGATGTGATGTTGCTGGAGAGGGTGCAGAGGAGATTTACTAGGAGGATTCCTGGAATGCAGGGGCTGATGTATGGGGAGCGTTTGACAGCTTTTGGGTTGTATTTGTTGGAGAATAGGAGACCGGGGGGGGGGTTCCTCAGAGATATTTCGAATATTGAAAGATTTTTATAATGATGTTGCAATTGATGGGTTCGAGGACAAGGGGGTCATAGTCTTAAAATTTGAAGTTGTCTAGTTAGAACAGAAAGGAGGAAGAACTTTAGTCAGAGGGTCGTGGATCTGTGGAACTCGCTGCTGCACAAAGCAGTGGAGGCCAGATCAGTAGGAGTCTTTGGCTTGGCTTCGCGGACGAAGATTTATGGAGGGGGTAAAAAGTCCACGTCAGCTGCAGGCTCGTTTGTGGCTGACAAGTCCGATGCGGGACAGGCAGACACGATTGCAGCGGTTGCAGGGGAAAATTGGTGGGTTGGGGTTGGGTGTTGGGTTTTTCCTCCTCTGCCTTTTGTCAGTGAGGTAGGCTCTGCGGTCTTCTTCAAAGGAGGTTGCTGCCCGCCAAACTGTGAGGCGCCAAGATGCACGTTTGAGGCGATATCAGCCCACTGGCGGTGGTCAATGTGGCAGGCACCAAGAGATTTCTTTAGGCAGTCCTTGTACTTTTTCTTTGGTGCACCTCTGTCACGGTGGCCAGTGGAGAGCTCGCCATATAACACGATCTTGGGAAGGCGATGGTCCTCCATTCTGGAGACGTGACCCATCCAGCGCAGCTGGATCTTCAGCAGCGTGGACTCGATGCTGTCGACCTCTGCCATCTCGAGTACTTCGACGTTAGGGATGTAAGCGCTCCAATGGATGTTGAGGATGGAGCGGAGACAACGCTGGTGGAAGCGTTCTAGGAGCCGTAGGTGGTGCCGGTAGAGGACCCATGATTCGGAGCCGAACAGGAGTGTGGGTATGACAACGGCTCTGTATACGCTTATCTTTGTGAGGTTTTTCAGTTGGTTGTTTTTCCAGACTCTTTTGTGTAGTCTTCCAAAGGCGCTATTTGCCTTGGCGAGTCTGTTGTCTATCTCATTGTCGATCCTTGCATCTGATGAAATGGTGCAGCCGAGATAGGTAAACTGGTTGACCGTTTTGAGTTTTGTGTGCCCGATGGAGATGTGGGGGGGCTGGTAATCATGGTGGGGAGCTGGCTGATGGAGGACCTCAGTTTTCTTCAGGCTGACTTCCAGGCCAAACATTTTGGCAGTTTCCGCAAAGCAGGACGTCAAGCGCTGAAGAGCTGGCTCTGAATGGGCAACTAAAGCGGCATCATCTGCAAAGAGTAGTTCACGGACAAGTTTCTCTTGTGTCTTGGTGTGAGCTTGCAGGCGCCTCAGATTGAAGAGACTGCCATCCGTGCGGTACCGGATGTAAACAGCGTCTTCATTGTTGGGGTCTTTCATGGCTTGGTTCAGCATCATGCTGAAGAAGATTGAAAAGAGGGTTGGTGCCAGAACACAGCCTTGCTTCACGCCATTGTTAATGGAGAAGGGTTCAGAGAGCTCATTGCTGTATCTGACCCGACCTTGTTGGTTTTCGTGCAGTTGGATAATCATGTTGAGGAACTTTGGGGGACATCCGATGCGCTCTAGTATTTGCCAAAGCCCTTTCCTGCTCACGGTGTCGAAGGCTTTGGTGAGGTCAACAAAGGTGATGTAGAGTCCTTTGTTTTGTTCTCTGCATTTTTCTTGGAGCTGTCTGAGGGCAAAGACCATGTCAGTAGTTCCTCTGTTTGCGCGAAAGCCGCATTGTGATTCTGGGAGAATATTCTCGGCGACACTAGGTATTATTCTATTTAGTATATCTCATTAGTAAGGGTATCAAGGGATATGGGGAAAAGGCTGGAAATTGGAACTAGGTGTGAACATAATTCAGCTTAGCGTAGAGTCACGGAACAGACGCAATGGCTCTAATTGCCTGTTTCTGCTACTTTAACTTGTGAAATTTGTCATGCAAATTCTTTCCACGCAGATTCTGAGATGGTGAATTCCCTGGTCACGTTATTCAAAAATCCTCCCTAATACCCTAATTACCTCCTCAAAAAAAAAATCAGTTAATCATTCTGTTCCTGAGAAGAGATTCCAATAAAAAAGATAGCTGTCAGAGCTACTGTAGTTGCAGTGCTCCCACTGGTGTGGAGCCAGGAGAACAGAGACATAGCACTGCTCCGAAGGGTTCAACTGCCGTGTCCTAATGCCAGCAGCTCCGTACAGGTGTAAATGGCCCGTTGGAGGAGCCAACAGTGTCTTTAAACAAAAATTCTGCAACCATAGATCTGCACCCACGATAGCAGTATCCAGCGTAGGACGTCAGAAATGGGGAGAATACTGCCCCCAGCCCCCATTGAGAAGAACCATAGAAGATGACTCTACAAAGCAGTGACCATGGCAATGGACCAGCGCCTAAAGGACCCAAACTGGCTGCTGGTGGCTTGTGGATTGGAGACCCACATGGGCTGCTGGAGACTAGCACATGGGAACTGGGATTTGAGAGGATGCTGAAGGCTTCTTGATCGTATCGAAGGCTTGGATCTGTGCAGCTACAGAAGCTGTGGGAGCTGGAGGCCAATCCACAGACGTTCAGCGACTCTGAAGGGACTTTCTTTTGCTTCTTTCTCTTGCACTGTAAGGAGCGTCAGGCAACACTAATGGCTTCTTTCTGCCTTAAGGTAGGCAGAAGGCAATTTCATGCAATATTCATGTTCTGTACTATTACATGACAATCAGGGAACTTTGAATATAAACAACTGGTCAATTATTCTGTTTATTTCTTATTGCCTCTTTAAACAGTATCAACAATTGTCCAATTCTCTCATTCCTGTGGCCAGAGATGATTATATGCTTTCCTGTCTTTGCCTTACCCTGGCCCCCTTTTATCATTTAGTTCTTTTGATTTTGTAGTTCTACCCTTTTTCTTGTTGACAGATCTTCACCAGAAAGACTGTAATGATTCACTACCACATTTTCAAGCCAATCAGGGAAGAGTAATAAATGCTGCCCTTGCCATTAACAAGATCCTGAAAAGAAAGTATTACCGTTCTGATGCGCCATCAATAACTTCAAAGACTAGAAGTTGCAGAGAAACTGATAGGCTTTTATTCACAAAAGAATGAATGCCCATCCATGCTGGTCGACTGCCCTGGACTGAGGAGGGGGCTGTGGCACAGTTGCTTTATTCAGGGGTCAGTGGGAGGAGCTTTAGGCACAGTCAGCAAAGGTTGTGTCCTAGCACATCCAAACATATATACAGTAGATTCCATGGCTCAGTGGTTATAGCACTGGTCTTGTAAACCAAGGGTTGTGAGTTTGTTCCTCACTGGGGCCTCAATTCTCTGTCTTCCTCACAGTGGACAAAAATTAAAGAATTTCATGTATGTTACGTGCTATATCTTCCAATAATGGAACCTTTACCTTCTTTTAAAATCATTCATCCTGAATCTCTTACAATGCTTTCTATTGCTTGGAGGCTAAATTACCATCAGGTTGTTCAAATTCATCTGTCACATCATTTCTCAGCTTAGTACAAGTGGTCTCAGACCCACGAAGAACATGTATTCCAAATTCAGCTCGATAGTCAACAACACCACCACAAAAATGTTCTGACGTTGATGTTCCTTGGCAAAAATTATATCTAGAATAGTGCCTTCCCACCCTCGTTATTGGGCTTGCTATATACCAAGTAAAAAGCTTGGAAAACATTTGAGGAATCGTGTGCCTTCAAATTCACCAAGTCAACTGGCACCTATTTTCGCAATGTCAGAAGTTTCCTCAAAATTTTCCTTAGTTTGTTGCTTTACAGTCAGAAGTTTCCTCAAAATTTTCCTTAGTTTGTTGCTTTACAGTCAGAAGTTTCCACAAAATTTTCCTTAGTTTGTTGCTTTACAGTCAGAAGTTTCCTCAAAATTTTCCTTAGTTTGTTGCTTTACAGTCTGCGGTTCCATCTTTTGCTCCTGAATAATCTTCACTTCTGGAATAGCTTTACGTGAGACAGCTCAAATTTTTCCTTAAGTATTCAGATGTTATCATTATTTATAGATCTTAATTGTTACATAGACTGGCAGTCTCTTATCACCTACTTGTAGACTTGATGGGCCTGTTTCAGTGCTGTAAGGCTCTGTATTGCTGTAACAATCTCACATATCAGAACAGTCCATTAAATGGCGTCAGGAATTCAGAGAATAATACATTTAAAATCCATTTAACTATGAGGGCAATTTCACTTGTCACATTTTTCAAATGTGCTTCTAATATCATTCAAAAGTCCAAACATAGGAGATTTTGTTCAATACATTTACAACCAGTGAGAAACAAGACACTGAAAGATGGCACAATGGCACAAATGAAAAAAAAAATCAAGTTTTCAGTTAAGATTATAAAAATTATTTAAGTTTTTAAAACAGGTTTCATCAGTAAGGTAGAGTGCCAAAGGGTTTATGGAAGAAATAAGAGTGATCTTGACGATTCGTGGGAGATGCAAAGCGACACAATTAAAGGTTAAAATAGAATGGTAAGGAACTAATTGAAATAGAGAATGCAAAGACATAAATGCCCTCTAAAGATAGGAGAAAGCACTTCAAATTCAAGGTCCTAAGAAACCAGGAGCCCAAAGGGTAAGAACAACAAAATACACAACTCTTAAACAAAATCAGTGATCAATCAGAGCAGCCTGAGGCCAAATCAAACAATGGTACAGGTTTTTCAATGCAGGTATCAACTTCAATCTTACTCATGATCAACTGGAAGAAATTGTGGTTCACCTGAGATTAACACTCAAAAATAGAATCTCACAAAGAACTTAAAAGTGTTGTGTGAATAGATTGCAGTACCACGGTGGGCCTTATTGGTCGGGATGAGGAGTCAGCGTACAGAGATGAGGTGCAGTCACTAACAGACTAGTGCAGAGCCAACAACCTGTATCTGAACAACTTCAGGAGGGCCCAGGGGGAACCATGCTCCACTGACCATTGACGACTCGACCATTGAGGTCATTAGGAGGATCAAGTTCCTTGAAGTGCACTTGGTGGAGAATCTCACCTAGTCCCGTAGACAAGAAAGCCCAGCAGCCCCTCTACTTCCTGCAAAGGCTGAGTAAAGTTCATCTCCCACCCTCTATCCTCAATACATCCTACAGAGGATGTATTGAGAGCATCCTGTGCAACTGCATCACCGCCTGGTTTGGAAGCTGAACCACCTCGGACCACAAGACCCTGCAAAGGATAGTGAACTCACAGAAAATATCATTGGGGGCTCTCTTCCTAAAACACTTGATGCAGGTGAAAGGCAATAAATATTGTGAAAGACTCCACACACCCCTCATGTAAACAGTTCTCCCTTCTGCCATCTGGTAGGAGGTACTGTGGCACTTGGGCCCTAATGTCCAGATTGGGCAACAGTTTTTTCCCCCTAAGCCATCAGGCTCCTGAATTCCCAGAACATATGTGGATAGTGTACTGTGCATCTTTACTGTATATGTCTTAAAAATTTTAATATTTTTATGTGTTAAACTTCTCTTCTAATTTATATTCTTATATTTAAGTAAATATGCTCCATAGTCCAGGAGAAATGCTAGCTCATCTATACCGTGCGAGCATGGTACGAACGATAAACAAAGGTGACTTGATCAATAAACAAACTAACATCATGATTTCAGGTCATTTCACCTAGGGCATCATTTACTGCAGAAGGATCAAAAGTACTTAATAGAGCACAGGTACATTTTTATAGAGCTCTAACTATAATCAGGTTATAATGGAGAGTTTCAAATACAGTGTAATAACAAAGATCAACAAAGATTTGAGTCGCAACACATTCAAAGTCTTTCAAAAGGAAGAAAATATAATTGAAGGCATGACACTTTGTAACAAAAGATTTTTTTTAAAGGTGAAAATCAAGTAATGATTGATAGAAAATTTAACCATTTAAAAAGAGATAAAGCTTAGACAATATTTTTTTCTCGAAAATTGAATAGAAGGTGAGTGGAATCACAAGATGTTGGAGCAGAAATGAGCCATTTGGCCCATCGAATCTACTCCATTATTCAATCATGGCCCTTTCTCCTGCCTTTGCCCAGAACCTTTGAAACCCTTACTAATCAGGAACCAATCAACTTCTGCTTTAAATATACCAAGTGATTTGGCCTCCACAGCCATCTGTGGCAACAAATTCCACAGATACACTAGCTGAAGAAATTTCTCACCTCTGTTGCAGCATAAATAAACTAGAACAAATAAAGTAGAACAAATCACAGAAATCATTATTACTGCTGGATGGTGCAGCAGGGGGGATTGAAATAAGCAACTCCTTGTATTAAAAAGTAGAGTAACAAAACAGACAAGGATGTTCTTGGACTGGCAATAAGGATTGACAGCAATCCAACAATGAGTGAGATATCCTCAACTTCAACTTGACAGAACAATGTATGAAGGAAGAATTAGTGACCGAAGGACTAGCCACCCATGTATTTCGAGTAAATGTTTTAAATCAGGGTTGAAATAGCTCAATTTTTTTTAAACTCAAATGCAATCCATTTGAACAGACAACATCTGTGGAAAGAATCCGCTCTCACGGACGGGCCTGTAACGCTATTGCCCTTTGCCACATCTGCTGTCTGGCCTGCTGGTTGCTTACGATGTTTTATTATTTCTAGCACCTGCATATTTCGTTGTTTTTTTTTGTGTGTGAACTTAGCGCAGATTTTATTTTCAAAACGTCGTAGTTATGGCGCGTTGCTTCGAAACGACGTGCAGCTGAACAAGAACAGAGATGATGGAGAGAGGCAGCATTTCGTCTGCGACTCACTTCACTCCTGCTCAGAACATGACGAGTAGCCCCTGGTTGTTGCACCGGCAGTCAAGGTACCAGACCCACCCCACCCCACCTCACCCCAAACTCACCCCACCCCACCTCACCCCACCCCACCTCACCCCACCCCACCTCACCCCACCCCACCCCACCTCACCCCACCCCAACTCACCCCACCCCAACTCACCCCACCCCAACTCATCCCACCCCATCCCACCTCACCTCACCCCACCCCACCTCATCCCACCCCACCTCATCCCACCTCATCCCAACTCACCCTACCTCACCTCACCCCACTCCACCTCATCCCAACTCACCCCACCTCATCCCAACTCACCCTACCTCACCTCACCCCACTCCACCTCATCCCAACTCACCCCACCTCATCCCAACTCACCCCACCTCATCCCAACTCACCCCACCTCATCCCAACCCACCCCACCTTGTCGTTGTCCAGCCGGGTCTCCAGGATCTTATTCAGCTTCCTGGCCAGAGGGTTGTTGCTGTTCTGCGGGGCGCCACCGGGCCCCTGCTCGGGGACCAAACCTTCCACTTTAACGTCGGCCATCTCCCTAGAAACCGGCCCCACGCAGCGATTGGGCCAACTCACCGGAAGCCGGTCCCACGCGGAGAAGAGCACGCCGGCGGCAGGACGCTGCGGCCGCGCACGATGGTTCCGGGTGAGAGCGCAGACGCGAGCGGATGGTTCCGGTCCATCGTTTAATCTGCTCGTGTCCCCTCCTCCGGAAAGTCAGAGCGGGGGGCGGGGGCGGGGATCGCTGCATGAGTTTCGCTGTCTCTTCGAAGAGTTGCTCTGACGTATGGAGACGAAATCACCGGAGAAAATAGGCATTGATCCGTTTATTGGGGCATCAGGCATTCTGACCGTAAGATATAATTAATGCAAGGGGCTAAGATGCATTTGCCTGATAGAACAATTCCTATCCAGATGTCTCACCATCTCTTCCTTCATGACGGGGTTTTAAGCTATTTTCCCTCCATTCTCTTTTTCCAGCAGTGATGTGCCATTTACAGTCTTCCAATCCTCCAGAACCTGTCCAGAGAATTTGGGGAAATTATCACAAATGCCTCCACTGTAACTTTTGCCATTTCTTTGATTGCCCTGAGATGCATTCTATCAGGTTATCTACTTTAAGTTTTTGGTATCTATATTTACCATCTATATTTGTCACTGTCTTCACCTCCCATCGCATCTTTCTCATCACTCTTTGGCATGTCTTCCATTATGATGCAATTGGCCTCAGCCATGACAGCATTACCCAATATTAATAACCCCCCTTCTCATCTTCCAAGGGACCCATGTTAACTTTAGCCATCTGTTTCCACCTGATATAATTTCAAAACTATGTTTTTATATTTTGTGGTAGATTACTTTGAAAATCTATTTCCCTTTCTTTATTGTTGCATAGTGGTCCTTTGTTGCTTTTTAAAATATTTCCCACTTATCAATTTTTAGTTTCAACCCTTCCTTTCTTTCCTTTGTTATTCAAGGCTTGATTTCCCACCCTTACTGTCCTTGCTTTTAACTAGAATATACTTTTATTGACGTGGACTTTTTACCCCCTCCATAAATCTTCGTCCGCGAAGCCAAGCCAAAGAAGACTTTTATTGAGCACTGCAAAAAAAACTTTGAAAATCTTCCAATTGTCCCAGTGTATAGCCCATGCTCCCATTCTGTACCAGTCAACTCCTCCCTCATTCTGTTGTAGTCTTGTCTGCATTTATGGGACAGAGGTGGACAAGGTTAGTACCTTCAAGATCCTGGGAGTCCATATATCAGAAGACCTGTCCTGGAGCCAGTCCATTGAGTTGTTAGAAACAAAAGTACCTTCACAGAAATTGCTCGAGACAAAAATTGAGAACAAAGAACATTTATTATACAATAATGCAAAGTTGAGTGCTTCCCCTTACCCTGGGAATACACACATACACTGGGGCTCACCCAACTTTTATACAGTTTATTTCAGTATAGGAATACCCTCCCCCTTACATTCTTCTGCCTCCTGGATAGGTTTGGCATTAGGCAATCCTGCCTGCCTACGTGCTGTTTCTGTGAACTTGGAGGACCAGGAGGTATCCTGTCGGTGTCCCATCATGTCATTGTCCTTATTCACACCTTCCTGACCCTCAGGGCTTAATAATTATATGCAGAACTTGCTAATTATGTCTAAAAGGCACCTTCCCAACTCTCAGGGCTACAACCTCTTCATACGTAGAACTTGCTAATACTGTCTAGGGCTTACTAATTACATATGCAAAACCTTCTAATTCTATCTAGGGCTAGAAGGCCCTTATCTTACTCAGACTGACTGCTTCCTACATTCTAATATCCATTTCTTATCCTGTTCATACTGGCTTTATTCATTTACCCATATATCTATATTAGTTTCCTCATCTTCATATTTTTATATCAGTTTGACTCATCTCTCACAGAGTCAATCTTGGAAAAAAAATCACACCAATTCTTATGCTTTCCAAGAGGTCAGGAGTTTTGGCACAAATACATTTACAGATGCACTGTGGAATGGACACTGACTTGTTGCATCACATCAAACTACCTGCTCCTCCTCCTACTTTCATATAATCTGTAAATTTAGCCACAAAGCCATTTATTCTGTAATCCAAATCATTAACATGCAATGTGAACAGTGGCCCCAATACTGACCTCTGCTGAACACCACTGGTAGTCAGTACCCAACAAGAATAGGATCCCTTTATTCTCCTTTTGTTTCCTGCCAACAAGCCAATGCTCTACCCGTGTTAGTATCTTTCCTGTAATGCCATGGGCTCTCATTTTGTTCGGCAGCCTTGTGTGCAATACCTTGTCAAAGGCCTTTTGAATGTCCAAATATACAAGAGCCACTGCATGCCCTTTGCTGTTCCATTCTTAGATGCATCAGATGTTTCTTTATTTATTGCCTGTGCCACAGTTTTAACTAATTTGTCGGGGGGGTGGGGGGGGGAGATGGGATTGAGAATGAGAGGACAGAG
Source organism: Narcine bancroftii (assembly GCF_036971445.1). Classification (NCBI taxonomy): domain Eukaryota; kingdom Metazoa; phylum Chordata; class Chondrichthyes; order Torpediniformes; family Narcinidae; genus Narcine; species Narcine bancroftii. The sequence goes on along the minus strand of NC_091475.1, from coordinate 187,198,097 downwards.
AATAGAGCAGATAGTGGAAAAGTTGATGCAATGTAGTGAGTTTATTAGGAAGAAAAAACAGTGGATGGAGCATAAATGTAGTCAGTTGGAGGGTTTGAAATGTGTTTATTTCAATGCAGGAATAACCCTCTATTTTTCTTGCATCCATGTGGTTTAGATTGTTTTAAATGTCAACTTCATGGATCAGTATGCGGAATTATGATGTTGTGGCCATTAAGAGACTTCAATGACACGAACAGGATTGACTAAGGCAGGTACAGGGGTTAGATGTTTTAAAGGGAGAGGATGGCAGGTAAAAGGGAAAGGAGAACAGTATTACTAATCAGGGACAGTATCACAGCTGCAGAAAGGGAGGACACTGGAGGTATTGACCACTGAGTCAGTGTGGGTGGGAGTCAGAAACAGGAAGGGAGCAGTCAACAGGCCCCCAAATAGCCCTCAAGACACTGAGGAGCAGTTACGTAGGCAGATTTTGGAATGGTGCAGAAATAACAGGGTTGTTGTGGCAGGCTTCAACTTCCCATATAATAGCCAGAACCTCCTTACTGCAAGAGGGATAAATGGGGCAGAATTTGTCAGGTATGTTCAAGAATGATTGCAGACACAGTTTGTAGACCAGCCGATGACAGGTGACAGATCTCAGAACCTTTCAGTGAAAGTGACCATAACTCCCTGAGCTTTAGCATAGCTATGGACAAGGATAGGAGTAGACAAAATAGTAAAATGTTTAATTGGGGAAGGGATCATTATGGGATTAGGCAGGTACTGGGGAGGGTAAATTTGGAACAGATGTTCTCTGGGAAAAGCCCAGAAGTAATGAGGAAAATGTTTAGCGACCACTTATGCTGGGTTCAGGATAGTTGTCTCACTGATACAGTGAAAAGATGAAAGGTTAAGGGAACTTTGGTTGACAAATGAGGAGAGAGTTCATTATGAAGAAGAAGGAAAGATACAGAAGGTTTAGGAAACAAAAGATAGGAAGAGCTCATGAGAATTGTACAGTAGCCGGGAAGGAACATAAGGGCAGGAAATCTAGAAGGGGGCACGAGAGGGCCTTGGAAAGAAGGATTAAGGAAACCTGAAGGTATTCTATTCATATGTGAAGGATGATGAGAATGAAGGTAGGGCATCTTAAGGATAAAGGAGGCAATGTGGGCCTGCAGAAAGAGGAGGTAGGAGAGGTCCGAAATGAATACTTTGCCTCAGTGTTCACCTTGGTTAATATGAGGTAAGTATAGAACAAGCTTATGTGCTGAATCATATTGAGATTAAGAAAGTGGAGTGCTTACTACAGGCAATGTGGTCCCCTTGTTTGAAAAAGGTAATTGGGAGAAAACCTGGGAATTATAAACCAGGATGTCTTCTATCAGTGGTGAACAAACTATTGGAGAGAGTTCTGAGGGACAAGATTTATGAGCATTTAAAGAAGCATATTCCTCTCAGGGATGGTCATCATGGCTTTGTGAGGGGAAGGTTGTGTCTCATGAGCCTAATTAAGTTTTTGAGGAAGTAAAAGAATTTGATGAAGATAAGGTGGTAGATGTGGTGTATACGTATTTTAGTGAGGCATTTGACAAGGTCCTCCAGTGTAGACTCAATCAGAAAGTCATGTTGTATGGGATCCATGGAACCTTGACTGTGTGGATTCAGAATTGTCTTGCCTGCAGAAAGCAGAGGGTAGGAGTGGATGGAACTTATTCTGCCTGGAGGTCAGTTAGTAGTGGAGTTCTGCAGGAATCTGTTCTGAGACCCCTGTTCTTTGTGATTTTTAAAATGACCTGGATGAAGATGTAAAGGGATGGGTCAGTAAGTTTGTAAATGACATGAAGATTGGAGGTTTTGTGGATAGTGTAGAAGGTTGTCGTAGATTACAACAGGATATAGGCAGGGTGCAGAATTGAGTAGAAAAGTAGCATATGAAGTTCAATCCAGAAAAATGTGAAGTGATGCATTTTTGGAATGTCAAATTTGAAGGCTGAGTAACATGGCTAATGGCAAGATTCTTAACAGTGAGGAAGAACAAAGGGACCTTCAGGTCCAAATCCATAGATCTCTCAAGGTTCTGCGGAGTTTGATAGGGTAGTTAAGAAGGCTTATGGTACGCTGGCCATCATTAGTCAGGGGATTAAGTTCAAGAGTCGAGAGGTAATGTTGAGCTCTAAAAAGCTCTGGTTAGACTATACTTGAAATGCTCTGTTCTGGTCTGCTCATTACGGGAAGGGTGTGAAATTTATCGAAGAGGGTGCAAAGAAGACTTACCCTTCCTAGGTCTTATGACCTAGGGCTTTTCGCTTTGGAGTGAAGAAGGATGAGAAGTGACATAATAGAGGTCTACAAGATTATAAGAGGCATTCAAAGGGTGGACAGTCAGCACCTTTTTCCTGGGGCAAGAGTAGCAAACAGCAGAGGATGTCGGTACAAGGTGATGGGAGGAAGGTTTAGGGGAGATGTCGGGGGTTAAGTTTTTTTTTCATAAACTCAGACATTAGTGGGTGCCTGCGATGCATTGCCATTGGTGGTGGTGGAGGCTGGTACAATAGGGACATTTAAAACAATCTAAACCACATGGATGCAAGAAAAATAGAGGGTTATGGGTATGAGATAGGGAAGGTTTTGTTTGTCAATTAGGTTTATATAAAAATTGTTATTTACACAATTAAACTTAACAGGACCTCCCCTTCATAAAGCCATACTGACTCACCCTGATAAGTTATGCTTATATAGACTTGATTTGACTGTTTCCTATTTAATAGCACAAATTTGACTAGTCATTCTTACAATAAAACCTATCTGAATAAAAGTTCAACAGGTTTACAGTCTAGGAAATTTGTCAATGAACCACTCAATGGTTAATTTAACTGTTATCCACTGGCACATATGAGCATTATAAAATGAGCAGACATTAAACCAATTGTTACTGCTCTGTCATTCAGATAATGGCTCAACTAAGATGAAAATGCAGCAAAACAATGTGGAAAACAGGCCCTTCAGCCCAATTTGCCTATACTGACCAAAAATGTCCCATCTACACTAGTCGCACCTGTCTGCATTTGGCTCATATCCTTCTCAACTTTATCCTATCCATTTATCCATCAAAATGTTTCGTAAACTTTGCAATCGTTCCTGAACAGCCATCTCCTCCTGCTGCTTGTTTCACCCTTTGTGTAAAAAAAAGTTACCCCTCAGATTCCTGTTAAATCTCTCCCCGACCCCCTTAAATTTTATCCCCATTCTAGATAAAAGACTCTGCCTTCACCTGAAACATTCCTCGCTTGATTTTGTATACCTCTGAGATCACTCCAAGCAACAAAAACCCTAGCCTGCTCCATCTTTCCTTATAACTCAGGCCCATGAGTCTTGCAATATCCTCATAAATCTCTGTACCCTCCCCAGTTTGATATATATCCAAAACTGATCACAATATGCCAAATGTGGCCTCACCAACATCTTGTACAACTGCAACATGACTTCTCAATTTCTACACTGAATACTCTAACCAATGAAGGCCAATATGCCAATGGCCTTTTTGACCACCTTATGTGACACCATTTCTAGGCACTTTGTACCTGTAATCCTAGATCCCTCTGCTCTACAACAACACATCCCCACCATTCATTGTGTAGGCCCTTCCTATGTTAGACTTCCCAAATGCAACACCTCACATTTCTCTGTATTAAATTCCATCAGCTGATCAAGATCCTGCTGCCATTTTTGGCAACCATCTCCACTTTCCACAGTGCCAATAACTTTAGTGTCATCCACAAACTTGCTAATTTTCCATGTATGTTTTTCTCCAAATCATTGATATAGATAGCAAACAGCAATGGGGCTAGTACCAACCCCTGAAGCATAACATTAGTCACAGGCCTCCAGTCTGAAAAACAACCTCCCACCATCTGAAATGACCTTCGATACCAACATCGAACCTCTCAACTATCTTTTATTCTGCATAGGAATCCCACCTCCCTGCCAATCTAATTCAAATCCACCCAAGTAACATGAGCAAACCTGCCTATCAGGTTCAAATGCAGCAATTATCTGCCACACCACTATATCACTTGCTATAACAAATAACAATAATTCATCAATTTCAGTTTTGAAATGACTAATTGTCTCAGCATCCATGGCCGCTTTTGTGGTGGGGGAGGGGTGAAATTCCATATTTCTACTTAGCTTTATGTAAATAAGTTTTTTGATTTCTTTCATAATTGACCCATTTCTTGTTTTAGATGAGATGTTCAATGTTAATTTCCCCACCAGAGGGAAATGTTTCTTTGTCCCTGATTATTTAAAATATTTAATTTTAGATTCAGATTAACCTTAAAAAAAGGATTAGAGGATGCTTATATGGTCCTCATAATTTAACTCCCATCCTACCATCTTCATCCAAAGCCCAATATCATTCCCAGTAGCCCCTCGATTATTTCTTTGCGGTTCTAATTATAGAAAGAAAATTTTGCGAATCCAGGATCTATATATTTGCAAATCCAGATAGTCTAACATCTAGCTCAATCAATAGGTTGAAACATGAGCCAGTGTTCCAGAATGGAAGTGGTATGCAGCCAGAGATGGGGTTGGGGTACTTGGAGTACAGACCACCAAGAATCCGATAGGTTTGCAATTAAAATAGAGATGTGGTGTGCTTCTATATTTCCCACTCCCTCTAAATTCACAATGTTTACAGGGAAATTTAACATACAACTATGTGTGTGTGTGTGTGTGTGTGTGTGTGTGTGTGTGTGTGTGTGTGTGTGTGTGTGTGTGTTTGTGTGTGAGAGAGAGAGAATGAATTATGTGCTAATGCAATGGAAATCTGTCAACTGCTGGAGCTGGAGAAGGTTGAGAACTTCAAGTTCTTAGGATGAACACCAACAACCTATCCTGGTCCAACCACGAAGTCACAGCAACAAAGAAAGCACAGCAACTGCCCTACCTCCTCAGAAATCTAAGGAAATTCAGAACATTCCTGAGATTTCTTACCAATTTTTACAAATGCACCACGAAAGGTATCCTGTCCAGATGTATCATAGCTTAGTGCAGGAACTCATCTGCCATCTGCCCAGGACTGCAAGAAACTACAGTGTGAATGCTGCAGTGCTCAAGCCATGAACCTCCTTTCCATTGACCCATCCATACCTCCTGTTGTATTGGGAAAACTGCCAAAACATTAAAGCATCCATCCTACCTGGTCGCTCTCTTCTGCCCCCTTGTCAGGCAGAAGACACATGAGTTTGAAAATACCAACCAGATTCAAGGGCAGTTCCTTTTCCTGCTGTTATCAGCTCTTAAACAGGCCTCAGATTGGTAAAATGTGATGCCCTTGCACTGTTTTAGCTGTACCTTTTCTCTATACCCGATGCCCTTGCACTGTTTTAGCTGTACCTTTTCTCTATACCCTGCACTTTATCTTTGTAGTGCGATACCCTGCATTCTTTGACTTACCAATACACTATGCTATTTTTGAAAAATTATTGCATTACCATCTATATAGGTCGACTTGCCTGAAATAGCATGCCAAAGATTTTCACTGTATGTCATTATACATGGCAATAAGCAATTCAATATGAATAGGAATAACATCCAATAATCCAAAAGATCTGCTGGACTAGCACCACCAAAGGTGTCTGAAATTCAGACGTTAACAATATATTTGTTGCTGTTTGCTGCTTTGCTCAGTGCCATCAACAGGATCCTTCAAAAGAGCAGTCCCAATACTCTTGAAACTATATCGTTAATCTTCACCCATTTGGTCTTTGAGGTGACATCCTCAAAGACACATTTGGATGCATTATCATTATCACCTGACCATCAAAACAAGGCATTTTGAGGCTGCGTACTTAGTCCCCCTTCTTTTCCATGAATATCTGACCACTCCTCACCAAGTTCAGCTCCAATACAATGTATAAATTCACTGATGGCACCATTGTTATTGGCTGAATAATGGGAAACGATGAGTCAGAATACAAGATGGAGACTGGTTGGCTGGCGCCAGAACAACAATCTTGCTCTCATCATCAACAAGAACAAGGAACTATTGTTGATTTTAGGAAGTTAAGGCAGAGGGACCATGCACCAATCTTCATTCACAGAGGTGGAGAGGTTCAGTACCTTCAAATTCTTGGGAGTTCACATATCAGAGAACGTCTTCTGGAGCCATCATATTAATGCAACCAGTGAGAAGGTTCACCAGTGTATGAGTCCGAGTAGATATGGCTATGGTGAAACCACATGTGTATGTAAATACTTTGACCTTGTATGTTTGACCCTCCTCTCACTGGCTGGCTCATGATTCCTCCCCTTTATTCCCCATAAAGGGTGTCATGCCACAACCCTGCCCCCCAGATTGAGCCTGGGTCAGTGTTAGCCAGCAACTCAAGAGATGCTGTCCATCTCTAGCTAATAAAAGTCTTCAGTTTCTGTACTTCAGTCTTTGGGTTAATTGATTGTGCATCAATTTTAATAGCTAGATTTTTGCTTTCTTGGAACATGGACAAGTATCTGAAATTGGATCACCTGGAAATCGACCCAAGAGAACCCGAAGTAACTGACAAATGCACTCTCTGGCATCTCTACTTCAAAATATTCTTTACAGCCTCTACAGACGCGATCGAGGATGACGACAGTAAGTTCCATCTACTACTCTCATATATCAGGCACCGGGTCTACTGGATGGTCCAGGACTGCCATTCAGAGATGCCATGGACATTTTAAAAGACCAGTACAAGGTACAGGTGAATGAGGTCTATGTGTGGTACATAACTCCACTCATGCAGTCAGCGACCTGGCGAGACAATCAATGACTTTGGGCTCTGCAGAAGATTGTAAGGGACTGTAACTGCCAAGCTGTGAGTGCAGAACAGCATGTACAGCTACTGATGAGAGACGCCTGTGTAGCGGGTACCTGCTCTGACTACATGAGGCAATGGCTACTTGAACAAAAACAATTGAGCCTACCTCAAACCATCGAGCTAGCGAATACCCTACAAGGGGCCATCCACAACGCTGAATCGTTCTCCAGCGAGCACAGGGCCACCTTGTGGGGAGCACAGACACTGCCATTTTGGGAGGTGGGATCACAAATTTCCATTCCATCCTGATTTCTGTCACCATCAGCGATCTCCCGACGTATTATTTCTTTGGGCAGGGCAAGCATCCAAGGAAACACTGCCCTAAGAACGCCACCTGCCCCAATTGCCAGAAAAAGGGACACTTTGCAAAGGTAAGTCAAAGCAGCACTGAATGCAAACGGGGACCCCACTTCTGGTGCATGGGAATGCCCAAGCACATGCACTACGAAAACCACCGGCCACTTATGATGCCACTTCCGTCTTCTCCCTCATCACTTCTAGCGATGAGCTCATCTCCACTTTCTCCTTCTTCTCTTCCAGCGAGTTACAATGGGGCTACTTGAGAACCATGGGGGCTGCCATCTCGACCGCTATCTTGTCCGACGACCAGAAGACAATGGAACCCCTTGGACGATGAGCTGACGCTGCCCTCAGTAACCCTGGATCAATGACAACTGCATGCACTCTCCAGGGCCACGATGAGTTTCCAGGTAAATTGCCACCCTACCTCGTGCCTATTTGACAATGGAAGATCTGAGAGCTTCATTTACCATAACACTGTACAGTAATACTCCCTGGAAGTGCAGCTAGCGAAATTCAGTGTTTCCCTAGCCTCATAAGCCAAATTGGCAAAGGTTCATGGGAGCTGCACAGTAATCCTAATGATCCAAGGCACGGAATACACTGACTTTATGCTCCTAGTTCTGCCACAGCTCTGTGCACCCATCATCTTGGGGTTGGACTTTCAATGTAATTTAAAGAGCGTCACTATGGAGAATGACGAGCCCCAACCTCCCTCAAGGTCTTTAACGAACAATTCATGAACTGGATGTTGCCCCCTTCCCAAGTGGTTGACCAGCAGTCCAAAGCCAGATAACTATGCCCGACATATGGCCTCTCCACGTTCCAGATCTCCCCCCACCCCTGTTTGCTAACCTCACCCCTGACTGTAAGTCTGTCACCACTAAAAGTCAGCACTGAGGACAGGATGTTCATTAAGTCCGATTTGAGACACCTCCTCACTGAGGGGGTGATAGAACAAAGTACGAGCTCCGGGAGAGCCCAACTAGTAGCAGTAAAGAGCAGGGAGAAACACCAGATGGTCATTGATTTCTCCCAGACCATCAACAAGTCCATCTCGCCTACCCCTTACCTTGTATCACTGATGTGGTTGATCAGGTCACACAATACAGGGTATTCTCACCCATCAACCTTAAGTTGGCATACTATCCATTTGCCCTGAGGACTGCCAGTACACCACCTTCAAGACGGATGGCCAGCTGTACTATTTCCTTAGAGTCCCTTTTTGGGGTCACAAATGGAATGTCTTCCAAAAGGAGATGGACCAGATCATGGATGAACACAGTTTGCTGGCCACCTTTTCATACCTTGGCAACATTACTATCTGTGGCCATGACAAGCAGGACCATGACAGGAAACTCTAGATATTTCTCCACACCCCGAAGTGCCTTAGTCTGACGTATAACACAGGGAAGTGTGTCTTCAACACATATTGCCTGGCTATACTAGGCTGTATGGTGGAGAATTGAATCATCACCCCGATCCTGACTGCATGTGCCTACTGTTAGAACTTCCCCTCCCTCACTGCCTCAAGGCCCTAAAAAGGTGCCTGGGTTTTTTCTCTTACTATGCCCAATGTGTCCACAGCTATGCAGAGAAGGCCTGTCCCCTCCATTTTCCCCCTGTCGGCAGAAGCCCGCAAAGCATTCAACTGAATCAAAGCTGACAAATCCATCCCATTCCAGGTGCAGAGTGATATATTGAAATTTGCCCGCTGCCACACTCAACCAGGGCCCCAAGATCTGGCATTCCTCCATTGAGAAAGAGGCTCAGGCTATTGTTGAGGCGGTACAGTACTGGAGGCATTGCCTCACTGATAAGCATTTTACCCTGCTGACTGACCAACAGGCAGCTGCCTTTATGTTTAATGACCAGCAACAAGGTAAAGTCAAAAATAATAAAATCCTGAGGTGGAGAATTGAGCTTTCCACCTATAATTATGGCATACTGTGCTGGCTCAGAAAGTTCAACAAGCCTCCTGATGCCCTGTCACGGGGGAAATGTGCCAGTGCGCAAATGGATCAACTGCAGTCACTGCATGACGGCCTCTACCACCCCAGGATCACCCATTCTTTTTTTCATTTCATCAAGGCCCATAACTTCCCCTACTCCATTGGTGAGGTCAGGACGTTGTCCAAAAATTGTCAGGTCTGCACAGAATGCAAACCACGTTGCTACCAGCCCAACCAGTTACACCTACCCTTTGAACACCAAAATATGGACTTCAAAGGGCCCCTACCCTCCACGAATCACAATGTAGTTCTTCACCATCATCAATTCGAGGTTCCCCTTCACCATCCCCTGCCCGGACATGACAGCTACCATCATAAAGGCTCTGAACAACCTGTTCACCATTATCAGATATCCTTGCTACATCCACAGTGAACGGGTTCATCCTTCATGAGCAAAGAGCCGCACCAATTCCTGCTGTCCAAGGGCATCGCCTCTAGCCACACCACCAGCTATAACCCCAAAGGGAACAGCCAGGTGGAGTGGGAGAATGGCACCGTCTGGAAGGCAGTACTACTGGCCTTAATGTCCTAAGGCCTCCCCATCCAGAGGATAGAGGCATATTCGCTGATTATGTTCAAAAGAGAGTTAGATATGACTCTAGTGGGCAAAGGAGTTAAGGGTTATGGGGATAAGGCTGGAAAGGGGTACTGATAGAAGTGATCAGCCATGATCTGTAAAATGGCGGTGCTGGCTCGACAGGCCGAAGGGCCTACTCCAGCTCCTATTGTCTATTGTCATCCCCCACTGGCAAGAGGTCCTCCCAGAGTCCCTCCACGCTATCCGGTCCCTCCTGCATACTGCCACCAATGAGACACCTCATGAGAGGCTCTTTACATTCCCCAGGAGTTCGGCATCAGAATCAACACTACCCACCTGGCTGATGTCCCCTGGGCCAGTACTTCGCCAGAAACACACAAGGACCCAGAAGTTTGACCTACTAGTTGAGAGGGTCCAGCTGCTCCATGCCAACCCACAGTACACCTACGTGGCATTCCCGGATGGAGGCAAGGACACAGTATCCATCCAGGACCTGGCATGTACGGGAGCATCTGCCACCCCCCCCCCCCCCCCTCTTTTCAGCCAACAGTTAGATACCCCTCTCCCAGTGCTCCAGAGCCTCAGATTCCTACTCCACCTCCTCGGCCAAGCGGTATACATGCACCCACCCCCAGCTCAGCCAAACACCCCAGCCGAGCCAACCGAGAAGGAGCAGCTCCAACCGATGGAGGCCACCACACCACCAGAGGTACGTCAGTCACAACGCCAAAGGAGGCTACCTGACAGACTGAAATTATAAGGGTGCCTGATCGCACCACATCCCCACTGGGACTTTTTTTTAAAAAAAAGAGGGGGTAAATATGGTGAAACCACTTGTCTATGTAAATACTTTGACCTTATATGTTTGACCCTGCTGTCACTGGCCTTTATTATTCCCCATAAAGGCTGTCATGCCTGCGTCCGTGTGAGCCAGCAACTCAAGGGATGCTGTCCACCTCTAGCTAAGAAAAGCCTTCAGTCTTTTGGTTAACTGATCGTGTGTCAATGGCATCTTGTTCAATTCTCTATCAAACTTCTACAGGTGTATTGTGCAAAGAATACTGGCCGTTGCATAATGTCCTAGTGTCTAAATTTAGACATACAGCATTTCAACCCATGAGCCTATGCCACCCAATTACACCCAAATGACCTACAACACACATGTCAAACTCTGGCCCGCAGGCCAAATTTGGCCTGCGATATAATTATATTTGGCCCGCAAGATCATATTAAATATATATTAGAGTTGGCCCGCTGGCCGCCGCGCCAGTATAGCGCATGCACACTGAAGGTGAAAATGAAGACGCCGGGGGTGTGGAGGGATCTCAGAGTCCCGTATCCCGGGGATCGGAGTGCCGCACTCAGCCCGCCCGGCTCCCGGACACGCAGATGCGGCTGGAGTTGGGGACCATCCTCGCTGGGTCTGCGCTTCAGCGGCGACGCCAGACCGAACATCTCGTTGGCGATGCCTTCCCCCTCGCTCCATGCGCGGCGGACCCTGCCTCCCGCTCCTTTTGTTGGAGACGATTCCGGCGCCATGAGATCGCAGTTTAATCCCTCTCCAACCATGGGAGGGGGGTGGGAGCAACGTGCTCTTCTCAGCCAATTCCTCCACCGCCCCGGACGCCGGCGTTTCAACGGGGGGTTCGGGTGCCTTCGTCAGGCGACCGACCTGTTGGTCCAAGACAAGGGGAGAGCGTACAAACTCCACACAGACAGCACCTGAACTCGGGTGAACGTGGAGCTGCGACCCCACATTCCACATCAGGACTGTGTAAGATTGGGAGCAGTGAGACGGAAGCTTATTTTGTTCCTGTGATGTAAGCCTTTCTTGGGGTGGTGGGGGGGTCCTTCTCTGACCACTTGCCTAACAATTAACCTAATCAGATGTGGAGTTACCACAATACAACAGTTCTCAACCTCTTTCTTTCCACTCGCGTCCCTGTGCCATTGGTGCTCTGTGATTAGTAAGGGATTGGTCTGTGGGTGGAAAGAAAAAGTTTGAAGACCACTGCTTTCATCATCCCTCATTGACTTGTCATGTGCACGGTTTCAGATCTCCAAAAGAAATGGGCCAATGACAATGAAAGAGTTGATCCAAAACTATTATTAAGCATTTATTTTAATAAGAAAAAGTTTAACGTTACATATGTTGAAAGAAGAGAAAACATGCAGATGTTGTTGAAAATTTTCAATAAATATTTAGTTCGGCCCTCGACTTAGTCCAAGTTTTTAATTTTGGCCCTCGGTGAATTTGAGTTTGACACCCCTGGCCTACAACCTCAAGCATGTTTTTGAATGGTGGGAAGAAACTGGAGCCCACACAGACACAGAAGAACGTACTAATTCCTTACAGACAGTGCGGATTTGAACCCGTCCCGCTAACTGTGATGCCACCCGTGCCACCCCAATGCAGAAGGTGACAAACTTAGTAACTTCTCATCCATTGAAGATATCTGCCTCAAGGAAGACAAGAACATAATGAGGAGCAGGAATTGGCAATCTGGGTGGAACAGCTGTCTGTGAATACAGGTCAGCAGTGTTCTTTTATCTCCCGTCGACTTTGCAGTCTAACCTGTCATCAATAAAGGTAGCCTGTGGGCAGATAATGATGGGTCCATGGTCAGGTGCATCCTGCTGTATAAACAGAACGAACTGTGAGGAAAACACGGTCTCTTAACGTAAATAGATAGGTATCACAACGTTTTCCTCATTCACCAAAGACTAAATAAGCAGGTAAAGGTGAATTCCCAAACATAAAAGAAATCACTCAAGACATAACTGCAAAAACATTCATCCAAGAACAGGAAAGTTTACAAAAATTCAATAAACGTTCAATTCTTTGCACGCGTGTCTAAACCCCTTCACTCCGTGATAAATGCACAAGTGAAAGGTTCAGCCACAGTAATTGTCCGCATTGGCACGATGGAGCGAGTGGCCTCTTTTTCCTCTTTCCAGCTGTTAAGAGAATGGGGATGGAAATACTGTTATTCCTCGGGCTGCACTTTCGTCCTATTTCTTCTCGAAGGGTAACTGTCCGGGAAAGCTGATATCTCATTAAAGATGTGAACGAAACGTGGTTGGGCGGGGTGGAGGCGGAGCTTTCCTCACGGAATTCCCGACACTGGGCTGAGCTGATGGGAACTATTCCTCGCCCTCTCTCAGCCGGGTTCCCTCTTAAACGATTGCGGCGGCAGAGAAGCACTGGACGGGGAACCAGCAAGTTGGGATCCGAGCTGAGCGAAGCTCCCTCATGTAAATGAATGTCTCCCTATTTCAGGCAGGGCTGAAAGTGTCAGCGCGGAAGATGTAAGTAGCAAGTCTGAACTTACTTAATAGAATTAAACTTTGAGGTACAACAATACCCCCCCCCCCCCCCGGCCAGAAGTTTGGGAAACCAGATTTTTTTTTAAAAAAAGGACAGAAAACATAGATCAAATTGGAAAACGCAACGACTGCAGATTGTGAAGGATTCAGACCCGAAATGTTGACCATTTCTACCCTTGGATACTGAGTTCCTCCGGCAGCTCACTGGTTAAGTTGTATGATTTTTTTTTTGTCTGAACTTGTATCCAAAAATGAGGTGGAAGACAAAGCCTGGCATTCGGGGAGTGGGGGTCCATCTTAAATAATCGAGGACTCGAGAGCTGGGGGGGGATGTGTGGCTGCTCTCATAATTTCTCAAGCCTTCTGATGTCGGCAACTTGATTGGAGTTTCCGCCATCGCCCGGTTTAGACCATTCACCGCTGGTTGAGGTTATTGCCAAGCTCCTCTTTGATGACCCAACGCGGGGGAAAGGATGTTGGGGCTTCCCCCCCCCCCCCCCCCCCCTTGTCTTCGCAACAGCCCTGAGCCTGGAGAGAAGTGCCGAAAGAGGTTTTACTTTGAACTCTGATGGTTTCACCAGCGTGCCCGTAACTGGGTTATTGTCTTGCTTCCCACAGGGATCACCAGACGGGGGGAAGACTGGATAAAACTGGCCAACTGCTTTGGAGAAGTTCATCGGAATAACTGAGCTTTGATCCTAAAAAAAAAAGAAAATTCCTTGAGGATTAGCGGGGACAAGTGATCGGGGGGATGTCTTCCAGTCTAACTTGTGCCGGGGTGCTGTGGGCTGCGCTGTCTCTGGTGTGTGCCGCCGCCTCCTGTACCGGCTTCTTTATGCCCTACTGGTTGCTGGGTTCGCAGCTCGACAAGCCGGTCAGTTTCGGCGTCTTCCGCCGCTGCACGTACCCGGTGCGCCAGGAGGACCAGCCGGACTCGGTGGTCATGGTGGAGCAGTGCGGCAGGTATGCCTCCTTCCTGGGGATCCCCAGTCTGGCCTGGAAGATCTGCTCCGTGGTGACCGGCGTGGGCTGCGGGCTGCTCTTGCTCGTGGCGCTCACCGCCGTCATGGGCTGCTGCGTCTCCGAACTGGTCTCTCGGACGGTCGGCAGGGTGGCTGGAGGCATTCAGTTCGTGGGAGGTAAGAGTCGTTCACTTCGCCGCAAGAAAACGGGGTTCATTCATTTCCACCGATTGCTCTTTGTGCTTTCCTCTCGGCTGCAGAAACTTGGGACGTTTGCTGGTATTGTTAAATTCCCCCCCTGATTAAGGTTCATTTGAGAAATCTTGCTCTAAATGTTTCACAAGAAATGAAATGTGGATCAAGCCACTTTGTCTGACTGCTGTTGGACTACAACCAGTCTCTCATCTGCTAAACTGGGTGCCTGTTCAGGTGAAGGCTTAAAAAAAACCCCAATGACGTTATTTCCAAAATTGATGCGCCTTGACCAACAGTTAGCTTTGTCCATCTCATTAAAACAGGATGACCTGATCATTTTATCACTTTGAAGTTCACCTTTACAGTGTACACATTTTCTCTGCCTCATTTTGTCGTTAGATTTCGAAGTTAGTACACAGTTGATGTCCTGAAAATCCAAAAATTTCACTGACAGGTTTTTTAATTAGAATGTTTCTGGAAGATCAAAATGAGCAACTTTCTATTGTTTTAATGGTATTTGTTGTCACCGTTGAAGCAAAGCGTTGTGGAGTGTGAACTCGTGTGGTCAGACTGAGCATGGGTTTGTTGAAAGGTTCTGAGAGCTAATTATGGACCACCAAGTAGACAATTGGAAAGAATCCATGTTGACGGATAGAATGCTGAATTATGTCAGATATGCAGTCTGATTCCCACAGGAAGGTGTAAGCAATTACTATGTTTTTTTTAATGGCATTTGAAACCAACTTCCATAACATTTGATTTAATCTAAATGAAGGACACAAAAGGAAAAATATTGTTAAATGCTAATAAATATGTATATTGAGAGAGATCTGTTGAAGTTATAACAAACTAAAGATTCCTGTGCTGACAGACAAATAGTTAAATAGTAAATGGATTGTCTGATTTTTAAAAAAAATTATTTTTCACACTATGAACCATATTAACCAAAATACACACAAACATTTCCCTCTTGAATATACACAGTGTCATTTTCTCCCCTTTGTCCTCCCTCCTTCCCACCCCCCTCCAAACCCATTAAACGTTCAACATATACAATACATTAAACCCATTAAACAATGTCATCACACAATGAAAATAAACAAGAAAATTGTGTCATCTACTTTTACACATTTCGTCTTCTCATTCTATCATTTTAGGGGGTGGAGGTCTGCGGTAGGCCCCCTCTGTTGTGTTCCATGTACAGTTCCCAAATTTGTTCGAATACTGTGACTTGATTTTTTAAATTGTATGTTATTTTTTCCAATGGAATACATTTATTCATTTCTATGTACCATTGCTGTACTCTCAGGCTCTCTTCTGATTTCCAGGTTGACATTATACAGTTTTTTTGCTACAGCTAAGGCTATCATAATAAATCTTTTTTGTGCTTCATCCAGTTTGAGGCCTAATTCTTTACTCTGTATATTACTTAGAAGAAAGATCTCTGGATCTTTTGGTATGTTGCTTTTTGTGATTTTATTTAATACCTGCTTTAGATCTTCCTTGGATTGTCTGATTGAGTGTGCTTGAGTTCACTTGAAATATATTACTGTAATCATATAGTCATCTGTAATTGGCATAAACACTTATAAGATCAAAGCATGCAACTCAGATTTATCATTGTTATTAGTAATGGGTTAATTTCCAAGTTTATTTGTTGGCCAGACTGTAAAAGATTTGAATACATGTTGACATAACTGTTCAAAATGTCTCTTAAGCTGTAATGAAATGTTATGCTTTGGTGTTGAATGAAAGATTTGATGGACATTAAAGCATGGCAAGGTGACAAAATTAAGTATAATTAGCCTTGCAAGTATTGATAAGATTAGTTCCAACTTTTCAAAAGTAATTTTCATCTTTTCTAGTAAATTAAGAAAGTTTGCAGACACTGTGATTATAGTTAATATACAAAAGTGTAGCAGGTTCCATAGTATCCATAGGGGGCAAAGATATAGTATATAACCAACATTTTAAGCCTGAGCTCTTTGAGTAGTTTCTGCAGCATCCATGGGAGCCAAAGATTTGGGCCTGAGCCCTTTTAGCAGGACTCAGTGTCCATAAGAGGCAACATTTTGGCCCTTTTGTGTATTAACTCATCTTTTCTTGTCCTCTTCAAAAGTTCCTGATTTGAGACCGATCACAATTTAATAAATGTTGCTTTCCCTACCACATTTTACCTTGCTGAATCAGTTTTGGTGTACGACAGATCAATTATTTAAGGAATTGGGATTGAGATTCCTGGTTATTTTTCCATATCTGGTGCAGTAATATCAACATATTTTGTAATTTTTCCAACATCATTTTAGGGAAAATCAACTCGCTCATCTGTGGGTATGAAGTGATATGGTTGCCCACAAAAGTGTCATGGTGTGCTTTCATTAAGTAGACATTCTTTTGAAGCTCAAATATATCAGTAAAAAAAAATATGCATCACGTGAAGATTTTTTGTTCAAAATATCAAAGCAACAACATGTTACAGTGACAATATATAACACAATAATGGCAATTAAAATAACATTCCTGAGCTACTTTCCATAATTTCCTCATAGAAATTTAATTTAATACCAGTTTTAAAAAAAATATAGCAGCTTTGACAAACCATGAATTTTAGTTATGTCCTCTACTAAATTAAATAAATGGCTCTCTTTTTCTGAATCTAGTAAATAAGAGTCTGTTTTTCACCTTTCCCTTGTGTACCTGGAGGCTGTCTGTGGTTGATGTGTAGATATTCCTGTTCCCAGGTAATTTGTTGGGACATAAACCATATTGTTTACTTTGCCACTTTCACTGTACCTATGCTTGAGCTTCTATTTAATTTTGCATTGTTTTAACTCAACAATATTTATTGAGTAGCCTGGCGTGCAGCCAACGGATTATTATTTTATTTTTTTAATTTCCATTTTCTGCATCTGTAAGAAATAAATAACTTATTTTGCAAGATAAAACATCTAAAAAGAATAGTCAGAAAATGTGGCCCATCTTTGAGAAATAAAAGTGTGCATCTTAATCAAAGCAACTGATGAGGCCTTGATAGAGGTCCACAAGATAAGAGGCATATATAGGGTGAACAGCCAGCATCTGTTTCCCAGGGCAGGATCAGCAAACGCCAGAGGACATACTTACAAAGTTAAGGGAGGGAGGTTGAAGGGGGACATCAGGGGTATATTTTTTACACAGTTGTAGGAGTCTGGAATGCCTTGCTGAGGATGGTGGTGGAGGCTGAAACGTTGGCAGGGGGGGGGGTGTTATTTAAGAGACTCTTACACAGACACATGGATAAAAGAAAAATAGAGGGTTATGGTGTAGGGAAGGTTTAGTACAACTTTTTTTTGGGAAGGAATATATGGGTCGGCTAAACATTGAGGGCTGAAGGGCCTGTACTGTGGTGCAGTGTTCTATATGTAAGGGTTTACCTGCATCTCCTTTAAAGAAAGGAAATTGATTTTCTTTTTGTGTATGTAATATGGATGGATTTTGGAATTCCATTTGCAAAGGATTGCAGCCCATATCTGACAATTCCAATTCTATATTGATAAATTGTTCAGGTCCTAAAATAAAGAAAGGTAGCAATGTAAGACTAAATAAAGTACGTTTTCCTTGCACATCGATAACTTATTAACACAATAGAGATCTTGAAACAGGACAGTTCTAAAACAGTGTAAAGTAGCTGACGCATTATGTTTTGTTCTGTCAGTATAACTAGCCACCATGTTGTCAGTTTTGTCAGTAAATGTTTAATTGGGTTAACCATGCGAAGCTGATCTACCTTTTGTATAATTCAGCAGAATATTTGTTTTATTCGTTCTAATTTTATTTTCTGCTGATCACACAAGCAGCATAAAAGAATAAATACAAAAATGAGATTTAGGAGCATATGCTTGAATTATAAAGAAAATGCATGTTAGAATAATATGCAGTGGCCTTCAAGTTGTGAGTTATTACAAATTCTTTCAATAATTTAGTTTGTATTGACTTCTGATATGTATTGTAATACACTTTGTGATGAGACCATTTCCAGCACCTCCTTATTTTTTTTTGCTTGTACCTGGCAAAGGGCCTGGGCCCAAATCATTAGTTTGACTTTACTTACTATGAATGCTGTGTGATCTGCTGAGTTTCTCCAGCACATTGGTGTTTTGTATTAGTAATCCATTGTATTTATTTTGAAACATTGTACTTACAAAATACAGTGTGCAAAATATTATTTATTTTGGATACTTTGCAAATCTTATAAATATGTTGCACAGATTCACTCACTGATAAAACAGGCATCAACCATTGACTTTGATTGGTATTCAAAGTCTCCCAATGGTTGACCTCTAGACTTATTTGGACCTATGAAGCATGACACCTGTACCCAGTCGATGTATACGCCTGATCTGAATTTCCTGCTGACATTAGTTGGAAATCAAAATGCCTTGAATGCATATCATGGGTAATTTAATCCCTTGCAGTTCATGGATTGATTTGATGACCTTCTAGAGAAACCCTGTGGGGAATATCGTATTCAGTTTGCACAATGCGAGAGGGCTGAAGGTATAAGTTGGATTCAAGTCTATTAGATGGTACAATAGGATGATACAGCAGTCTGCAAGTTTCATCTGATCTATTTATAGCCAAATCAGAAACAGTTGTAGCTTTGAGGCACTTACCCAGTTGAAGGGTGCTGAGGAATTCTGCTGTAAAATGGGAAAATATTAAACACATGTCTTTTATTTTTTATGAATTGTATATGTCTTGCTGAGTCCCTATTTATGTTAATTGAATATGCAGAACAATTATTTTAAGAAAGCATTTATTTTATACTGCTGCTTATCATACCACAGAAGGCACACCACTGTTGGTGGCAACGTTAACTGTTTTCCTGAATTGAACTGTTTGTAGAAATCTTTATTCATCTGGAATGAGATTGGAATTTCTGTTTCCAAAGCTGTGTTTGTAGGATGCTTTGTTTTGAATGAAGTTGCTTTGACTGTGCATTTTTTTTTTGCATGGACTATGCCCTATTCTACATCCTGTGATTGAGGATTACAGCAAGTTTTCATTAGGCAACTTCAGTGAGAAGCGCGACATCAGAGCTGATTGTACACCATTTGTGTTAGTTATAGTCATTGTCGGTTGCTGCAATCTACTGAGTTTCAATCAATTTCTTAGTTTATCTGTTGAATTTCTGCTTCTTTGCATATTTGCCTCTATCAGTTTAACTTTCGCTATAAGTTTTGAATGTGTATACGTGTAAACATTTGTTAGCCTGATAGTTTTGTGCTTTGGATTGCTCTTTATAACCAGGAAAAGCTCTCCTGGTCACCACAATTGCATTGATATACAATATTAGAAATCTGGCATGAACATATTGAACTGTCAACAATGCAAGCGAATCAGGTTTTTTTTTTACACCAATGCTTTAGTGTTGGACAAAAATATTAATGTGATAAGATCAAGTGATTTGCTTGACCCTGATTTTCATCCTCTATTTTACTGGAGATCAAACTACTTTGAGAATGGTAACCATGATCTAATTAAACAATGATTCTTGGTTCTAGGGCTGTCTTTACTTGCAAGTGTTCATCCAAGCAGTGGTATCCTTTCTTTAACCTAAATATGAAATCCATTTTAAATATTGGCTATTGAAATCAGCAATGCTGTAGTGTTGGACAAAAATATTAATGTGATAAGATCAAGGGAATATTTAAAGCAATTGACGGAGAGGGGATGGGTTAGGTTTCGTATTGAGGAAGTTCCATTTTATTGTCGTGGACAGAAAGTGCACATCAATCTTTGTCCTGCAGAGTCAAACAAAGAATCGGCAACTTAACCAATGCCATTTTCTTGCCAGAATTTGGTGACAAAGGTCACACATCAGCAGGGTTTTACTGAAGAAACAGGATCCTGAGCATCATACTGTGGAGATTTAAGGCCTAATCTGTTGGATAAAAGTTAAAGTTGAGCTGGCAGTGAAAGCATATGCCTTTGACTTCATTTTCTTATTGTTTTTCCACAAAGTGATGTCCTGTTAACTTAATGGTTCCCTCTGTGGCATCTCCTTTAATTCAAGTTGGCAGACCATGATCTAAAAGCTTGGCAGGGGTCTTTAGATTTGATTGGAGTTGGCTTTCAAATTTTTACCCTTTAATGTTATTTCAGCCTTTGCCACTTGAGTATTTTAACTCCTTCAGGCAATCTCATTTTAAGAACCAGTCAAACAAAGCTGAAGACTATTTCCAACATTTTAAGAAATTCTCCGTATGATGTCATCTTGGGTCGCAAGGATTTATATTTTCTCTCTAACGAGAAACCTTATAAAATATTTTGGCCTTTTGAGATAAATGTTTTTCTTTTAAATCTTCTCGGCCACATTACTCTGGTAAAGGGCTCAGCTGTCGTCCAGTAATGTTCTGATACATGTATTTGCTTGGAGTCTGCCAGGCAGTGAGTGTTTGTCCAAACCTAAATCTTGCACATGCAATCCTGGCCAAGGATTCAAGCCCCCATTGAGGGAAAATTCTGTTGTTGGATGTATTCCACCTTTCAGATACGTTAAGCAAGATATGCCCTCTTGTGTCATAAAAAACTTCCAGGGGTTTGAAAAAAATTGGTAGAGCTCTGCCAGTGTCTGGGTTATTCTTATCTTTGTCAGGTTCAGAATAATCTTGCTATTCACTCACCATTTTTCTGTGTGCAGTGACTACCTAATGCCGCATGTTATGACAATGACTGCATTTCCAAAATACTGAAATTGGGGTATCCTAGTGATATGAAAAGTGTTACATAAAAGTAGATTTATTTTTTGTTGCGTATTGGCCCAAATCAAGAGATTGCATTGCTCTTTACTATTAATACTTTGAATCATGAAGAAGGCTCACCAGTGGCTAAACTTTGTGTGGAGTTTGAGGAGATTTGATATGTCGCCAAAGCCACAAAAACCTCTACAGGTGAACCATGGAGAGCATTCTGTCTGATTGCATCACTGTCTGGTTTGGAGGTGACAATAAAAAAAACACCAGAGGGATGTTAACACACCCTGCGATATCACGGGCACCAGTCTTCACTCCATCGAGGATATCTACAAGAGGCTATGTCTTAAGAAAGCAGCCTCTATCATCAAGGACCCCCACCTCCCAGGCCATGCCCTCTTCACTCTATCATTGGGGGAAAATGGTGCAGGGGCCTGAAGGCGGACACTCAGCGACACAAGGACAGCTTTTTCCCCTCTGCCATCAGATTTCTGAATGAACAGTGAACCACAAACTCGCTTTGTCCTTATTTTCTTTTTCTTGCACTATTTTATTGATTGTGAAATTTGGTTGATAGAAATGTTTGCGCTGTGATGCTGTCACAAAACAGCAAATTTCGTGAAGTGTTCATGACAATAAATTCTGATTCTGAATACCATCAAGCTAGCCACTAAAGGAGCTTTACTGTGTGGATGGTACAGTTGTCAGCTAGAGGAGCTGCTGCCTCACCCCTCCAGACATTCAGGTTTCATCTTTATCCTCAGGTGCTGTCTGTATTGAGTTTGCATGATCTCGCTGTGACCTCATGGGCTTCTTCAGGGTGTTCATTTCCTCCCATATCACAAAGATGGTAGGATACTTAGCCATTGTAAATTTCCCCCAGCTTGTAGATGAGTGGTAGACTCTGCAGATAGCTGCTAAGAGTATCGAGAGGATAAATAAATAAATAGGATTCGTGTAAGATAATTTTAAATGGATGGTTGATGTTGTCTCAGGCTAAAGCATCTGTTGGCTCTCTGGTTACTAATTTTGTGTTCCCCTCTATATAGCACATGCATTTACTTTCAATAAAAGGTGTTGGATATTGATCAAGAAAGCATAATATTTCCCATTCTGAAGCCAATAGTTTCCTAATTTATTATAAGACTGCCAAAGCAAACATTAGTGATTAGCAAAGCCATTGGGCCTGGAGCTTTTTACTCTACTCTGTCATTCACCCTTAGATTCTGCTTTTAGTGAAAGCAATTGAGGCTCACTCATTTCTGAACATTAAAGGAACCAGGGCATATGAGTACAGGACAGTAGAGGTAGAGGGTCAGTCATGATTATATTGATTGAAAGAGGAGGCTTGAGTGGCCAAACAGCTTGATTTTGCTTCTTTCTTGAAAACCTATGGAGAAGTAGTTTGGCATATTTTAATTAACTTTTTGTTCAATTATTAATGCGTGAAACTTTCAGTAGGTAAGGGTGTGATGGTCAGAGTCACAACTTAACTGTATTCTCAAGAAATTTCTAAAAGAGTCGTTGTAGACTGTAACCTAATCTGATTTCGGATTGCCTGACAATTTATTATTATAATCGAGTAAAACATGACGGTCTACAGATGCAGTGATTACAGTAAAAACAATGCTGGAGAAACTCAGCAAGTCAAACAGTGTACTTTATATAGCAAAGATGACACACAGCCAACATTCTGGACTTGAGCTCTTCATCAAGATGTGAGCAAAGTAAAGGCTGAGGCCTGAGTAAAATGATGGAGGGAAGAGCACAGGCGACATTTTCGTAAATCTTCTCTGCACTCTCTCTACCTTGTTGATTTCCTTCCTATAATTTGGGGACAAGAACTGCACACAGTATGCTAAATTTGACCTCACCAATGCCTTGAACAGGCTCAACATCACTTCCAAACGCCTGTATTCTATGCTTTGATTTATAAATGCCAGCATACTAAAAGCCTTCTTCACCTTCTATTTTTTTTTTAATTTATTTTTCACACTATGAACCATATTGATCAAAATACACACAAACATTTCCCTCTTGAATATACAGTGTCATTTTCTCCCTTTCCCCCCCTCCCCACCCACTCAACATTCAACATATTTGATGCATTAAACCCATTAAACAATGTCCTCACACAATGAAAATAAACAAGAAAATGGTGTCATCTACTTTTACACACTGGGTCAGTTCATTTCGTCGTCTTCTCCTTCTGTCATTTTAGGTGGTGGAGGTCCGCGGTAGGACTTCTCTGTTGTGTTCCATGTATGGTTCCCAAATTTGTTCGAATACTGTGATGTTATTTCTTAAATTGTTATTTTTTCCAATGGAATACATTTATTCATTTCTATGTACCATTGCTGTATTCTCAGGCTATGTTCTGATTTCCAGGTTGACATAATACATTTTTTTTGCTACAGCTAAGGTTGTCATAATAAATCTTTTTTTTGTGCTCCATCCAAATCTAGACCAAATTCTTTACTTCTTATATTACTTAGAAGAAAGATCTCTGGATTTTTTGATATGTTGCTTTTTTGTAATTTTGTTTAATACCTGATTTAGATCTTCCCAAAACTTTTCCACTTTCTCAGATGCCCAAATTGCATGTACTGTTATTCCCATTTCCTTTTTACAGCAAAATCTATCTGATACTGTTGGGTCCCTTTTTTTTTAACTTTTGGGGCATAATGTATAGCCTGTGTAACCAATTATATTGTATCATGCGTAACCTCGTGTTTATTGTATTTCTCATAGTTCTGGAGCATAGCTTTTCCCATGTTTCATTCTTTATTTTTATGTTTAGATCTTGTTCCCATTTTTGTTTGGGTTTACAGCTTGTTTCCTCATTCTCTTTCTCTTGCAGTTTGATGTACATGTTAGTTATAAATATTTTAATTATCATTATGTCTGTAATCGTGTATTCAAAATTGCTTCCTTCTGATAACCTTAGCCTGCTTCCCAATTTGTCCTTCAAGTAGGTTTTCAATTAGTGGTATGCAAACATTGTACCGTGAGTTATACAATATTTGCACTTCATTTGTTCAAAAGATATAATTTATTTCCCAAAAAACAATTTTCTATTCTTTTGATCCCTTTTCTCTCCCATTCTCTAAAGGAAAGGTTATCTATTGTGAAGGGGATTAGTTGATTTTGCATCAATATTAATTTTGGTAGTTGATCATTTGTTTTTTTTTCTTTTCTACGTGAATCTTCTTCCAAATGTTGAACAGATGGTGTAGTACTGGTGAATTCCCATGTTCCACCAGCTTTTCATCCCACTTATATAGTATATGTTCAGGTACCTTCTCCCCTATTTTATCTAGCTCTAATCTGGTCCAATCTGGTTTTTCCCTTGTTTGATAAAAATCTGATAGGTATCTTAATTGTGCTGCTTAATAATAATTATTAAAGGTTGATAGCTGTAAGCCCCCTTGTTTGTACCATTCTGTAAATTTATCTAGCGCTATCCTCGGTTTCCCCCCCACCCCCCCCCCTTTCCATAAGAATTTCCTTATTATTTTCTTTAGCACCTTGAAGAATTTCTCTTCACCTTCTACCTTCAGGGAACGAAGCACCATTATTCATAGATCTTTCTGCTCCATTGCATTCCTCAATGCCCTCCCATTTACTATGTATGTCCCATTTTGATTATTCCTACCAAAATGAAGCACTTCATACCTGTCAGCATTAAACTGCATCTGCCACCTTTCAGCCCACTCTTCTCAGCAGTTCAAATCCTTCTGCAGTCTCTGAAAACCTTCTTCATTATCCACAATTCCACCTATTTTAGTATCATCTGCATATTTACTAATCCAGTTTACCACCCCATCATCCAGATCATTAATGTAAATGACATCATTAATGTAAATGACAAACAACAAGGGATCCAGTACAGATCCCTGAGGCACACTGCTAGTCACCGGCCTTCAGCTGACAAACAATTATCCACTACGACTCTCTGGCGTCTCCCTTCCAGCCACTGTTGAATCCATTTGACTATTTCAAAATTAATACCTAAAGACTGAAACTTCCAAACTAACCTTCCATGCAGAACCTTATTGAAGGCCTTACTGAAGTCCGTATAGATAGCATCTATTGCTCTACCCTCATCAATATTCCAAGTCACCTCTTCAAACAATTCAATAAGATCAGTCAAACATGACTTTCCACACACAAATCCATGTTGAGATCAGACCCTGTTCTGTTTATAATTATACTTGGAAAAAAAGTTAGCATGCAGTTGATATTTCAAATGATCAGACCCTGTCTTTCCAGATACTTATACCTGTACTATCTCTAAGAACACTTTCAATTAATTTACCTACCACAGTCATCAAATTTACAGGCAAGGCTTGCTCCTCGAACCCTTTTTAAACAAAAGAACCACATATGCAATACGCCAATCCTCCGGCACTATACCCATCTCTAATGACATTTGAAAAATCGCTGCCAGAGCCTCCGCTATTTCCTCACTGACTTCTCTCAAGGTCCTGGGAAAAATCCTTTCGGGACTTGGAGACTTATCCACCTTTTATATGCTTCAAAAGCTCCAGTACTTCCTTTTTCTTAATCACTGTAGTTTCCATAATTACCCTCTTTGCTTTCTTTACCCTGCACAATTCAATATCCTTCTTAGTGAATACTGAAAAAAAAATTGTTCAAAATCTCCCCCATCTCTTTTGGTTCCATGCACAGTTATCTGCTCTGATTCTCTAAGGCACACATGTCAAACTCTGGCCCACTATATTTGGCCCGCAAGATCATTTCAAAAATGTATTAGAGGTGGCCCGCCCTGCAGTGAGAGCCACTGCTTTTTTTTGGTAATGTCACCCCCACCATCCTCCCCCTTCATTGCACATCCTTCCCCATTGTAACATGAAAAATTGTAACACGAGAAGTCTGTCGATGTCATCAGCTGGCAAGCCAGTTGGAAGGCTCCCCGCACAACCAGTCACTTCTCCCACCTGTCGAGCGGTGCGGCAGATTGGCGAGCGCCTGTGATTTCCTATCGGCGCGACGGACATGGCAGGCTGCGCACGGCCCCCGGGCAGCGCGAGCCCCGCGCGACTGGCACTGGACGGCCCTTCCACAGCGCGAGCGCACTTCTCCCAGTCGCCACGGCCTTCAGCGCTTGCACCCGCGTGGACCCCTGGGACGGATGGTTCGGCCCTGCATGTGAAGAGAGAGATGGTGGCTGTCCGCAAAGGCTGATTGGCAGCGCGCTGGGCCTGAGTGGGTGGGTAAGCAGGGGTGGGCAGAGGGTGTAGGTGAGGAGTAATGGGCAGGGGAAGTTATGGTGGTGCGAGGGGCAGTTAGAGGGAGGGATGAGTAGAAGGAAGGGGGGATAGGGAAGAGGTAAAAGGGGAGGGGCAGGGCGAGTAGGGGAGGGGTGATTAGAGGGTGAGAGACAGGTAGAGGGAGGAACAGGTTGAGGAGAGAGGCAGTAGAGGGGCGTGTATAGGATGGGGTGGGTAGAGGCAGAGCGAGTGGAGTGAGGGGTGAGTAGAGGTTGGGTAAAGGACTGGTCAGGTAGAGGGATGGTGGGTCGAGGGTGAATAGAGGCCTAGAGCCTGAGGAGTGAGTAGGAAATGCTGAGTCCTGATGCAGGCCAAAATGGACACAGCCTGTGAATGCTGACTTCATCTCCACAGGGACCAAATAGGTTTCCCTCAGGTCAAGCAAAGGGTGAACTTGAGCTACCTACTCCTGACCTGTAACATTATCCTCCTAAAGTTATATCCTAAAGTTTAACATTACATATGTTGAAAGAAGAGAAAACATGCAGATGTTGTTGAAAATTTTCAATGAATATTTAGTTCGGCCCTCGACTTAGTCCAAGTTTTTAATTTTGGCCCTCCGTGATTTTGAGTTTGACACCCCTGCTCTAAGGGACCAATTTTATCCCTCACTCTCCTTTTGCTATTAACATATTTGTAGAAACCTTTTGGATTTATTTTCACCCTATTTGCTATAGCCACCTTGTACCTTCTTTTAGCTTTTCTAATTTCTTAAGATTCAATGTATTCTCTGAACATCTTTTTTCCTTGTTTCTTGTTTATTGTAGGTCTCCATTTCTCTAATACATCCTGCCTATAAAACAATAGTCCCAATTCACTCCTCGTAAATCCATTTGCATCTCCTCAGATCTAGATTTTCCCCACTTGAAAACCTCAGCCCTAAGGCTCTAACCTATCCCTTTCCATAATTACATTAAAGCTAATGGCACTATGAGCACTGGACCCAAAGCACATACTTCTGTCACCTGATCTGACAATAGATCCAACACTGCCTCTTCTCTAGTTGGTACCTGTACATATTGCTGTTTAAAAAAAAAATAACCACACATTTTACAAACTCCAAACCATCCAGCCCTATCTCATAATACCACTAACTCCAGATACTCATTTCAAAGCACAAGTATTAAGATTATCACTTCATTAACACACTGCACTCGTATGTTTGGATGAGACTTTTTTTTTATTGCTCCTAATAGAAGGAATTTTGCCCATTTAAAATAAATAATCCAAAATTCTACTTAGAGTTGATAAAGACTTATCGTCAGAGAAACATATTCAGTGTTTAGAGGCTGAGTGAAATTAATTATTTCTAGGCTTCATTGTTGTAAAAAGATAATTAGTTATCAATTATGATATTACTTGACTAGGATGGCTACTTTGAATTCAGGGAGACTGCAACTGTGCTTTCTTGTATGATTTCTCTCATACCACATGGCACAGTGACAGATGTGAGAATGACATGATCAAGTCTGAAGCAGCAGCTGACCAAGAAGGACCCGGAGCCAGAGAATAAATCATTTGAAATATCAACTGCATGCTAACTTTTTTTTTCCCCAAGTATAATTATAAACAGAATTGGATTAAGATACTCCTAATAATTCAAAACCTATTTTGGAGAATGTGAACATTAGAAGTAGGAGCAGGAGTGGCATGTGGCCCGTCAGGCCTGCTCCGCCATTCAGTGAGATCATGATAAGGCTCATCTCCGCCAACCTGCCTATCCCCATAATCCCTTAATTCCTCTACTATGTAAAAACCTGACTAACCTTGTTTTAAATATATTTACTGAGGTATCCTCCATTGCTTCAAAGGGTAGCTTTACTTTTGTGGCTGTATTAGTCACATGTGTTTAACCTTTTGAAACAGAGCTGGATCTTTTAATATGACCATGCCTGATTAAATCACTTAAGACATGGAAAGAATCAAGTTTACACATCACCTACATTGCTGTAGCCCATCTTATTCTATGGGATAAGAATCCTAGAACTATGCAGGTTCTTCAGTCCAACACGTCTGTGTCAACCAAGGTGCCTTAAGACTGAATCCAGCCCTGAGAACATGCTTGTGAATCCTCTCTAGGTTAGACCCAAATCTCTCTGTTTTTATTTATCTATCTACATCATTACATAATCCTTCCATATCTCTATATTTTCCTCCCTTTACTGTTGTTTTGTTTGTTCTCGGCTCCTAAATTTTTCTGCTTGTTACTTATCTTTCACTAGTTCTCTCCTTCTTGTCTGTCTTTTCCCTTTTGATTTGCACTTTTATTTAATTTTAATCATATGAAGTACTGGAGTCCAGGAGAATGGATCAGTACAAATTTGACAAGTTTGGTCAATATGCATATGTGGGGATTGAATGAGAGTTGCATGAAACTCAGCATCTATATGTTAAGTTTCATCAATGGTAGGCTATTTAGGATTGTTACCAGAGGATTATTAGCATCTGCAAAGTCAAGAATGAAGGAGGAGGGAGAAAAAAAATTCACATAAAATATAAACGTGGCACAGTTAGCAAAATGCTGTTACAGCGCCAGTGACCTGAGTTCGAATCGGCGCTGTCTGAAAGGAGTGAAAGGAGTTCATGTTCTACCTGTGTATGCAATGTTTCCTCCAGGTCCTTCGATTTGTTGCCACCCTTCAAAATGTCCAGGGGTTGCAGGTTGATTGGTGTATTTGAAAGGCACCTGCTTGTAGGCTGGAAGGGCCAGTTACCGTGTTGTATGTTTAATTAAAAATAACCCCCAAAAAAAATCCTTTGAAAGCTGTAACTGACAGTCAACTTTCAGATCATGAGGATTTTTTATAATACTTGGATATTTTCCCCATTACACATTTTCCCCATTATTTCAAATGATAAAAAATTGTTTATATTTCGGATACAAGGTGTTAATCAGATTTTAGAATAATGTGGACACTGTTTCATAGTGGTGCAAAGTTTTTCAATGAGCCATAATGTTATGCAGTGTCTGAAAAACCAGAGCATGCATTCTCACTTAGTAGTCAATGGCTTCATGGGTCTCTGTAATTCGCATTCATCCAGTGGTTAAATCAATTTGCTAAGGAATCTTGAGGTGAAATGCTTTTTGGTTGAAATAAAGAAGAGCAATCCATAGTCAGTTGATAATTTCTGTGTTTGAAGCATATCTGAAACTATTTAATAAAATATTCTTTTGAATATTTTAGGTTCCCATAATTGGGGTTTCATACTGAAAGTTGATGCATCTCCTTTTCATGTCGAGACTGCATTCAGGTAGCCTACGGCACTAGTACATGTGAGTCATTTCTTGTTAAACAACAAGACATGACAAAAAAGATCTTGCTGATATGGAAAATAATTTTAGATATTTTTGTGCAAGAGACATACAAGTCACTGGCAAGAACCTTCCTGAGCGGTAACCGTTTACCTTTCAAGCACCAAAGCCCGGTGAACTTTATAAATGTTGAATTCTGTGCCCAGTATAAGAATTGCCTGCAACCAGTGAACTTGGAGGAATGAGAAGTGAGATTGGACTGTGAACCAAAGAACTTTTCTGAACTTACACACACATTACGCACATGTGCGCTTAGAATTAGAAGGGGGACGGGGGGGGGGGGGGGTTAAGTTAGGTTAGTTAAGTTATTTCATGTTTAAAGATAATTAAAAGCAACTTTTGTTGAAGTAACCATTTGTCTTGGCGAATCTCTATTGCTGCTGGGTTTCGGCGTCCTCTGGCCACGTAACATCTGCGTGTTACACTTTGTCAACACTTAACCTGTCACAGTTTGTCATTTTCCTCCTTTACCTTGCAGCCTCAACGGAAGCTGGACCTAATCAAAATTTCCTTTGTGCTAGAGAGAATTCTTCTTGAATAAAGATATGGGAAGTAATTTCTTTCCTAAATAATTTCCAGCAAAATCCTGCCTATATCAGGGCCTAGATGTTTATGAAAAACTCTCACCAGAATGACAAAATTCTTTTGAGTGACAACTATGGAACACTGTGTTGGAGTAACAAAAGCCTATAAATACTGAGTGGCTGGGAAGCTGAATCCTTGAGGAATTTTTTCTATGTTTGTGTTGCTACATTTGAGAATTTTTTTTTAAATGATCTATCTCAAATTTAAGCTTATGGCTCATTGAATATGTATATTCCCACTGATTTGACATTGAATAAAGTGCAGGCCTTATTAATTTTAAGATTTTTTTATCTACTAATTTAAATTATAATATGTATTATTTATGATTTTATTTTATTGTGTTTAGAAACTAGCAATATTCTGTACATTTCTGGCTGCTGTGCCCTCGGTAGGTAGTTTGAATGTAGCAGTCTTGATTATTCTGTGTGCATCACCAACAGATACTCTGGTGAGTAGGTAATACATTGTTTAAGGATTGACGAATCAAATTACCCAGGTAATTTTGTTCTTGGAGGTTAATGGAATGCTGCCTTGGTCATATGTGCTGTCAACAGATGGATGAGATGAAATGGTCCTGAGTGCACTGTTTTCTCTTTTAGTGCCTGCTCTTGAGAGGAACTATTCAACATGCATTGTCCACTCTCTCTGGATGCATGGAAGGGAGAGCTACTGATCTGCTGAGTTCCATTTTTGTTATGGTAATAGAGCAGAGCTTATCAGTGACCCCAGGGGGGGTTTATCACAGGATGATTTATCAAGTAATTACTACTTTTGTGGCATACACCAACATCCCTGAGTATAATGCCCTCCAAAAGATAGTGAAGACAAAAACCCTCCCCACTACTGAGTTCATCAACAGGGAACGCAACTATCGGAGAAAGCAGCAATCATCAAAGACCCTCACCACCCAGCACATGCTCTATTCTCACTGGTGCCATCAGGAAAGAGGTGTAGAGGCCACAAGACTCACACCCCTCCACCATCAGACTCCTCAACAACAAACCCAATCAGGGGCTCATTTAAGGATCTTACTTGTGTACTTTTTTTTAGTTTCTTTGCTCCCTGTATTGCACAGTCAGTTTGTTTGCATTTGTTATCTGTTTACATGTTCCCATTGTGTGCATTTAATTTTTGCACTGCCAATTAGTGGTTAATCTGCCACGCCCATAGGAAAAAGGAATCTGGGTTGTATGTGATGTCATGTATGTACCCTTGACAATAAATCTGAAATCTATTGCTTCAGCATGTTGTAAAAATACCACTCTATTACTCACCTTTATTCAGAAGTAATGGGTCTGTAGTAGTTACACAAAAATTGTTGAGCTTTGATAAACTCCAAGGTATGGTCCTGTGGTTTGCATTCTTGATTTCAAAAATAAATATTTGATTGATCTTTTAAGTAACATCAAATTAATAATCATTTGAACTACCAACTTTCCTGTTTTAATTGATCGTGCAATACTGCCCACAAGGACTAACTTTAAGAACGCAATGCTGTATCAACAGCCTTGATATAAGGAATGAGCGATGTATCTGCTAGCTTAACCACACACCAGTGCTCTGACAGTTTTGTTTTGCACATTCGCCCTGTGTTAATGGAGAAAGAAAATAAAAAATCTTTGTTTCCAATGGACCTCACAATGTTATCTGTGGTGTGTGCCACAGTTTAAATCGAGAACAAATATAATGTAAATTGATGGAAAAATATAGGTATGACATGAAAGATGTAATTTAATTTTTAATTAAGGTAGCAGGCCTTTCTGGTCCACGAGCCCATAGCACCCAATTGACCTGCAAATCTGGTACACTTTAAAGGGTGGGAGAAATCTGCAGCAATTGGAGGAAACCGATGCAGGCACTGGGAGAACATACAAACTCTTTGCAGACAGCATCAGTTTAAAAACCAATTGTGAATAAGTTTATTTTTTTGTGACTAGGTTTATTTTTTGAAAAGAAAATAATCACATAGGATGTCCTCCAAATCCAGCGTCAAATGGCAGAGGGTGCGATGCTGTCAGGCCACTGAATGCACTCAAAAACAACACAATATATTTGTAATCACCATATAACAAAGAGTGTTATAAAGGAGCAATAAAACACAACAAATATTCATTGGATTTAAAACACATAAACTATAAAGGAAAATATTTTTATTCATTTATTTCAATAATTGGTGGTACTTTTCAATTAAACAACTTTTTGTATACTCTTGTGCGTGAATCTTCAATTGCCTTGATTTGAATAGCTTGGTTGGCCACTTAAGAGATCATTCAAGTGTAAACCATATCGGTGGGTCTGGAGACATATGTAGCCCCAACCACATTTCCTCCCATAATGGGCTTTGTTAGTAACTTTATGGTCATCAGTACTAATGATTAATTTTGTTTTAATTTCAAACTATTCAGTGCATTTATGCTCCTCAGCTGTTTTAGTGAGGTTTCAATATGGGTTGGAGTGAAACAAGTGGAGAAACTGAGTTCAGCCACCTGCCTGCTTTGAACTCGTACCCTGAAGAAGGGCTCAGGCCCCAAATGTTGGTTATGCAGTATATCTTTACCTCTTATGGATGCTGTGAGTCCTGCTGAGTTCCTCCAGCATTTCTGTGTTTTCACTTCATTTCAATACACATCAATGGGTAAAAGTCAAACATGTTAAAGCTAATCTTGTTAAATAGGAAAAAAAAACAAGATACAGTATGTATGGACTTTAAGATGTTCCAATTGATGCCTCATAAGAAAAATAACTTTAAGATTATGCCAGGAAGAAGGAAAATTGGGGCAACATGATTAGCGTGGCAGTTGCCAGAACACTATTACAACCACTGCAACCGTGCCTGCCTGTCCCGCATCGGACTTGTCAGTCACCAACGAGCCTCCATAAATCTTCGTCCGCGAAGCCAAGGCAAAGAAAGAAGAAGAAAGAAAAGAATTACAGCACCTGCAACCCGAGATCAAATTCAGCCCTGTCTGTAAGAAATTTGCGCGTTCTCCTTGTATCCGCATAGGTTGGCTCTGGTATCCTCTCACTTTCCAAACACAAATGGGCCAGGAGGTTAATTGGACACATTTGGAGACTTTGGGCAGCAAGGACTTTTGAGAAGGAAGGGGCTGCTATTGTGCTGTATCTCTAAATTTTAAAAAAAACTAAATTAACAGCACAAATACAGTACATCAAGAAAATAGGCAGCTCAAATATGAAACCTATCAGTTAATGTTTGCACAGTGGAATTTCACAAGAATGAAATAAATAGCCAAATTATCTGTTTAAAGTGCAGGGTTTATAAATATTGGTCAGATTCCAAAAGAATTTCCTGATTCCTATCTCAATCATACCATTACATTGTTTACGATTGCTTGAGTGGAACAACAGGGCATAGGTTAAATATCTCAGCTGAAACAATGACTGTCCGATGGTACGTACATATCGGGTAGCTACACTGAGTATTACTGCAGTGTTTGATCATGGGCATGCATCTGAAGGCAAAAATGTTGCAAACTTTGGATAAATTGTGTATTTTCACGTAAAAATGCGATTATCTCTTGTACACTCGAAAGTAGCTATGACCATTCTGATGGCTCTTAGCAACAAAATGGAAAAGTGACCTTTTCTGTCAATTGTCTGTTTTTAAAATTACCATGAATTGTAGACAACATGGTGTTGATTATAATTTATTTTCTGCACTCAATATCCCCTGACTGAAAACTATCCATTAATTACATGGTTTGCCAAAACGTGTGGACTTTGATGTCTGCCTGATCACAGAGCTTTATTTTGCATTGAGTGCAAAAATATTTGTTCAAAGTAACATCCTGCTGTCAAAGCTCTCATTTGCTTTACATTTTCAAAATTATGTCTCTTTAGGACCCGTATTGATTGAAGGATCCTTGAGAGAAGCTGTTTGAACAAGGTTTCAAGCACAAAGCTGGGTTTTATTGGCCTTTATAATTTCAAATGTGTCCAACTAAAAGGATAATTTGCATCTCAGCTGGATGGGCAATCAACGTAATGAGCCTTTCTAAAACTAGTGTTTTTTTTAAATTTCTGAGTCCATTAGAAGGAATATTTGGTGGGAAATTAAAGGTACTTACCTACTTCTGTCAATGACTTGGCTCCTTCTGAATGCATGCTGCAATAATGGTTAACAGATGGTATGTTCCCATGAGGCAACACAGTATCAATGGCTTTCCTTTGAGTTAAATTTGCATCAAGAGATTTTAATAGCCCCCATCAGAATCCAAATATATTGTCATTCTAGCAGTCAAGATATTTCCCAAAAACAGGTCAACTTAGCAGGTGATTTGAATAGGAAGTTTATAACCAGCCCTGTCCAGATGCAAGCAGATACTAGAGGCCAATTGCTCGAAAATAAAAGGCCAAAGTTACTTCAGGCCAACAAGCAGTCCTGGACTGACCACATCTATGCTACAACCAAGAAAGTGCACCAACAAATCTACATGCTCAGAAGTCTGAGGAAATTTGGCATGTCTCGGAGGTTTCTTATCAATTTTTATGGATGCACCCATCCAGACCTGTCTGGATGCATTACAGCTTGGCACGGGAAATGTTCTGTCCAATTCCACAAGATACTGCAGAGAGCTGTGAATGTAGCTCAGGCCATCATGCAAATCAAAGTTCCTGCCACCAGTTCTATCTGTACCTCCTATTGTCTTGGGAATGGTGCCACTCCAGTCACACTCTCCTCCTTCTACCTGTTAGACAAACTCAAACCACCAAATTCAAAAAATGTTTCTTTCCTGCTGCTATCTGACTCTTAAAAAGGCCTCCCAGTGAAAGATGATGCCCTTGCACTGTTTTAACAAGTTTTCTCTATATACTTTGTAACACTATACCCTTCACTCTTTGACTTACAGTGACATTACACCCTTCCTTTTCTCTAATTATCATACTACCTGCTATGCGTAAGTATAAGTTGGCTTTCTTGGACAGCATGTAAAGAAAGCCCATCACTGCATCTTTGTATACATGACCATAAAATGTTTAATTCATAACATGTGTTGAATTTATGGTGTAAATGGGGAAAGTGGGAACAAATTGGGGCTCCAATTATTAATAAAACTGCTGGAAATGCACAGGAGGATGTCAGTATCTGGAAAGAGGAAAGGTGTGTTCTCTTATTTATAACCTGCCACAGTCGGTAAGGAGTTGGTATGTTCTCCCTGTGTCTGTGAGGTTTTCTCCCACCTTTCAAAAACATACAGAGATTGTAGGCTAATTGGTGCAGTAGGGGCCTGGACCTGATGGGCTGAAGAACTTGTTATTGAGCTGTATGTCTAATTTTTTTTTTAAATGGAGAGCTGAGAGATAAACAGGTGAGAGGGCGGACTACAAGAGGATGAAAAGCAAAAAATGGAAAATAAAGAAATCCAATATCTTGACTGCTAGAATGACAATATATTTGGATTCTGATGGGGGCTATTAAAATCTCTTGATGCAAATTTAACTCAAAGGAAAGCCATTGATACTGATGTTGCAGGTCCATTGTGAAGCAGGTTCCAATTTGTATCTTCTCACAAAGAACTACATTTAAAATTTGAATTTAAATGTTTTTAAAGTTAAATTTAGACTTGCAGCACAGTAACAGGCCATTTTGGTCCACAAGTCTGTGTTGCCAAATTAAAACCCAATCAGCCTACACCCCCAGTACGCTTTGAACGGTGGGAGAAAACTGGAACCCCCAGGGAAAACCCACATAGACATAAGGAGAATAAACAAGCGCAGGATTCGAACCCCTAAACACTATGCCAACTGTGCCGTCCTAGTAATATAAACAATTAGTAATATAAATGTCCTAAAAGTGTAAAAGATCATGAATATAGCAAGGATGATGAAAAGCAGGTGCAAAGCCTCTGAGGGGGTGGAATTTGGCATGGAAATAAAGCTATCAGTGATGCATTGGTGTAATTGGATATTGGAGATGCTGGAATAGGAATGGGGTTGTTATTGGTTTAAGGAAAAGATGATCCAACATGGTCTCCTTTCCAATCCAACCATAGAATAATGTTATCTCCAAGATTGGGAATACAAGTGCAAAATGCTGGAAAGGCCACTTGGGAACATTTGGCTTTAAAAAAAAAAAAAATGCAGATGCAGGAAATGAAAATAAAAAATGTTGGAAATGCAGAACGGGTCAGATGGTGCTAGTGGAGAGAGAAATCTGAGCCAATATCACAGATGGATGACTTGCAGCAGAACGAGCAAGTCACAGGAATGCTGCCAGCATCCCTGATGGCTATGTGTGCAGGAAGCTTGTTCAGATCCTGATTGATCACAGGACAGAACTGGAGCTGAGCATGGATTCACTTTGAAGCTCATGATGCTGAGAAAGTTGTGGAGAACACACTTCGTGAGTTGGTCACACTGCAGTTCAAGGACCTAAGCCAAGATGAGGAAATGGGTGACCAAGCGGCAGAGAAGTGGTAAGTAGTGCAGGTGTCCCCTGGGGTCATCTTCCCCCAAAACAGACCGCTTTGGATACTGTTGGGAAAGATGACTCATCAGAGGAAGGGTGCAGCAGCCAAGATGGTGGGACTGTTAGAAGTTGCTGCTGCACAGGAAGGCAGGAAAAAGAATGACAGAGCAGGAGTGGTAGGGATTCCATGTTGAGAACCGATAAGAACTTCTGTGGCCACAAACTGAACTCTTGGTTGGTGTGTTGCCTCTTGCATGCAAGAGTCTGAAAGGGGTGGGTGAACAGTCAGTTGTTGTGATGCATGTAGGTCTTCTCTTTGGCTTGGCTTCGCGGACGAAGATTTATGGAGGGGGTAAAAGTCCACGTCAGCTGCAGGCTCGTTTGTGGCTGACAAGTCCGATGCGGGACAGGCAGACACGGTTGCAGCGGCTGCAGGGGAAAATTGGTTGGTTGGGGTTGGGTGTTGGGTTTTTCCTCCTTTGCCTTTTGTCAGTGAGGTGGGCTCTGCGGTCTTCTTCAAAGGAGGTTGCTGCCCGCCAAACTGTGAGGCGCCAAGATGCACGGTTTGAGGCGATATCAGCCCACTGGCGGTGGTCAATGTGGCAGGCACCAAGAGATTTCTTTAGGCAGTCCTTGTACCTTTTCTTTGGTGCACCTCTGTCACGGTGGCCAGTGGAGAGCTCGCCATATAACACGATCTTGGGAAGGCGATGGTCCTCCATTCTGGAGACGTGACCCATCCAGCGCAGCTGGATCTTCAGCAGCGTGGACTCGATGCTGTCGACCTCTGCCATCTCGAGTACTTCGATGTTAGGGATGAAAGCGCTCCAATGGATGTTGAGGATGGGGCGGAGACAACGCTGGTGGAAGCGTTCTAGGAGCCGTAGGTGATGCCGGTAGAGGACCCATGATTCGGAGCCGAACAGGAGTGTGGGTATGATAACGGCTCTGTATACGCTTATCTTTGTGAGGTTTTTCAGTTGGTTGTTTTTCCAGACTCTTTTGTGTAGTCTTCCAAAGGCGCTATTTGCCTTGGCGAGTCTGTTGTCTGTTGCATGTAGGTACCAATGATACAAAGGACAAATTAAAAAGTAGGAGCTCAAAGGTCGAATTTCAGGATTTCTATGTGTGTCATGTGTTAGTCAGAATTGGATTAGCAGAATAGTTAAGATGAATATATATGCGGCTTGAACAAGAGGTGCAGGAGGGAGGGTTTTGGATTCCTCGAGAATTGGAACAGGTCTGGGGATGGGACCCACACAAGCTGAACAATTTAAATTTAGACATACAGCATGGTAAAAGGCCCTTGCGGCCCACAAGCCTGGGCTGCTCAATTACATCCAATTGACCTACAACCCCCCAGAACATTTTTGAACGGTGGGAGAAAACCAGAGTTCCCGGGGAAAACCCACGCAGACAGGGGGAAAATGTACAAATTCCTTACAGACAGTGGGGATTCCAGTCCTGGTCGCTAACGTGCCGCTCCTTGGTAGAAGGAAATCTAGAACACAGAATAGTAGAGGAACAGGTTCTTCACCCCAATCATCTGAGCTGAATATGATGTCTAAACCAACTAAAATTTGGCTCTTTGTACTTGATAGATATTTACACTTGAGCGATGCCCTAAGGGGATTGTTTGCTAGTGCTGTTGGGGAGACTGTAACTCACTGACAAAAGACAAAAAGGAAAAACCCAACACCCAACCCCAACCCACCAATTTTCCGCTGCAACCGTGTCTGCCTGTCCCGCATCGGATTTATCAGCCACAAACGAGCCTGCAGCTGACGTGGACATTTACCCCTCCATAAATCTTCGTCTGCTAAGCCAAGCCAAAGAATATAATATGGCAGAGTGGTGTGAGTCCAGGCAATAAGACAAAGGGAAGCAAGCAATCGAGAGACCACAGCTAAAGTTAGAATAGAAAAAAGTTAAAGGAGCAGAAAAGTCAAATGCAAAAGACACAAAGGTTACAAGTTTCTAAAAAGACAATAAGTCAATAAGTGTACTTTATCTGAATGTCTGCAGCCTTCGAAAGAAAGCAAGCAGCTCAGGATAGCCCCTGTGCAGTGAACTGGGATTCACTGGTAGTGTGTTGTGCTAATGGCTGGCTCCCCCCACCCCCCCCCCCCCCCAACCCTGGTCCCCCACCTAAACCCAGAATCCTTCTTCCGAAGACTATTGTGAAACCCTACCCATAGTAATAAGCAAATAAAAGGATTTGTTCTCCCTCCAGCCGTGAGAGCTTTTATTCACGCTACACCCTGTAGATCGAACGATTAAGATTTCACCAAGTTTAGAACCACCAAATGCAGTCTGCTAGGTTGATCCAAGGGACAACACAAAAAGAAGTGAAAAGACTGCTATTGTAACTCTTGTGGTTCCATGGGAAAATTCTGTGCGAGGGGGAGTGTTTGGAGGGGATAGAAGAGTGGGCCAGAGAACAGTCTATTTGTAATAGTGAAAAGTGTTTGGGGGGGGAGGTGAAGGAGCAGATATGTTTGGTGGTAGAATCTTGATGCTGTTTTTTTTGTTTAATTGGTTGCTTTCTGCTGATAGTATTTTGTGGTGTAGCTGTTGAATGCAGAATTTGAAATGTGGTGTGGTCACACAAGGGGAAATTCTCTCAGGAGACATTATTAAAAATGCAAAGTAAAAGACTACCTTCGATGGAACAGAAACCTCTTTATTTTTCAGCCTTGAAATGATCTAATTGTAATCAATCACGTAATTTCTGTTACTATTGGCTCTTGCTAATGCATTGGGTCACACCATGATTTGTACGTGCAATCAGCAATAAAGCCTTTTGCTACCAGGATAGTTTTTAAAACAACCAGATTTGTGAAGGGTCACATAGGAATTGGATGAGATATCTTTTCCCCTGCTCACCATTGTAGCTCAATAAAATACCACCAATGTCATTGGCAAAAGCTGTAGATGGTTATGGATTCCTGACAAAAGGCTCAGGCCCAAAACGTTGCTGACCTTTTACTTCCTATGGATCCTGATTCCTGCTGAATTTCTCCAGTACTTTTGTGTGCTGAACTTGATCCCCAGCATCTGTGCATTTGCTTGTTTAACTGAATGGCTGTGGAGCTTATTTTCTGAGAATTTTTGTCTTGGCCAGTCCATCAATATTGAGAATGACTTGGTCCTTTCCAATTTTGAGTTCTGAGCTGGCTAATGAAGATGAGGGAATCACAACTTGATCTCAGTTTTTTTTTCCCTTGTAGCTTTCTGAGATTGAAAATCAATACATTTCCCCAGAGTGAAACGTAACAATGACCATCTCTGGAGTATTTCACATTTCTCTGTAAATTTGACCAGGCATTCTCAATGCCATATGCGATTACTTTTTTGTGGCCAGATGATGTCAATATTTGTGTAATGTCTCTTTTCTGCATTGCTAGGGAAAATTTAATTATGTTTTCCCAAGCTTTCCAGTTATTCACCTATATACCAACACATTTTCAAAGTGTTGATTTAAGCTGTATGATTTTAAACTCACATATCACTTTAAGTATTCCCTATGCCAGGTGCTCTGAGATTTGTAAGGGATTGCTTAAGGTGGTATGTGAGTGGGAAGAGAAGGTTGAGAATTACTGCTCTAGACACAATTGTTACTGAAATATTTTGCTTGAGAAAAATTGTCATTGGTCCATTTCCTTTGGAGTTATAAAACGTGCACAAAACAAGTCAATTAGGTATGATTAAAACAGTGGTTTTCGAACCTTTTCTTTCCATGCACATGCCACCTTAAGCACCTATGGCATTGGGAATACTTAAAGTGGTATGTGGTTGGAAAGAAAAAAGTTGAGGACCACTGGACTACAGCATCAGGCAAGGCACTGAAAGGATGGGAAACTCCGAGAAGAGTGTCAAGAGGTTATTTATTGAAGACTTTAGCAATCTCACAGCTTGTCTAAGCAGCGTTCCTGAACGTTTGAGGTTTATCAAGGCAGAGAAGGACATGGAAATCAGTGACTTCAGTAACAGGCGCTCACTCAGACCTGTGCAGCACCTACAGTTGAATTCAAAGTCACTGTCACACAAATTCCCAGCCTCAGGATCATTCCCTTCATCTATAGCTATTTTAAGCCACTCACTATTTCCATTACTGAGGTCACTGAAACTCTAAACTCTAGGTGAAATGCCTGCTACATTTGGTGCAGTAGAGATATCCCTGATATCTTCCTCTGATCACTCCTTTAGGCTCCATGGCTGTTAGCTTCTTCCACAGGTTTTTCAACTTGACAAGCAGACAGACTGTCAATAATAGCAGGCAATAAGGTGAAAAACCTCCTAAAATGCCCAAAAGATACAAAAGGTGTTCATATTCAATTTCTGGCCTAATAGTGGGAGCAAAAATATTTCTGTTCAAAGGGAATTTTTTCCTTCAAGTTCAAAATGCTCCCCCAGACCAATTAATCAAATTCTGTAATTATATCAAAATTAGGAACTCAAATTTAATCAAGAACAAAATTTCATTCATTCTTTGTTTTTTGTCTAAATTCTAAAGGTGAACAGGATTTGTGGTCTAATACCAGTAGAGTTTCTTTCATCCCACTGCATTCGTCATTTGATGCTGGAGGGTGAACCTCCATGATTTATATACAGAATTTAAGCCTTGTACCTCTTTTGAGACATCCCAAAATACATTAGGGCAATGAAAGTGTTTTTGAAAATATAGTCATTAAAAATAATGCTGTCAGTTCATGCAGAGTTAGATTCCACAAACTCCTCTGAGCTAAATGACTTGATAATCAATTTTAATATCAGTCAAATGGTGCTTCAGGCAGAAAGACTCCTCTTGTGATTACAATGTAATTTGGATACCCAGATGACAAATCAAATTATCATATGACCCCCTCAGTCATTTGGATTATCAGATGAATTTAAATGATTATTGGATCCAAAATATAGGACTTGGGTAGTGTAGCACTCTATATGTATTAAATTGCTGTGCCAGTTGATGTTATTGTAAGAGCTATAATCAATGATCTGGATGATAATCTGTTAATTTGGATCAAAAAATTTCCAAATAACACAAAGATTGGAAGTGTTGTGGACAGCGAGGAAGGCTTTCAAAGCTTGCAGAGGGATCTGGACCAACTGGAAAAATAGGGTGAAAAATGGCAGATGGGGTTTAATGCAGACAAGTGTGAAATGTTGCATTTTGGTAAGACAAACCAAGGTAGGACATACTCAGTAAATGGGGAGTGTTTGTAGAACAGAGGGATCTGGGAATATAGATACATAATTCCTTGAAAGTGGTGTCACAGGTAGATAGGGTTGTAAAGAGAATTTTTGCCATATTGGCTTACATAAATCAAAATAATAAGTATAGGAGTTGTTGTGATAAATTGCTAGTGATCTTCCTGACCATTGGAGGAAGTCTGAGACTAGTTTGGTTGCAGCTCAGTTGGATTCAATATGGATGCCTCCACACGGTCATGAGTGAGTTCTTTAGCTAATGAAGTATAGTTGCTTTAAAAGAACCCAAATTTCTTTAATACAATAAAAGAAACATCACATGGTTCTAGGAGTGGAAGAAACACCAGGAGAAGTTAAAGATTCCTGATGCTGTAAATTGGATTGGAAATGCCAACCACAAGTGGAAGTTGTTCAAACAAATATTCCTGTTGTATCTGCAAGCCATTGGACTCTATAGCAAACCTGATGCACGGACTATTGTACTGCTACTTACTGTGGTGGGACCTCAAGCACTGGA
This sequence comes from Narcine bancroftii, assembly GCF_036971445.1. Lineage (NCBI taxonomy): Eukaryota > Metazoa > Chordata > Chondrichthyes > Torpediniformes > Narcinidae > Narcine > Narcine bancroftii. Next base: position 187,155,831 of record NC_091475.1, on the reverse strand, counting down.
GGTTTTCAATACTAAGGCATAAGACGAGACAAGTTTGACAAGGTTATTGAGATGTTTGATGAACACTGTGCACCAAAGAAAAATGAAAGGTTTGAGAGGTACATGTTTTGTTCGCACATGCAGCTTTGATACTTTTTTTTTAATTGACTCAAAATTAAAAGCAAGAACGTGAAATTTTGGATCGCTGTGAGATTCAATGATCTGCAATCAAATTGTGTTCAGAATTATTGATAAGTGAGAGAGAGGCTGCTATGAGAGACAGAGTTTATCTTAGCTGGGGCTGTGAAGATATGCCACTCCAGTGAGTTAGCTCTGAAGCACGCAAAAAAGTTGGGTGGTAGTGCAAAAGCCAGTCAAAAAAAAAGTGTCAGGACAAACACACACAAACAAAAAAAGAGATGCAGGAAACAACAAAAAGATAGAGAGACATTCAATTGCAAACGATGTGGCCCTCAACATGCACCAAAACAATGCCCCTCCAATGGAAAAGTCTGTAATAAATTCAAAGGGTAGAATCACTAGGCAAAGCAATGTTTTTCCAAAGGGAAATAAAAGAGAAGTAAAACTGTGCACAGTATAGAAGACACTGTACACACTATAGAAGAAACTGCTCTCAGTAATGCATACTTTGTGGGCATGGTGGTGCAGAAAGATTCTAAACCAACAGACACTGAACAGCCAAGCATGAACAGAGTTGAGCAGGACAAGTGGACTGTGTCATTGCATGCAAATGGAGCACATATTCCTTTCAAGCTGGACACCTGGGCAAAGGTCAATTTCAGGGCATTGAAGATAAAGCCACACATCCATGCAAATCCGGTAGATCTCAGTGCCTACAATGGACAGAGCATCAACACAAAAGGTGCATGTAAAATCAAGATTAAAGATAAAGAGCACCACCTCAGGTTTGCAGTAGTCCCTTGGTGACAAACCATGTGACAACTTAAGCCTAGTTAAGAGGGTGTACACACCAGGGAAACCTATTGTTTTAGTTAATGCATTATCCAGGGCAACGTCGCAGAGTGAAGCACACAATGAGAGTTCCAGAGACAGATGTGAATCTCAGACAGCATGTGAACCTAATCACTGAATCTCTTCCCGTATCTGGTGTGAAATCCAAGCAGATCACAGCTGATACAGAAAAGGACACAGTTCGACAGAAGATCATCAAGAATCTGAATGAAGAATGGCCTAGAGGTGAATGTCAATCATACTACAATATCAAAGCTCAGCTGAGTGTTGTCAATGGGCTCTTACTCAGACAGAGCAGAATTATCATTCCTCAATCACTGAGACAAGAGATGCTGTAAAGGGTGCACGAGGGGCACCTTAGAATGGAAAAATGCTAGAAGATCCACTGTTGATTGGCCAGGGATAAATGCTGACATCGGCAGGATGGTTTCAAGCTGTGAGACCTGTTTGAAACATCACACAAAGCAGACAAAGGAACCCATGATAATAAGCATATAACAACTACAGTATGGAAACAGGCCCCCTCGGCCCCTCTAGTCCACACTGATTTAAGTGAACTCCTCTAGTCCTACCTATCTGCTCCCTGTCCATAAACCTCCAATCCCCTCATATCCATGCACTATCCAACCTTCTCTTAAATGAAAAAAATGACCCTGCTGCAACCACCTCTTCCGGAAGGTCATTCAACTCAGCTACCACTCTCTGAGTGAAGAAGATTCCTCTCATGTTTCTTCTAAGCTTTTTCTCTCTAACCCCTAACATGACCCCTCATTCCAATCTCACCTACCCTCAAGGGGAAGAGCCTATTCACATCTACTCTATCTAACCCCCTCATAATTTTAAATAATTTAAATTTGATAAAATCCCCCTTCAACCTTCTATGCTCCAATGAATAAAAACCCAGTCTACTCAATCTTTCGTTATATTCTAGATACTGCAATCCAGGCAACATTTTAGTACATCTTCTCCACCCTCTCTACCTTATTGATATCCTTCCTATAATTTGGGGACCAGAACTGCACATTTGGCGTCACCAATGTCTTGAACAGTCTAATTATCACCTCCCAGCTCCTATATTCAATGTTTTGATTTATAAAGGCCATCCTACCATATTCAGAGACTATTATTCCAAGATCTCTCTGTTCCTCTACATTCCTCAATGCCCTCCCCTTCACTACATATGTCCTGTTTTGATTATTCTTCCCAAAATAAAGCACTTCACACTTATCTACATTAAACTCCATCTGCCACCTTTCAGTCCACTCTTCTCAGCAGTCCAAATCCTTCTGCAGTCCCCAAAAACCATCTTCACTATCCACAACTCCCCCTATATTTGTATCGTCCGCATAACCCAATATACCGCATCCAAATCATTAATGTAAATGACAAACAACAAGGGACCCAACACCAAGCCCTGAGGCACACCACTCATCAATGGCCTCCATCCTGACAGACAGTTATCCACCATGACGAGCATCTACCTTCTAGCCACCGTTGAACCCACCTGACTATCTCAACATTAATACCTAGTGCCTGAACCTTCCTTACCAACCTTCCATGTGGAACCTTATCGAAGGCCTTATGAAATCCATATAGACTACATCTACTGCTCTACCCTCATCAACCTTCCTAGTCACCTCCTCAAAAAATTTAACAAGATATGTCAAACATGACCATCCCTGCACAAACCCATGTTGGGTGTCCCTGATCAGTCCCTGCACCTCTAGATACTTATACATATTATCTCTAAGAATACTTTCCATTAGTTTACCAACCACCAGTGTCAAACTTACTGGCGTGTAATTGCCCCTAATTAGGCCTACACCTGGAGGCCCTTTTTAAATAGGGGAGCCACGTTTGCCACACACCAATCCTGTGGCAACATAACCCCCCCCCCCTCCAATGACTGTTGAAAAATCACTGTCAGAGCCTCTGCTATTTCCTCCCTGACTTCTCTCAAGGTTCTGGGGAAAATCCCATAGGGACCTGGAAACTTATCCACCTTTATATGCCTCAAAGGGTTCCAACACCCCCTCTTTCCTAATCCCTACATTTTCCATAATTACTCCTTTTGCTTCTCTTATCCTACACGATTCAATATCCTTTTCTCAAGTGAATACTGAAGAGAACAACTCGTTCAATAACTCCCCCATCTCATTCAGCTCCGCACACATTTGTCTGCTCAAATTCTTTAATGGACCAATTTTATCCTTCACTCTTCTTTTGCTATTCACATATTTGTAAAAACCCTTCGGATTTACTTTCACCCTGTTCACTATAGCCACCTCGTACCTTTTTGCTATTCTAATTTCTTTCTTAATCTTTTTACAATCCAAGTATCTCGTCCATACCTTGCTTCTTGTATTTAATGTAGCCCTCTCTTTTATTTTGAACCAACTTTCTCATCTCTCTTGAAAACCATGACTCTCTTGAACTTTTGGCCCTTCCTTTTATCCTAACAGGAGCATAAAGATTCTGCACCCTCAAAATCTCACCTTTAAAAAAAAACCCTCCAATTCTCTTCTACCTTCTTCCCATAAAACAAATTAGCCCAAACAATTCCTTGCAAATCCCTTCTCATTTCATGAAATCTGGCTTTCCCCCACTCAAAAACCTTAATCTTCAGACCAGACCTATCCCTTTCCATAATTATATTGAAACTAATGGGATCATGATCACTGGATCCAAAGTGCTCCCCAACACACACCTCAATCACCTGCCCTATCTCATTCCCCAACAGTAGATCCAACACTGCCCCTTCTTTAGTGGGTACCTCAACATATTACTGCAAAAAAAAAAATCCTGCACACATTTTACAAATTCTAATCTATCCAGTCCCTTCACAGAATGTGTTTCCCAATCTATATTAGGAAAATTAAAATCCCCCACTAAGACAACCCTGTGCTTATTACAGATCTCAGCTATTTCCTTACACATTTGTTCCTCTGTTTCTCACTCCCCACTCGGTGATGTACCAGGAGAACCATGGCAGAAAGTTGGGACTGATAAGTTCCACATCGATGGAAAGAATTACTTGCTTGTTATTGACTATCAAACTATCCAGGCATTGTTCTGTTTCCTAAAATGTCTGCTGCTTGTCTGATCAAATATATGAAATGGATCCTTGCAAGACATGGAATTCCTCAAATTGTCTAAAGAAACAATGAACCATGCTACAGCTGTAGAGAATCCCAGAACTTTGCAGAAGAGTATGATTTTGACGTGTCTTCAAGACCTCTGCATCCACAGAAAAACGGTAAAACAGAGAAAGGAGTTCACATAGTTAAACAGTTGCTCAAGAAGGCTCTAGACAGTGGCTCAGATCTGTATCCTATTGAGTCAGAGCTTCGCCACTTGAACATGGCATGAGCTTCTGATGGGACATAGACTACGCCCAACCCTTTCCTACTCTACAGACCCAAACTAGAACAAAGATGCCAAAGATGTTAAATGGAAACAAAAGCATCTGCAATGGAAACAGAAAGCGAACTATGACAAGTTGGCAAGAAGCTTCGGGCCACTGGCACAACATGACACTGAGAGACTCAGAGATTCCAACATTTAGGACATAAAGGCCACTGTCAGGAGGAAGTAAATCCAAGATCCTACACGGTCAGAATAGAGGATGATCATATACTGAGAAGGGATCAAAGTGCTGGATGGTAGTGGAGCTGACACATGCATCTGTGTTATCAAAGCTCTTAACAGACTGAATCTCTAAAAGAAAAAGAACTGCAAACTTTAAAAGTTTGTGCTACTGATGTTTGTGTTTATATTTGTGTTTAATTTTAAATTGAAATGAATACTGTATTAGTGTGTCATGTTATTAGATTAAACATCTCAAGAAAAAAGGATGCAATGATAGAGTGCTAGTGATCCTCCTGACCACGAGAGGGAGTCAGAGATTAGTTTGGTTGCAGCTCAGTTGGATTCAAGATGGATGCCTCCACACAGTCCTGAGTGAGTTCTTTAGCTAATGAAATATAGTTGTTTTAAAAGAAACATCACAGGAGTTGGGATGTTAAGATAGCATTGTATAAGACAATGGTGAGGCCAAATTTGAAGTATTGTGCAGTTTTGGTCACCTAACTACAGGAAAGATATCAATAAGTTTGAAGGAGTGCAAAGAAAATTTACTAGGATGTTGCCAGAATTTCAGGAACTGGGTTACAGGGAAAGGTTAAACATGTTGGAACTTAATTCCTGTAGTATAGAAAAGTGAGGGGGAATTTGATAGAGGTATACAAAATTGAGGAGTATAGGTAGAATAAATGCAAATAGGCTTTTTCCTCTGAGGTTAGATGAGATGCAAAACTGAGGACATGTCTTAAAGATGAAAGAGGAAAATTTATGGGGGAACATTAAGGAGAACATTAAGGAGAACTTCTTCACACAAAGGGTAGTGGGAGTGTGGAATGAGCTGCCAGCTGAAGTGGTAAATGCAGCCTCAATTTTCACATTTAAGAAAAATTTGGACAGGTATTGAGAGAGGCATGGAGGGTTATAGACTGTGCAAAGGTCAGTGGGACTAGGCAGAATAATAGTTTGGCACAAATTAGAAGAGCCTGTTTTGTGTGCAGTAATGTTTGGTGGGTCTAACTCTATATAGAAGGGCTCACATTCATATGAAATAGAAAAGGCTGCCTGGCCCAATAAAGTGGAATGCTATTTTTTTTAAATTTTTTATTTTTCACACTATAAACCATATTGATCAAGATACATACATTTCCTTCTTAAATATATACAGTGTCGTTTTCTCCCCCCTTCCCTCCTCCCATCCCTCCCTCCCTCACCTCCCCTCCCATTTATTTAAAGTTCAGAATATAAGATACATTAAACCCGTCAAACAATGTTGTCACTCAATAAAAATAAACAAGAAATTCCACTGAGTCAGTTCTTTTCATTCTCTTCTCCTTCTGTCATTTTAGGTGGTAGATGTTCTATTGTGTTTCATGTATGGCTCCCATATTTGTTCAAATATTGTAATGTTATTTCTTAAATTATATGTTATTTTTTATAATGGAATACATTTATTCATTTCTATATACCATTGTTGTATTCTCAAGTTATCTTCTAATTTCCAGGTTGACATAATACATTTTTTTGCTACAGCTAGGGCTATCTTAACAAATCTTTTTTGTTCTCCATCCAAATCGAGTCCAAATTCTTTATTTTTTATGTTACTTAGGAGGAAGATCTCTGGGTTTTTTGGTATATTGCTTTTTGTGATTTTATTTAATATCTGGTTTAGATCTTCCTAAAATTTTTTCACTTTCTCACATGTCCAAATTGCATGAATTGTTGTTCCCATTTCCTTTTTACAGCGAAAACATCTGTCAGATACTGTTCGATCCCATTTATTTAACTTTTGAGGTGTAATGTATAGCCTGTGTATCCAGTTATATTGTATCATACGTAACCTCGTGTTTATTTTATTTCTCATAGTTCCGGAGCATAACTTCTCCCATGTTTCATTCTTTATCTTTATGTTTAGATCTTGTTCCCATTTTTGTTTAGTTTTACCATTTGTTTCCTCGTTCTCCTTTTCTTGTAGTTTAATATACATGTTTGTTACAAATCTTTTGATTATCATTGTGTCTGTAATCACATATTCAAAATTACTTCCTTCTGGTAACCTCAGACTGCCTCCCAATTTGTCCTTCAAGTAGGATTTCAGTTGGTAGTATGCCAACACTGTATCGTGAGTTATATTATATTTATCCTTCATTTGTTCAAAGGATAATAATTTATTTCCCGAAAAACAATTTTCTATTCTTTTGATACCTTTTTTCTCCCATTCTCTAAAGGAAAAGTTATCTATTGTAAAAGGGATTAGCTGATTTTGTGTCAGTATTAGTTTTGGTAGTTGGCAATTTGTTTTATTCCTTTCTACATGAATCTTCTTCCAAATGTTGAGCAGATAATGCAATACTGGAGAATTCCTATGTTGTACCAATTTTTCATCCCATTTATATAACATATGTTCAGGTATCTATTCCCCTATTTTATCTAGTTCTAATCTAGTCCAATCTGGCTTTTCCCTTGTTTGATAAAAATCTGATAGGTATCTTAATTGTGCGGCTCTATAATAATTTTTAAAGTTTGGTAGTTGTAAGCCTCCTTGTTTATACCATTCTGTTAATTTATCTAGTGCTATCCTTGGTTTCCCCCCCTTTCCATAAAAATTTCCTTATTATTTTCTTTAACTCCTTGAAGAATTTCTCTGTTAAGCGTATTGGTAATGTCTGAAATAGGTATTGTATCCTTGGGAAAATGTTCATTTTAATACAGTTTATCCTTCCTATCAGTGTTAGTGGTAAGTCTTTCCAATGCTCTAAGTCGTCTTGTAATGTTTTCATTAGTGGATAATAATTGAGTTTATATAGATGGCCGAGGTTTTTATTTATTTGTATACCTAGGTATCGCATTGCTTGCACTTGCCATCTGAATGGTGATTCCTTCTTAAATTTTGAGAAATCCACATTATTCATTGGCATTGCTTCACTTTTATTTGTGTTAATCTTGTACCCCGACACTTCTCCATATTCCTTCAATTTCGTATGTAATTCTTTTATTGATATTTCTGGTTCTGCTAAGTATATTATAACGTCATCTGCAAATAGACTGATTTTATATTCCTTGTCTTTTATTTTTATCCCTTTTATTTTATTTTCTGTTCTTATCAGTTCTGCTAGTGGTTCTATGGCTAACACGAACAATAAGGGAGATAGTGGGCATCCCTGCCTTGTTGATCTGCTTAAGTTAAATTGTTTTGATATGTATCCATTTACTGTCACTTTCGCCAATGGCCCCTTATATAATGCTTTAATCCAATTAATATATTTCTCTGGTAAGCTGAATTTTTGTAGTACTTTGAATAAATAATTCCATTCTACTCTGTCAAAGGCCTTCTCTGTGTCTAAAGCAACCGCTACTGTTGGAGTTTTATTTCCTTCTACTGCATGAATTAAGTTAATAAATTTACAGATATTGTCTGTTGTTCGTCTTTTTTTAATAAATCCAGTTTGGTCTAGATTTACTATTTTTGGTACATAGTCGGCTAATCTGTTTGCTAATAGTTTAGCTATTATCTTATAATCTGTGTTAAGTAAAGATATTGGTCTATATGACGCTGGTGCGAGTGGATCTTTCCCTGTCTTTAATATTACTGTAATTATTGCTGTTTTGCATGAATCTGGTAAGCTTTGTATTTTATCAATCTGGTTGATTACTTCCAGAAGGGGAGGAATTAGTAAATCTTTAAATGTTTTATAGAATTCTATTGGGAATCCATCCTCTCCTGGTGTTTTATTGTTCAGTAGTTTTTTTATTATCTCCTGTATTTCTTCTATTTCAAATGGTTTTGTTAATTTATTTTGTTCCTCTGTTTGTAATTTCGGTAGTTCAATTTTAGTTAAAAATTCATCTATTTTGTCTTCTTTACCTTCATTTTCAGTTTGATATAATTGTTCATAGAATTCTCTGAAGTTTTCATTAATTTCTGTTGGATTATATGTGATTTGCTTGTCTTTTTTCCTTAATGTCAATACCATTCTCTTAGTTTGTTCTGTCTTAAGCTGCCACGCTAGAATTTTGTGCGTTTTTTCTCCTAGTTCATAATATTTCTGTTTTGTCTTCATTATGTTCTTCTCCACCTTATATGTTTGTAATGTTTCATATTTTATTTTTTTATCTGCCAATTCTCTTCTTTTAGTTGTGTCTTCCTTCATTGCTAATTCTTTTTCTATATTTGCTATTTCCCTTTCCAACTGCTCTGTTTCCTGATTGTAGTCCTTCTTCATCTTAGTTACATAACTTATTATTTGCCCTCTGATGAACGCTTTCATTACGTCCCATAGTATAAACTTATCTTTCACTGATTCCGTATTTATTTCAAAGTACATTTTAATTTGTCGTTCAATTAATTCTCTAAAATCCTGCCTTTTAAGTAGCATGGAGTTTAATCTCAATCTATACATTCTTGGTGGGATGTCCTCTAACTCTATTGTCAATAACAGGGGTGAGTGGTCCGATAATAGTCTAGCTTTATATTCCGTTTTCCTAATTCTCTCTTGCATGCGAGCTGATAACAGGTCTATTCTTGAGTATGTTTTATGTCTGCCCGAATAATATGAATATTCCTTTTCCTTTGGATGTTGTTTCCTCCATATATCCAAATGTTGCATTTCTTGCATCGATTTAATTATAAATTTGGTTACTTTGCTCTTTCTGTTAATTTTTTTCCCAGTTTTATCCATGTTTGAATCCAAATTAAGGTTGAAATCCCCTCCTATTAGTATGTTCCCTTGCGTGTCTGCTATCTTCAAAAAGATATCTTGCATAAATATTTGATCTTCTTCATTAGGTGAATATACATTGAGTAAATTCCAAAACTCCGAATATATCTGACATTTTATCATTACATATCTCCCTGCTGGATCTATTATTTCCTCTTCTATTTTGATTGGTACATTTTTACTGATTAATATAGCTACTCCTCTAGCTTTTGAATTATATGATGCTGCTGTTACATGTCCTATCCAATCTCTCTTTAATTTCTTGTGTTCCACTTCAGTTAAGTGTGTTTCTTGTACGAATGCTATATCAATTTTTTCTTTTTTCAGTAAATTTAACAGTTTCTTCCTTTTGATTTGGTTATGTATTCCATTAATATTTAAAGTCATATAGATCAACATAGCCATTTCATACTTTGTTTATCTTTCCTTTCCATTTCCTCATCTTCACCTTTCCTTCTTATCCATTTCTGCTTTTTTTTTTGAACACATTATAAGACAACATTTCTAAAACATAAAATATTTCCATTATTCTCCTATCTAAAATTCCTTTAACCCCACTATCCCCTCCCCTTCCTGAGTTGCCCTTTGTCCCTTGTCAGGCAACCATTTCTCCCCTCTCCATTTGGATTTGCGAATTCACTCGAAAGCGTCAACTGATTTCGCTGTGACCGTAATTCTTCCCCCCCAGAAAAGATTTTAATCTTCATATATAACAAAGATCACTCTCTTAATTCCCCCCATACTTCCTTTCTTTCCCTTCTTAGTTCTTACCTATACTCTATTTTTTTTTATATCTACATACACACATGCATATAGTTTGTGGTCATTTTTGTTCTCGTTAAATGTCTTCATCTCTCTGTCTGTTTTGTAGTTGTTCTGCAAACTTTCGTGCTTCCTCCGGATCCAAGAATAGTCTGTTTTGCTGCCCTGGAATAACTATTTTAAGTACCGCTGGATACTTTAGCATAAATTTATATCCTTTTTTCCATAGGATCGTTTTTGCTGTATTAAACTCCTTCCTCTTCTTCAGGAATTCAAAACTTATATCTGGATAGAAAAAATTTTTTTGACCTTTGTATTCCAGTGGTTTTTTGTCTTCTCTTATTTTCCTCATTGCTTTCTCCAATATATTTTCTCTTGTTGTATATCTTTGGAATTTTACTAGAATGGATCTTGGTTTTTGTTGTGGTTGTGGTTTAGGGGCTAATGTTCTGTGTGCTCTTTCTATTTCCATTTCTTCCTGTAATTCTGGTCTTCCTAGGACCCTGGGGATCCATTCTTTTATAAATTCTCTCATATTCTCGCCTTCTTCATCTTCCTTAAGGCCCACTATCTTTATATTGTTTCTTCTATTATAATTTTCCATTATATCTATCTTCTGAGCTAACAGCTCTTGTGTCTCTTCAACTTTTTTATCAGATTCTTCTAATTTCTTTTTTAAGTCATCTACTTCTATTTCTATGGCTGTTTCTCGTTCTTCCACCTTGTCCACTCTTTTTCCTATATCTGACATGATCATCTCTAATCTATTCATTTTTTTCTTTTGTACTTTTTACTCTTCTTTTTATTTCACTGAATTCTTGTGATTGCCATTCTTTTACTGATTCCATATATTCTTTAAAAAAATATATATCCATGTACTTGCCCTTCCCTTCATCTTCCATTTCTCTGTGTTCTTCCTCCTCTTCTTCTGAGTCCACTCCAGGATCTGTGTCCTTTACCTCTGTCTCTTCTGGTTTTCTTGTTGGTTTGTTTGTTTTATTTTGTTGGGTATTTTTGGTCTTCTTATTTTTACTAGAAGTGTCTTGATGCTGGTCTTCTTCCTCTGGGTTGGTCATCTGTTGTTCCTTTGATTTCTTTTTACTCTCTTCTTTCTTGTTCTCGTTATTTTCTATGTTTTCCTCTTGCTGCTTTGTTGTGGTTGTCAATTTCAGCTGTGTGTGCGCATGCGCGGTTGCGCACTTTTGTTGGCTCCGTGAGCCATTTTTGTAGTCCCGAGTTCGGGGCTTCAACTGACCTTAGGGAGCGGGCTTCTCTCTCCACGGCGGGCCTCCTCGCACAGGTAAGGCCTTCACCTTCTTCTTCCGAAGTCTTTTCTTCTTCTCTTCTTCCCGTTGCTTTTGGCTTTTCTTTCTTCGCTGCCATTTTCTCCACACCTTTACTTTCACTTTATTTTGATTTTTGTGTTTGTGCCTTTGTTTTTTCACTGTCTTTTTTTTTACTTTTCTGGAGAGGGCTGGAGTTCCCCGACCGGCCACTACTCCATCACGTGACTCCTCCCAAAGTGGAATGATATTGATGCTTTGGCTTTAAAGTAGTAATTGGTAAATCATCTCGGCAGTTAATATTTTTCTTCTGTCTTCCATTTTTTTTTCTCAGTTTGATTTTTATTTGTATCCAAAGTGTACTTGGAATGAAGCCTTGATTTTAATCATTCCAGATCTGTGGGAATGGGATGACTTCAGTTCCAAGGCCTATTCTACACACTGTCGAGTTTTACTTTCCAGTGAAGTCAATGAGCTCATTCCCCAGGGGATCTGATTAGATTAATATTTGGGTCACTTTAGTACAGAACTGAAGAATACAGGTTTTTTTGCAATTACTGTTGTATGTAGGGGAGGGGGGTAGTGGATGGGTGTAGCCATTCAATGAGATTGAACTGACATGCTTTGGCTGAGTTCTCCATGAAGAGTTTCTAAAAGACGACTCAAAAGTTTTTTTGAGTTTTTGTTCTACAAAAGTTACCAATATTGATAACTAACAAAGATGACTTGAAAAAAAATCGAAAGCAAAGTCGGAAGAAGTTCCGAGCTCGCCTCCAACATCGACTGATAGTCCAAAGGGAGCTGCCGCAACTTCTTCAACTGCAGACACTTCTGCACGAACCATCATGGATGGAGCCTTAAAAAAACAGTTTGCAAAAGTTGAAGGAGAGATGAAAGACTTGGCAGACATGATGAAGAGCATGGATGAGTCAACCATCGATTTAATGGAACAAGTGAAGGGTACTGAAAGACACTTGGGAAACGATAAGAAATTGGAAGAACTGCATGACCAATCAAAACAGTGGGCATCTTATAAAAAATGTTCCTTGAAAAGATTGATCATATGGAGAAATTTAGCAGATGAAATAATGTATGAATAATTGGTTTAAGAGAAGATGTAGAAGGAAGAGATGCAATTACGATCTTTGAATCCTGGATTCCTGAGATACTTCGCGCTGAGTCACTTGACGAACAAGTACAGATTGAGAGAGCCTATCAAACCTACAGACCTAGAATAAATGAGGATGCACGTCCTCGACTGGTCCTTGTGAGGCTGTTGAGCTTCAGGGATCGGGAAATGAGCAGCATTTGAGTATGCTAAAACAAACAATGCCCCAATGAAATGGCATGGACAAGAGGTCATGTTTTTCCAAGATTTCAGTTCAGTGATTGTACAGGAAAAAAAGAATTAGAGGACAAGCGGCATCTAAGGGCAAAGAATTTCAGGTATTCCATGGCACTTTTATGGATGGAGGTATCAGAAGGCAACTGGCGGTTTCTCAAGACAAGAGGCAGAAGAATTTGTTTGTGGACTTTAAGAAGATAAATTACATTGGAAAAGAACTTTATGAAGATTGTATTTTTGTAGACTAAGTAAAGAGATTTTTTGAGTCATCTGATATTTATTAGGCAATGTCAATCTTTCTTATGGATAGTTCTCAGAGAGCTCGGGGAAATGTTGAATGTCAAATAAAGTAATAGCAGGGTGTAGACTTTGGTCTAAGGGTGGTAATGGCATCAGGAGGGATGTTTGCTTCAAAGATGGCGCTTTAGGGTGGGGTTCTGTTTCTTCAACCCTGGAAGATTCCGCGGGCTTTTCTCATGGGCTTCTGGAGTTTCTTGTTCACGTCATCATCGGAGCAGGGGTTTTGCACTTTTTTTTAAACAACAGGGAAGCGATCATGAGATTGCTTGATTATTTATTGTGATTGTATTACTGTGCAATATTTGTCTGTAAATCAATATGGATAAAACGTTAACTTTTATAAGTTTTAATGTTAACGCTTTAAATAGGAAAATTAAGAGAAGGTTTTGGCAAACTTGTAAAAGTTAAAGATAGGTGTGGTCTTTTTACAGGAAATGCATCTTACTAAGATGGAATTCGATAAGTTAGAGAGGCAGGTTTTCTCTTTGTCTTTCAATTCTAAGGCAAGATGGATTGTAATTCTAATAATTAAAAATGTTCTAGTTATTTAGAAACTATATCAAAAGACCAAGCGAGGAGAATATGTAATGGTAAATTGTAAGATTTATTCAAAATCCTGGATGGTTATGAATATTTATGCACACATTTACTAAACTATGATGACCATATGAAGGATATCTTTTTAAAAGCTACTAAGAGGAGACAAAATATTTTGATCGGAGAAGATTTTAACTTCTGTTTGGACCTGATATTGGGTAAAAATTGTATTGCTGTCACGTGGAAGTTAGGCTCCCCAATTATCTTGGCAAGATGGACAGCGGAGATGGATAGTTACATACAAATGGAAAAAAATAACCTCCAATTTAAGGAACAAGTATGACACATTTCTTAAAATATGGTGACCATATTTGAACTATGTTGGTGCTCAACTTTAATAATGCTGCTATATTCAAAAGTGATCACCCCCTGAATCCTGAGGTCAATTTAAATTGTGAGCTCTGACGGTGTATGAAAATATATTTAATAAGGAGGTAAATTTATGATTTCTGTATGTTATTTTTGCTTTATACAAATTTTATAATTTTATATATAACATGTTATAATAAATTTTATGAAAAATAAGGTATTCAAAAAAAAATACTGCTGTGGACTGAGGAGTTCTGTGAGAATAATTGGAGGAAAGAAGAATGAGAAACAGTAATTTGGGGATACAGGTAGTGACAGAGAGAAAGATAAAATATCTAAGTGAGAAGAAGAAAGATAGGCTGGGAGAGGGAAGAAATGTGAAAAACAAACCACAGAGAGCGATTGTATCAGTCAGTGGTGTGTGTGTGTGTGTGTGTGTGTGTGTGTGTGTGTGTGTGTGTGTGTGTGTGTGTGTGTGTGTGTGTGTGTTATGTGGTTGATGTGGACTTGGATTGATCCAATCATCCTACAGGAATATGTAATTTCCTATCTAAAGCTGAGCTTTGTACTGGGATATTGGTCTATAAACAAAATTTGTGTTTTCTTCTGATTTGTTTTTTTTAAAACCATCTGTGTACTGTAAAAAGCAAGTTAGTTAGAAGGATAAACTTCTTGTAATATGGTAACTGTAAATATTTCTTATCTTTTTTTTGTATTTATTATCTCCTTTTAATTTAATACATACTTTTTAAAATGAATTACCTACTCGGCTGCAGCAACAAGAATTTTGGTGCATATGTACATTGTAGCATATATATGACAATATATCCTTTATTGTTAATAGTTTCTGTTTCTCAAGGTGGTGGTATTGTAAAATGATCACAAAGCTAACTTATTTAAACATATGCCTCAAGATTTTTATTATTTCATGTGCTTTCTTTGAAGTATCTTTTTCTTTATTAATCCTTTTATTAATTTTCCACAAAAAGGAAAAAAAACAATAATAAACAGATAAAATGAAAAAGTGATATGCATCGTCCTTGAATTATAACAATAAAGTACTTTTAAATTAATTCAACATTTCCATATATTGACAGTTACATTGAATAAAGAAATAAAAAGTTAATGCATAAAACAAAAAAAATCTAACTCCGATGGTGAGGTGGGGGGAGGCAGAGAGAAAGATTTTTTTTTAAAAAGCAAAAACCCAACAAACAAAAGCAACTGGGCAATTCATTCTTTAGACTTGAGCAATTTTCTATGTTTTAGATGAAGCTTCTCACTTTGAGGAAATGCAGGCAAATGTACACAATTTTCTGACCAATCGTTTGATTAGTCAGACAAATCATCAATTTCCATGGCTACATTTCTACAGATAAGTAAAAAACAAAATTCTGTAGGCACCATGATTGGAGTAAAAACACAAGATGCTGGAGAATCTCAGCAGGTCAATCAGTATCCCTTTTGTAGCAAAGGTAAAGATACTTAACTGACGTTTCGGGCTTGAGCCCTTCATCAAAGTATTTCAACAGATATGGCTCCTCTTCCAAAGCATGAAGTCAGAAACCTTGTCTTGACATTTATATATAAACACAGAATCATCTTCCTCTCTGATAGCTTACATTTAAACATCTTCTTCTGCATTTCATACCCAACTAGACATTTTAACAATATGGTTTTTTCTGACAAATCTGGCTGTGGAACATTGGAATGCTCTGGCGCTTTTACAGCAATATCTACATTAGTTGCAGAATTACATTGGCTCCAGGCCACAGGAATGTGTGTGTGTTTTAATGCATTCTTGATATTATCTAGAGTGCCAAACCTGTTTTGATTTGTTTCAGACATGAGGAAAATGAGACAATATCATTATTTAGAAGTTACTAAATCACTAGTTAATTTAGATTTTTCATTTCAAGTATATTTGCAGTGTTTGTTCTATATACAATTTGCAAAGTGTTCCAACAGACTTGCTAAGAGTGCACTCCAGTACGCATTGACAGGGTTATCTGTTGACTTCAATCAGTAAATGGCGAGAGCTAAATGATTTATTCCTCTACTAATTGTCATGCCATGTGCAGGATCAATTACTAGCGCAATAAAAGGTCACTTGGATAGCATTCCATTCCTTCTTCATTTTTCAAAAAAAATTGCCAATCAATTGCTATAATATTGAAGAGATCAAGGGACAAGTGGTGTGATTATGTAAGAGACCCGATTTGTTGACTAGGGCTTGATGGTCTACTCCATTTCTCTTCTAAGATGTAAATCAACACAGATTAGGGATGATGTAATTTTTTTGCTAGATACAAATCTTTTTTGAATGTTATGGCAATTTTGGCTCTATAATAATCTAATGTCATTTTCGTTAAGTGTCCTACATTTCCTTTTGTGTAACTTTATCCAGATCGTGTCATTTCTCATGAATGTCATTATTTAATGCTATTAAGCAACTTGCATTTAAGGAAAAAAAGATAAAGCATTCATACAACTATTATCACTGTTTGATAGTGTTTTTAAAAAAAACTTTTGTACAGTGAACAAGTGTGGAAGCCAGTTTATACACAGAAAGATTCCACATTCTTTCCTTTGAGTAATTTTGGTTGGGGAAAAAAATTAACTAAGACATGAAGAGAACTTCCTAGTTCTTTGAGCAATGCTAAGAGACTTTTAACATTTAAATTTGCTTGACTCATCCAAAAATTCTGACACTTCCAACATTGTAGCAGTGTAATACCAGCCTAGAATACAACACAAAACCTCTTGATTCAGAAATTAGATTCAATCACTGGCTTTTTTTTAAAATGGTTTACCAATCTATGGGATAAAGGACACAAAAATGATTTCTACTTGAGATTTTTTTTATTGTTTGTTAGTCAAAATAAAGAGACACAGCTGTTAGCTACAGCATTTAGCTGAAAATATTGAAAACCACCAGACTGTCTCCCTTTAAGTAATTAGAAATTGACCCACAAGACCAGGAAGGCAACAGATTGTCTTTTAATCAGCAGTAAATAAATAGATTTCTCCTTGTGGGCAGAGTAAGGTGAAGGAGATTGGAGGAAGTTGACGCCCAGGCCCCTGAGTGAGGAAGAGCAGCATCAATTTGCTTCTAATTGTCATTGTGTACGGCTACCTCGTGAATCACTGTGAAAATATGCGGGTGCTGTGATCAAGTAAAGATGGAAATTGGCTTGATTAACATCATTTCTATTTGTATATGTAGCCTGTCAGCACTCTCCATCAGACTCACATACAAGTTTGGGCAATTTGGAGAGAGAAAAAAATATTTAAAATTTGTAGCAAATTGATTTATTTAGTTTAGCTGATTTTATTGAGAAATTGTTGGTTTTTAACCTTTTGTATCAAACTTTTGCCCACAGACAGCACCCAGAGCCAACTACCTGCACCATGTTGTAGAATAAATAAGTTGTCCACATTCATATCGAGGTGACCCAAATTGTAGGAACTGATTTCCTTAGGGTATTTTTCAGATTGCCTGGAATGGTGCCAAATGCAAACCGTGCCTTTGAAGAGACCTCTACGCCTGCCCA
This sequence comes from Narcine bancroftii, assembly GCF_036971445.1. Classification (NCBI taxonomy): domain Eukaryota; kingdom Metazoa; phylum Chordata; class Chondrichthyes; order Torpediniformes; family Narcinidae; genus Narcine; species Narcine bancroftii. The sequence continues at coordinate 187,138,412 of NC_091475.1, read as the reverse complement.
CACACGTTTGCCTTAGACGTTCCTGGGACATAGAAATTGTTATAAGTTGTCACCAATGGATCTTCCTCTCTTGAATCTTGCTTAGCTTGAAAAAGGAAGTGATACTGCAGAGCTCGTGATAATACAGCTCCCAGAAACTTGATAGTCCAAGAATTGCAATAGTCTGAGTGTTTTGGCTCACTTTGGAGTCTCTTGTTTTGAAAAAACAAAATCTTGGTTTATTCCTAATGCTGCCATTGTGATGACTTCTGGCCTTCGCTGTTACTACAAGACAGTCACTTGGGCATGTTCGCCTCTAACTTTATCTTGTGGGCACTGTGGAGCACTGGCACAAGATACTTTGGGCACTTGTCTCCTTCCTCCCAGGAGTGTGTTTATAGCTTGGAACAGGCCTAGTTGTTGGTCCATTTCTTTTCTCCAGACGTTTATGTTCCTTTTGATTCAGTGTGATGTGGATAGTGCCTGATCTTTCAAGAATTCAGGTTTGAGATTGTCTGCACCGGCTATTTAATGAGCTAGGAAGAATGGCAGAGATCAACAATGACTTGGTATCGATCAATTAAGGGGCAGTCAACAATTTGTAGCAATCATTTCCAGTCTGTTTAAAGTTCAAGGGTGGAGCTTCCAGCTTCAGGATTGGCCGGCACAGTTAGTGTAACTGTTAACGCAACACTGTTACAGTGCCAGCAACCCAGGTTTGAATCTGGCACTGTCTGAAAGGAGTTTGTACATTCTTCCCATGTCTGCATGGGTTTCCTCCGGGTGCTCCAGTTTTCTCCCGTCCTTCAAAACGTATGAGGATTGGGTGCAACTATAGGCAGCATGGGCTTGTGAGCCAGATGGGCCTTTTACTGTACTGTATGTCTAAATTTGTTTAAAAAAAAAATTAGCGAGCATAATGCAGCGAATGGGCAATTTTGAGTTTTAGCAACATAACAAAATGCTGGAGGAACTCAGCTGGTCAGGCAACATCCAATAGATAATCAACATTTCAGGCTGAAACCCTTCATCAGGACTGGGCGGAAAGTGGGCAGAAGCCAGGATAAAAGGGTGGGGGGGGTGGGGGAGAAGCATGAGTTGGCAGGTAACAGAGGGAGGGGGAAGAAATGGAAATCGCGTAAGAAGCTAGGAGGTGATGGGAGGAAGAGGCAAGGTTCCAAGGGAGATGCACTTTGATAGGAGAGGACTCTGAGTTTTAGGTTCCTGTACTAGAGGTCTTTTTCTTTTGCCCTGGTATTTCAGAACTCCAAAATTCAGTGATTTTGATGAATCAGGACCTTGATTCAAAAATATTGTGCAAAGGATTCGTTTTTAGAAGTAAAAGAGAAACAAAACACGCTGGAAATACTAAGCGGGTCAAGCCTCCTCTGTGAGCTTACTAATGTGTAGGCTTACCATTGCTTTCCCTTTGCTTAGCAGGGCGAGTCTGAACAACCAGACTTTGTTGAAGAAATTGTTATAAAGGAGATGATCGATGCTCCATTCCCCCACTTAGGTAGAAAAGCACATACTCAAATCAAGCATTGGTTCATTGTGCCAATACAGGACTGTCAAGAATCATTATCTCCCATCATTCAAGGATAAATAACAAAAATGCAGGTGTAGGTGTCTTTGCAAACTTCAGCTGAGAAATTCACCAAAGTGAGCGCCTATATTGTTCAATGTGTGGCTGATTGAAATTTTTGAAAAGGCTTTTTGGGAATGTTTTTTCCCCAAAGTTAATGAAAGCATATCCAAAGCAGAAAATGTGTAACACTTGACAAGTCCGCATGCTTGAAATTCAGGAGATTCCACCTGTTATGAGTTCCCATTATTTTGCACAAAGCACAGACGTTGTTAGAAAACTATCGGAGTTTGACAGTCAGAGCTCATGAGAACATGTAGATAAAGATCTAGAGTTAATGGCCACAGGTCATATTTGGTTAGATTCAGCTCAAAATCACTGATGTCCAAAGTGGTTTACTAATCAAAATGTTTTTTTTTAACATTTCACAGATTTTTGGAGGAAGAGAAGATGAGTGGGATTGAAGGCAGCACAGTAATGGAGTGAGTGGAACAGTTGCCACCAGCTCTATTAACCTGGGTTCAATCCTGACCTCTAGCACTGTCTGTGTAGCATAAGCACATTCTCTCACTGACTGCATGACTTTCCTCCAGGCACTCCTGTTTCCTCCCATAACACAACCTAACAGTTCATGTGCTGATAAATCAACTGGCCACTATAAATTGCCACGAGTGTGTAGTGAGTGATAGAAACTAAGTTTGGTGAGGGGGGGGGGGTGGTGGGCAGAGGGGAGGGAAGAGTTCATAGGAATGTGGAGAATTTTTAAAAATGAGAATTGTAAATGAGTGCTTGATTATTGTCACAGGCTTAAGGTGAGGGATTCCCCCAATTTCTGTACATTGTATCTCATTGATGAACCTATTTGCAGAACATCTGAGAGACCTCCTACTTAACCCTCCCCCAACTCTGTTTTGTAAGATTCAAAGATATCAGAATCTATGACACAAAATAAGAGTTACCAGGTACTTGGTTTGTTTGCATATTTTTAGAGCCTTTCTTTCATTACACACTTAAACTATACAGCAAATGAGTGATAGCTTAATATAAAATGCAATTACCAATCATTTATTACCGCTCTTGGTAACAGGTCACTCTAACCCCATGACAATATGTTGTACAAGTAGGTAACACACATCAGTGAGCTAATTTACCTGTGCTGTGATCTTGGAACTTAAAATCCACTCAAAGTAGATGTTCTCCTACCGAACGCAATACATTAGAGCACGTTGATGATCACAGTTACATCTTCATCATTGATTACTTCTCCAAAGCAATTCTTTTTGCATGATCTACATCTTATTCACCAACAGAAATCACTTGCATTAATGTGGCCTGCTGACCTTATTCACAGCTTGAAAGTAAATAAAACAAACACTTTTATGTTTTACTGGAAATCTTATCTGGCAATTTACCTCTTTTTTATTATTCATGAAAGAACTTGGCTCATGGGATATGAAAAAAAGAATCAAATTAGAATTTATTGTCATCAACAAGTCACAAAATTCATTGTTTTATGTGGGAGCATCATTGTCCAAACATTCATATAAACCACCTTTTTTAAAAATTAAAATTAAAATAGTGCACGAAAAGTCAAAGTTAGGCAGTGTCTTTGTTTCATTAACTATTCAGGAATCTGATGGCAAAGGGGAACAAGCTGACCTTTGGCTGCTGAGTGCTCATCTTTAGGTGCCTGTACCTTTTTCCTGAAGGTAGCAGAGTGAAGAGGGCATGACCTGGGTGGTGGAATCCTTGAGGTTGGAGGCTGCTTTAAGTCACTGCCTCTTGTACGTGTCCTTGATGGAGTGAAATCTGGTGCCTGTGATGTCGCAGGCCGAGTTAACAACCCTCTGGAGTTTTTTTTCTTGCCCTGAGCATTGGGACCTGCCAGAATGCAACCGGCCAGAATGCTCTCCACGTTCTGTGTAGCATAAGCACATTCTCTCACTGACTGCATGACTTTCCTCCAGGCACTCCTGTTTCCTCCCATAACACAACCCAACAGTTCATGTGCTGATAAATCAACTGGCCACTATAAATTGCCACGAGTGTGTAGTGAGTGATAGAAACTAAGTTTGGTGAGGGGGGGGGGGGTTTGTTGAGGTTTTCGAGAGTCTTTGGTGATGTAATGAATCTCTTCAAACACCTCACAATGCATAGCCACTGGTGAGCCTTCTTCATGGTTGCATTGACATGGAGGCTCCAGGACAGATCCTTGGAGTTGTTGACACCAAGGCATTTGAAATTCTTGACCATCTCCGCTACTGAGCCCCCGATGATGAGTGGATCTTGTTCTCCTGACTTCATCCTGAAATCCATAATCATCTACTTGGTTTTGCTAACAGTGAGTGCAAGGTTGACACAAATCATCGAGCTGATCTGTCTCCCTCCTGTGTGTTTTGTCATTGCTCTTTGTGATTCTACTGAACACCGTGGTGTCATCGGCACTGCAGACAATTTGAGAAATTCCATGTCATTCAAAGATCGATTTCATATATTTGATCACATAAGCAACAGCCACATTAGAAAGCAGAGAAATCGCTGGATAGTTCAATAGATAATCAATAACCAGCAAGTAATTCTTTTCATCAATGTGGAACTTATCGAGGAGGAGTCACGTGATGGAGTAGTGGCCGGACGGTGAACTCCAGCCCTCTCCAGAAAAGTCGGGAAAAACAAAGGAAAACACAAAGGCACAGAAATAAAAGTTACAGAAAAGTGAGTATAAAGGTGGAAAGAAGATGGCGACAAAAAAAGAAAAATCGAAAGCAACGGTAAGAAGAGAGGAAGAGAAGACAAAGGAGGAAAAAGGTGAAGGCCTTACCTGTCCGAAGAGGCCCGCTGCGGAGAGAGAAACCCGCTCCCTCAGGTCGGTAAATAATGGACTACAAAAATGGCTCGCAGAGCCGAGTAAAAGTGCGCAACCGCGCATGCGCGAATGAAAAAAAACACACCGACGGGAGGGGGGACCAGCTGGGGAGTCGATCTCCACAGCCGGCAACGACAGCTGCAGAACACCTGCAGCAAGAAGAGACCACAGAAGACAATAGAAACAAGAAAGAAGAGAAGGAAAGGGCAACAAAGAAACAACAGATGGCCAACCCAGAGGAAGAGGAAGAGGAAGAGTACAGTGAAATAGAAGAAGAAAAGAAAGGCAAGATAAAGAAGGTACTTTCTCTTATTAAAGGATACATGGAGTCATTTAAAGAATGGCAAACACAGGAATTTAATGATTTAAGAAAAAGAATAAACAACACAGAAGAGAAAATGAATAAAATAGAGATGACCTTAAGAGAAATGGGAAAGAAAATGGACAAGATGGAAGAGCGGGCAGTAGCAGCAGAAATGGAGGTAGAAGACTTAAAAAAGAAATTGGAGGAATCTAATAAAAAAACTAAAGAGACACAAGAACTACTAGCTCAAAAAATAGATACAATGGAAAATTATAACAGAAGAAATAACATAAAGATAGTGGGCCTTAAGGAAGATGAAGAAGGCAATAATATGAGGGAGTTTATAAAAGAGTGGATCCCTAAGACCCTAGGATGTCCAGAACTACAGCAAGAAATGGAAATAGAAAGGGCACATAGAGTATTGGCCTCTAAACCACAACCACAACAAAAACCAAGATCTATTGTAGTAAAATTCCTAAGATATACTACAAGAGAAAAGGTACTGGAGAAGACAATGGAAAAAGTAAGAGGGCAACAAACCACTGGAGTATAAAGGGCAAAAAATCTTCATTTATCCAGATATAAGTTTTGAACTCCTAAAGAAGAGAAAAGAGTTCAATACAGCAAAGGCGATTTTATGGAAGAAAGGGTATAAATTTATACTAAAGCATCCAGCGGTATTGAAAATATTTATTCCAGGACAACAAAACAGACTATTCTCGGATCCAGAAGAAGCACGAAAATTTGCAGAACAATTACAAAAATAGACTGAGGAATGAAGACGGGTAATGAGAGTAAAAATGATCACGATTGATATGTATGTGGGTAAAGACAAAAATAGACTGAGGGATGAAGACGGGTAATGAGAGTAAAAATGATCACGATTGATATGTATGCGGGTAAAGAAGTATAAGAGTGAATAGAGACAATGTGCATACGTGAATGTATCTGTACTTAGAGGAAAATATAGATAGTATAGACAAGAATTAATAAGGGAAGGTAATAGAATAGAGAGAATAAGGAGGGAATTAAAAGAGTGACCTTTGTGACCTATGAAAAGTGAAATCTTTTCTGGGGGGGGCGGGGTGGGGGGAAATAGCGGTCACTGCAAAATCAGTTGACGCTTGCGAGTGGATTCGCAAATCCAAATGGAGAGGGGAGATGTGGTTGTCCGACAAGGGATAAAGGACAACTCAGGAGGGGAAGGGGAGATTGGGGATAAATAAGATAGAAATAGGAGAATAAGGAAAATGTTGGATGTTGTAGGAATGTTGTCTTATAAAGAGTTGAAAATAAGAAAACAGAAATGGAAAAGGAGGAAAGGTAATGATGGAAAAACGGAAAGAGAAGATAAACAAAATATAAAAGGGCTACGCTGAACTATATGACTTTAAATATTAATGGAATATATAACCAAATTAAAAGGAAGAAACTACTAAATTTAAATGAATAAATGTATTCCATTAGAAAAAATAACATATAGGTTAAGAAATATTATTGAAATATTCGAACAAGTATAGGAGCCTTACATTAAATACAATAGCGAAAACCTACCGGGGACAAACATTACCTAAGTTGATGGAAGGAGAAGGAAAGAAAAGAATGGACTCAGTAGAATTTCTGGTGTATTTTTGTTGAATGACAACATTGTCTGACTAGCTTAATGCAACCTAGATTGTATACCTAAAATGGATGAGAGGGGGGGGTGGGGGGGTGGCTTGGGAGGAGGGAGGGGGGGGTGAGAAAAAGTCACTGTATATGTGTGAAAAAGAAAAAGTGTATATCATGGCTAACGTGATTTATGGTGTGAAAAATAAAAAATTTAAAAAATAAAAATAAATGTGGAACTTATCAGTCCCAACTTTTTGCCATGATTCTCCTGGTACATCAATTGCTGTCATGAGTTCTTCTTCGCATGATGTTTCAAACAGGTCTCACAGCTTGAAACCACTTTGTCATTGTCAGCATTTATCGCTGAGAGCAGTTCTGACCCTCCTCTAACATTTTTCCATTTCAAGGTGCCCCTCAGGGTCTCTTTTCAGCATCTCTTGTCACAGTGATTGAGAAATGATATTTCCAAATCTTTTTCCCACTTCACTCTAGATTTATAAACATCTGGTTTAAGCATTTTATTCTGCAATAAAGCATACATATCAGATATAAATCCTTTCTTACCACCATCAGTAAGTAAAATTTCAAATTTAGACCTTGTAGGAAGTCTCAAAGTACAGCCAAAATTATCTAACAATAATGCTTTGACTTGATAATAGGAAAAAAGAGTACTCGAAGATATTTCATATTGCTCTTTCATTCTTTGAAAAGAAATAAAATAACCCGCCCCCCTCATAACAACCTTCTACCAATTGAATTCATTTTCGCTCCCACAACCTCAAAAGTTGATTATGAACTGTAAAGAGAAAAAGCTTATTTTGAAACAAAGGTGTTTTAGCCAAAATTTACCTTGGGTACTGTTAGGTCTGCTTTGTCCATGAATGAGTGAGACAATCACCAGACTGAGTCGAAATCAGGGTTCTTTGTTCTTTATTACCGGATTGTAACACTTGCGACTAACAATGTTGGTCGGAGAATGCATTCTGCCGTTATCAGCAAAATGGTGATTTTTTATACCCTTGGATACATGCTTAGAACATCATCATATCATTACTTGTCCAATGACTAAAACTGTTGCTATCCTTTCCCTGCTAGCTTCCTGCCTCTCAATCCATCAATGTCTCTCTTATCTTGTAAGTACAAGGATGCATTCACATCTTGTTACAGCCCTGTACAGGGTAACTCCTTACACATTCCCATCTCATGATGTTTTACCTTACAGTACCTATAACTTCATTCTTTTTATTCCATAATTCCATCAAATGTTTCAACATAGGTAAATTGTAATTACTTAATAACTGAGAATTCCATCGATAAATAAATTGATTCATCCTCTTTTCACCTATCTGAGATAATTCAATATTAGCACAATTCAGAGGGTTTTCCACTTGAAACATCTTATTAATATGTTTCACCTGAGCTGATTCATAATTTGAAAATTAGGGAGTTGCAAACCACCTAATGCACATCTTCAAGTTAACTTCTGCAATGATACCCTCACCATTTTATCTTTCCACAAAAATTTTCTCGCCTGAGTATTCAAATCTTTAAAGAAATTTTGAGGGATCCTACATGGAATAGACTGAAAAAGATATTGAATTTGGAGAAAGATATTCATTTTAATACATTTAACCCATCCTATCAACGTTATGGGTAAATCCTTCCACCAATTTCAAATCAAATTGAATTCTAGACCATAAGGGTAAATAATTCAATTCAAATAAATGATTATAATTACTCTCAATAATAATACCCAAATACTTGATCCGATCAGACCATTTAAACTTCACAAGGTGAATAATCCACTTCAACTAAAGACATGATTTCACTTTTTTCCCCAGTTAACTTTATATCCCAATAGTGCACTATACTGTTCCAATCGTTTATGCAAAGTCTCCAAAGATTGCAAGACAAATATATCAAGACATCATCTGCAAACAAGTTTATCTTGTATTCATCAGAGTTCACTTTAATACCTTTAATTGTACTATCCTGCCTAATCATCTGGACCAGAGGTTCAATAACCAAAACAAACAAAGCCGGTGACAAAGGACAGCCATGTCTGGTCGATCTCGATAATGCAAAAGGTAAAGACACCTGTCCATTTGTCAGCACTCTTGCAGTGGTATTTTTATATCAACCCTTAATCCAACCAATAAAAAGAGGCCCAAAATTAAACTTTTCCAAAACTTTAAACAAAAATCTCCATTCTACCCCATCAAAGTCCTTTTCTGCATCAATGAAAATTACCATAGGTTGGTCAGATTGCTCCTGAGAAATATTCATTAAAGAAATCAACTTCACATTGTCTGCTGAATAATGGTTCTTGATAAAACCCGCCTGATCTTTTTTTTTAAAAATTTTTTATTTTTCACACCATAAACCACATTGACCATGATACATACATTTTCCTTTTCAAATATATACAGTGTCATTTTCTCCCCCCTCCCTCCTCCCATCCCACCCTCCCTACCCCCCCCCCATCCATTTAAAGTACAAAATCTAAGATACATTAAACCAGTCAAACAATGTTGTCATTCAATAAAAATAAACAAGAAATTCCACTGAGTCAATTCTTTTCATTTCCTTCTCCTTTCGTTAATTTAGGTGGTGAATGTCTCCGGTAGGTTTTCTCTATTGTGTTTCATGTAAGGCTCCCATATTTGTTCAAATATTTCAATATTATTTCTTAAACTATATGTTATTTTTTCTAATGGAATATATTTATTCATTTCTATATACCATTGTTGTATTTTCAAATTATCTTCCAATTTCCAGGTTGACATAATGCATTTTTTTGCTACGGCTCAAGCTATCTTAACAAATCTTTTTTGTGCACCATCCAAATCAAGTCCAAATTCTTTGTTTTTTATGTTACTTAGGAGGAAAAACCCACCTGATCTACATGAACCAGGTCAGGTAAACATTTAGCCAATCTATTAGCAAAAACCTTGACTACAATCTTATAATCCACATTTAACAAAGAAATAGCTCCATAAGATCTCGCTTTCAAGGGATCCCTATCCTTTTTAAGGATAACAGTAATAATTGCTTTAGAGAAAGAATCCAGGAAGGACCCAATCTTTTTCGCTTGATCTAAGGTCTCCAGCAATAAGGGAATTAATAAATCTTGAAATTTCTTATAAAATTCAGAAGTAAACCCATCATCACCTGGAGACCAAATTCTTTAGCAGTAAAAAGGCATCCAATACCTTAATATCCTTATCCTTCAAAGAAGGTAAAGTTAAACTGGATAGAAAATTTTCAATTTTCACCTCATCTTGTGATACCTCATCAGAATATAATTTCTCATAAAACATACGAAACCCATCATTAATCTCTTGAGGTTTATACGTAATCATTGAATGATGCCTAATACCATTTATTATTCTAGACTTTTGTTCCGTGTTTAACTGCCATGCTAACACTTTATGATCTCTCTCCCCCAATTCATAATACCGCTGCCTAGTTCTCTGTAATAGTTTCTCAAACTTTTGTTTGTAATGAATTATACTGTAATTTCAAATTAACTAATCATATTTTCTTATCTTCAGTAGAAATTCAATGTAAATCTTTTTCCAAAGTCTCTATCTCCTTTTCCAATTTATTAAGTTCAGATATTTGTCATTTCTTAACTTTAACAGTATAACTAATAAAGCCAATAAAGACCTCAACAATGAAGACGGTGTTTACATCCAGTACCGCACGGATGGCAGTCTCTTCAATCTGAGGCGCCTGCAAGCTCACACCAAGACACAAGAGCAACTTGTCCGTGAACTACTCTTTGCAGACGATGCTGCTTTAGTTACCCATTCAGAGCCAGCTCTCCAGCGCATGATGTCCTGTTTTGTGGAAACTGCCAAAATGTTTGGCCTGGAAGTCAGCCTGAAGAAAACTGAGGTCCTCCATAAGCCAGCTCCCCACCATGACCACCAGCCCCACCCCCCACATCTCCATCGGGCACACTGAACTCAAAACGGTCAACCAGTTTACCTACCTCGGCTGCACCATTTCATCTGATGCAAGGATCGACAAAGAGATAGACAACAGACTCGCCAAGGCAAATAGCGCCTTTGGAAAACTACACAAAAGAGTCTGGAAAAACAACCACCTGAAGAAACACACAAAGATCAGCGTGTACAGAACCGTTGTCATACCCACACTCCTGTTCGGCTCCGAATCATGGGTCCTCTACCGGCATCACCTATGGCTCCTAGAACGCTTCCATCAGCGCTGTCTCCACTCCATCCTCAACATTCATTGGAATGACTTCATCACCAACATCGAAATACTTGAGCTGGCAGAGTCCGCAAGCATCGAATCCATGCTGCTGAAGACCCAACTGCGCTGGGTGGGTCATGTCTCCAGAATGGTGAACCATCGCCTTCCCAAGATCGTGTTATATGGCGAGCTCTCCACTGGCCACCGAGACAGAGGTGCAGCAAAGAAGAGGTACAAGGATTGCTTAAAGAAATCTCTTGGTGCCTGCCACATTGACCACCGCCAGTGGGCTGATATCGCCTCCAACCGTGCATCTTGGCACCTCACAGTTCGGCGGGCAGCAACCTCCTTTGAAGAAGACCGCAGAGCCCGCCTCACTGACAAAAGACAAAGGAGGAAAAACCCAACACCCTACCCCAACCAACCAATTTTCCCTTGCAACCACTGCAACCGTGCCTGCCTGTCCTGCATCGGACTTGTCAGTCACCAACGAGCCTGCAGCAGACGTCGACATACCCCTCCATAAATCTTCATCCGCGAAGCCAAGCCAAAGAATACCTAATAATTTGTCCTCATAAATAAGCCTTCAAAGCATCCCACAAAACAAATTTACTCAATTGATCCTATATTTGTTTTGAAATGAATTTGGATTTGGTCTCTTATGAATTTACAATATTCAGGATCTTTCAACAAAAAAAATTAAATTGCCAACAATAGACATTCTCTACTTTCTCGAAGCAGTACAGGTAATTAATAACAAAGAATGATCAGACAAAATCCTAGATATATATTCAGCCTTAAAAACTCAACCTTGTAATAGTGTGATACTAAAAAACAAATCTATTCTAGAATAAGAATAATGGTGAAATGAATAAAATAAAAATCTAATTTCCTCCATACATGTTTCTTCTGATTTTTAGATCTCATAAGGAAGTGGGTACTTTTCTCATACAGTTTGGTTATGTGAGACAGTTAAACCTTTTTGGAATAAAATTAAGGAATTTTTGGAGGTTATTTTTAAATTTAAAATTTCACTTGACCCTAAGATATGTTTTTATTGTTATATTAAAACACTAAGTTTGGAATTAAAATTAGATAAATTTCAATTTTTTTTTTACAACTAGCTTTAGCAATGATCATGAATCATTGAATCTTGCAGTGATCCAAAATTGTGTGTTCTTGCTTCTAATTTCAAATCTGCATGTGTGTGCATGAGTGAAACACGCACCTCTCAAATGTTTCATTTTTCTTTGGTGAACAATGTTTATCAAACATCTTGACAACCTTGTTGAACTTGCCCTGGTTTTCTGCCTCAGCAAAAGCAAGTGTAATGAAAACATCTTGTGCTTGAGATTCTGCCACAATAAGTAGCAGTGCAATCTTCTGTACATCAGATTTGCCATCGGATCCATTAGCTTACAGGTAGCGCATGAATCCTTGTTTTACCAACCTCCACTCATGGTTGATATTTCCAGTCCAAATTACAGCATCAGGACCCTTCACACTTTCCATTTCTCTGCTAATATTGAATGACACACTCCTGGTGTTTTGACCACTCCTGGTACCATGTGGTGTTTCTTTTATTGTAATAAAGAAATGTGTTCTTTTAAAATAATTATTCTTTATTAGCTATCGAACTAACTCATAACCATATGGAAGCATCCATCTTGAATCTGACCAAAGCTGCCACCAAACTAGTCTCTGACTCCCTCTAGTGGTCAGGAGTATTACCAGCACACTATCATTACAAGTATGACCTTGGGCCTTCCTGTTCAGGACATTTTAAGATCAATTTATTGTCATAGTAATAAAAGTGTCCTAATACATGAAATCCTTTTTTGCTTGCTGCAAGGTAGATGGATTCGCCACTGTCAGAAATTGCCTAATCGCCTCTTACATTTCTTGCAGTTAGATCTACAGTCAGAGAAAGAGAAGCAAAAGAGAGTCCCCCAGAGTCACTGAGTGTCCGTAAATTCAGCTCCAGCGCTTCCGCAGCTTCCCAGAGTCCAGTCCAAACCATTGCCAACCTGAGCTCCAAATCTGAACCTCCAACATGGTCAGGGAACCTTCGGTGCCCTTGGAACTCCCTCACATTCCGGTTCTGATACCTGGTACTTCTCTGGCCAGTTTAAGCCAGTCTCCAGCAGTCAACAGCCCAGCGTGAGTCTCCCAACAGCAGTTTCCAGCAGCCCGCAGCTCCTTTGGTTTCCTCGCCCTGTCACTGGTCTCCTGCCATGGTCACCGTCCCCACAGGTTGTCTCCTCCACTTCTTCTCAGACAAGGTGTGATCTTCCCGTCTTCTAGTGCCCTGCTCCAGTCCTCCAGTCTGCAACCCCTCGTGGCTGCTTCCGATTAATAGGCACTGCCATCTTGGGCACAGACCCTAAGGCTGCATGATCTCAAATAAAGCCTTTGTCGTCTCCCTCAACGGACCGTTCCAAGCCCTTGCAGAGCCAACAGCAGTTGACTGGGTGGCCGGACCCCATGGGAGCACTGCATCTAAGCTCCCTCAATCCCCGTGTGGCCGCACAAGCGGCAGCACTGCCACCAAAGCGGCTCCAGCTACGCCGCCATCATTACTTCTTTACTATCAATATCCGATCTGAATTCCTTACCTTTTTCAGAGCACTTTTTGCCTGTGTTGGCCACATCCATTGCCAGCAAGCAATTTGATCTGTGACCAGTTCCTTCCAAAGGGAGCTGATGTCAGAGGCCTCCAACTCCTGCTTTGTCCCCTATGTGCAGGAAAGCTGCAGTGCAAGTCTCCATACTGTAACAAAAGGAGAACAAAATAGAGTTAATGGAGTTCTCTTTGGGGCAGTTGAATTAAATCAAGGCTCATGACTCAATCTTTGATATACTCTAGTTTTGGATAACCAAGACTTGACAGATAAACAACAGATAAAAGTGTAAAGACAAAAAGTGCTTGAAACACTCAGCAAGTTAGGCGACAGAAAGAAATAGTCAGATCTCAGACCTGAACAATTAACTCTGTTTTTTTTCCTACTATTGCTTTTGATCTGACGGGTGTTCCGAGCAAATTCTATTTTTATTTCAGATTTACAGATCTGCAGTTTTTAAAATTTTTGATAAAGGTACCCCTCAGTTCAGATAACTTCTATGGTTAACGAATGGCTTTTCTGCACTCAATGCCAAAATTTGTGGAGCTAACTTTGGAGCTAGAGTGGGAAAAGGTTCTTTAAGTTGATTTTAATTTTCAAGTCTGTAAGAAAGGAATTTCTCACACAACTGCAGAGTTTGTGGTATAATTGAACTGTAAAAGCATCAGAAGGCTCAAACATTTGGTTTCACACAATTTTTTTTAGGAATTAAAAACAGGATAGTTGGTCCATGTTGCATTGAATTTCATTTGTATTGTCACATATGCTGAGATGTAGTACAAAGCTTCATTGTGTGTGCTATACAGGCAAGTCAATGTACACAGCAGGTTGCATAATAATAAAAAAATAATTAAATATATTAGACAGTAGTGACAAAAGGGCACCGTGCAGGATATCGAGAAAAGTACAGATGAAAAAATCTTTATTTATTGAGAATAATATTTAATCTAAAATTTAATTCTATCTTTGCTGTAATGCTTCAACTGAGGCTAACTCCAAATGCACAGCATCTTGGTCTGAGTGCTGCGATGCATTTGTTCCGTTGACTGCTCAGTCGAAGCACTGGTAAGGATTCATTGTTGGGATCACTGAGTTTGTTGTGTGACAGGCCTTCTTGATTCATCAGGAAAGAACAATGGAAATGCACATTGGTTTGCTGAATAATGAGACATGACAGCTGTTGTAATTAGAGGTAATACAACATTTAATGGGCTATTGCTGGTTTTCCTGATTCATTAAAAATACATCAAAGTTTGCAATTTTGTACCATTAAAGTTCTGTGGAATTAAGTATAAGGAATGGGTTTGCTTATTTCATACTTAGTATCCCTTTGTGGTCTGCAGAAGTGTTAGTTGGTGTGGAAATTAAATATTAAGGACCAACAAACAAGCTTCTCAATGAACTCCTGCAGGTTGAGCTGCATCTGCGGAGAAAAAGAATTGCCAACTTTTTGGGTCAGAACCCTTCTTCGAGGGTTCTGGCTGAAACTATCTTTCTTGGCCATCTGTCCTCTGGCCCTTTCACTTCTCAGCCTTTTTCTTCTACTCTCCCACCTGTTGCACCTTGCCTGTGTTCCTCCCTTTTCGTCCCCACCCTATGTTTTTATTTAGGAGTCTGCTTGATTTTCAGCACTCCCATGGGCTCAGACCCGAAACGTCGACTGCATTTTACTCCTTAAGGATGTTGTGTGACCTGCTGAGTTTCTCCAGCACTTTTGTGTATCGCAATGGACTCCAGAATCTGCAAATGTTCTTGTTTGCCTCGCTTCATCGAGACTAGTTTTGATGCAGGATTCTGACTCAAAACATCGACCATTCTTTTTCTCCTACTGATGCTGTTCAACCAACTGTGTTCCTCGAGCAGAATGATTCCAGCATCTGCAGTCTCCTGTGTGCATTAAATATTAAGGAAACTGTGAATCGGGGGGGTGGGGGGGGTGGAGTGATGGCGTAGGGAGAAGACGTGGGAAGATAACTCCCCCTGGCAGAACTACTCAAAACCCATTTTAAAAATATTTTTAGAAACTTTTGATTATACTGTTGAAGTACTTTAGAAGTAGCCATGAAGAAAACTAAAGCTCAGCCAGCAAAGAAAATAGCTACTAAACAGTTAACAACTACTGAAGAATCTGGAACCTCCAGACTCAACTTCATCTCATCCTCGTCCACATCGCCAATCCTCTGGTAAGATTCATATTGCACCAGTGCTGCGCATTGCTTCGGAAGATGGGGCTGGTGCCGGACGTTGATCTCCTCCTGATCAAGGATAAGCATTCCCACATGCGCGATGTTTCACGCATGCACGTTACATCTGGTATGGCCCAGGCTGTGGGGGGACCTGACCTCCCTTGGTCCAGTGATCCTGTACTGACGGGGGAGAGTCTGTACCCATGGTTGGGTTGAAGCAACCTCTCTATCGATGGAGGAGAAAGAGGTGGACATTACTGGACTGGAAGAAGAGGAAGAACAAGTTATGGAGGAGGAAGAGGTGAGCATTACTGGGCTGGAAGAAGAGGAAGAACAAGTTATGGAGGAGGAGGAGGTGGATACAGTCATAATATAAGGGTAGGCCCATGGTGAAGTAGACTTTAAAGTTTAGGTCTGATCTTCACCACTCAGAGTTAACTTAATCTATTGATTTATCCAAGCAGATGGAGAACTTGGCTATTCAAATGAGTCAAGGGTTTTAAGTTATGAAGGAACAGTTTGTTGATATGAAGGGGAAAATGTCTTCTATTAAATTTGATGTAGCAAAATGTTTGAAAGCGATGGACAAGGTTAAGGACAAATTTAAGAAGATTGAAGAAGAATTTATTGATTATAAAGATGATGTAGATCAATGTAAAGAAAGGCTGGGGCAGATGGAGGATTCGTTTACTGGATGGGAAATTCAGAAAAGTGATTTATTGAAGAAGATTGATGCCTTGGAGAATCAAAGTCGGAGAAATAATGTTAAAATAGTTGGTCTCCCGGAAGATTTTGAAGATCTGGACCCAGTTCAGTTTTTTCAGGTGGATTTCTTGTTTTGGGAACAGCATATTTTCCAAATGGTCTAGAATTGGACAGAGCTCATAGACCAATAAGGAGGAAACCGCTTCCTGGTCAAGCTCCATATTCTATTATGATTAGATGTTTGCATTACCATGACAGAGAGTTGCTTTTAAGACTTGCTCGTCAAAATGCAAGAAGTAATCAGGGCCCTTTAGTGGGTAAAAATAATAGTGTTTTTAATGCTAATTTGAGTCAAGTTGTAATTAAACACCGTAAAGAATTTAATTTGGCAAAGGCTATTTTGTGGAAGAAAGGATATAAATTTGCTTTTTGATATCCTGCTGTGCTTAGTCTTTTATGGAGATTACCAATGTCAGTTTTTCACTGATGATGCTGAGCTCTTATATTTGCTAATTCTTTACCTGATAATAAGCAGGTGCAAAGTCAAGAAAGATTTTCTCAACAGCTTGTTTTGTTTCTGAAAGGGAAGAATGGGAAGCGAGAGATGGAATTTCAACAGTTGATTGATATTGGAATTGATGATGACCCATTTGGAAGAAGCATTTCATACTTGAAATGATTTTCATATATTACTTTTTGCTGTTCTGCTCTGGGGAAGGTGGTTTAGCTTCCAATCCTCTGAAGGTGTCGGCCATCTTGTGGCATTAGTCACTCCCATGTAATTGAGGGGGGTAATACTATTATAGTATATTTTTAGGGCTACTTTATGGGGCTTTTTTCTCTTTTTTTCTTTGAGGAGATCTTTGCTTTTGTTTGTGCTGTAGCCCTGGGAAGGTGCTTCACCATTTCTAGTGGGGTGTATATAAATATATCCTAATAGCTAATTTAAATTTTGCTACTTTTAATGTCAATGGGCTTAATAAGATAATTAAGAGAAAAAGGGTATTGGCATGTATTAAAAAATTGAAGGTTGATGTTGCTTTTTTGCTAGAGATACATTTGACTGAAAAAGAACATCAGAAGTTAAAAAGAGATTGGGTTGGGCAAGTTATAGCTTCTTCTTTTAATTCCAAAGCAATAGGAGTTGTTATTTTGATTAATAAAAAAGTTATCTTTTAAATTGGAATCAGTTTTTGAGTCAGTTGGTAGGCTCTTGATAATTGTAAACAATTTTCTGAATGTTGGACTTTAATGAATATGTATGCTCCTAATATAGATAATGAGCAATTCATGTTGGACTCTTTTAATTTAAATCAGGCATATGATATAGATTATGATAGGGGGTGATTTTAACTGTTGTTTAGATCCATTATTAGATAAATCTCTAAAATCGGTAGCTAGAACCAAAATGGCTAAACAGTTAATGGTGTTAATGAAAGATATGAATTTGGTAGCTATATGGACAAAGTTAAATCCTAAGGAGAAAGATTTTTCATTTTATTCATTCCATCATGATTCTTATTCTGGAATAGATTTATAGTATTAGCACAATTACAAGGTTGAGTTTTGAAGGCTGAATATAAGACTAGGATTTTATCTGATCACTTTGTTATCAACTTGTACAGAGTTCAGAGAGAACTGAGAATGTTTATTGTTGGAGATTTAATTCTTTGTTGTTGAAAAATCCTGAATTTTGTGAATTTATAAGGGATCAAATACAGCTTTTTTTGAAAGTAAATATAGGCTCACTTAATAGTACATTTGTTTTATGGGATGCCTTAAAAGCTTACTTATGGGGACAAATTATTAGTTATAATGTAAAAAATTAAGAAACAACATATGGCTGAGATTAATAAATTGGAGAAGGATTTTCAACAAAATTCCACAGAAGTTAATATGAAATTATGGTATAATTCATTACAAACTTATAAATTTGAGAAATTATTACAGAGAACTAAACAGCGATATTATAAGTTGGGCGAGAGAGCTCAAAGTCTTGGCAGTTTAAAAATGGAGTAAGCTTCTAGAACAATATATGCTATTAGACATGATTCAATTATTACATATTTCTTCTTTGGCTTGGCTTCGCGGACGAAGATTTATGGAGGGGGTAAAAAGTCCACGTCAGCTGCAGGCTCGTTTGTGGCTGACCAGTCCGATGCGGGACAGGCAGACACGATTGCAGCGGTTGCAAGGGAAAATTGGTTGGTTGGGGTTGGGTGTTGGGTTTTTCCTCCTTTGCCTTTTGTCAGTGAGGTGGGCTCTGCGGTCTTCTTCAAAGGAGGCTGCTGCCCGCCAAACTGTGAGGCGCCAAGATGCACGGTTTGAGGCGTTATCAGCCCACTGGCGGTGGTCAATGTGGCAGGCACCAAGAGATTTCTTTAGGCAGTCCTTGTACCTTTTCTTTGGTGCACCTCTGTCACGGTGGCCAGTGGAGAGCTCGCCATATAATACGATCTTGGGAAGGCGATGGTCCTCCATTCTGGAGACGTGACCCATCCAGCGCAGCTGGATCTTCAGCAGCGTGGACTCGATGCTGTCGACCTCTGCCATCTCGAGTACCTCGACGTTAGGGGTGTGAGCGCTCCAATGGATGTTGAGGATGGAGCGGAGACAACGCTGGTGGAAGCGTTCTAGGAGCCGTAGGTGGTGCCGGTAGAGGACCCATGATTCGGAGCCGAACAGGAGTGTGGGTATGACAACGGCTCTGTATACGCTTATCTTTGTGAGGTTTTTCAGTTGGTTGTTTTTCCAGACTCTTTTGTGTAGTCTTCCAAAGGCGCTATTTGCCTTGGCGAGTCTGTTGTCTATCTCATTGTCGATCCTTGCATCTGATGAAATGGTGCAGCCGAGATAGGTAAACTGGTTGACCGTTTTGAGTTTTGTGTGCCCGATGGAGATGTGGGGGGGCTGGTAGTCATGGTGGGGAGCTGGCTGATGGAGGACCTCAGTTTTCTTCAGGCTGACTTCCAGGCCAAACATTTTGGCAGTTTCCGCAAAGCAGGACGTCAAGCGCTGAAGAGCTGGCTCTGAATGGGCAACTAAAGCGGCATCATCTGCAAAGAGTAGTTCACGGACAAGTTTCTCTTGTGTCTTGGTGTGAGCTTGCAGGCGCCTCAGATTGAAGAGACTGCCATCCGTGCGGTACCGGATGTAAACAGCGTCTTCATTGTTGGGGTCTTTCATGGCTTGGTTCAGCATCATGCTGAAGAAGATTGAAAAGAGGGTTGGTGCGAGAACACAGCCTTGCTTCACGCCATTGTTAATGGAGAAGGGTTCAGAGAGCTCATTGCTGTATCTGACCCGACCTTGTTGGTTTTCGTGCAGTTGGATAATCATGTTGAGGAACTTTGGGGGACATCCGATGCGCTCTAGTATTTGCCAAAGCCCTTTCCTGCTCACGGTGTCGAAGGCTTTGGTGAGGTCAACAAAGGTGATGTAGAGTCCTTTGTTTTGTTCTCTGCACTTTTCTTGGAGCTGTCTGAGGGCAAAGACCTCAGTAAATTAATGAGGAGTTTCGCAAATTTTATGAAAAATTGTATACTTCTGAAGTGTTGGAAGATGAAGCTAAAATTGATAATTTTTTATCTGATTTAGTTTGGGTTTTTTTGAAAGCTAAAGATATCAAGGATTTAGATGCTTCCTTTACTGTTAAAGAACTGTAGGCTGCACTTCAACCTATGCCTAGTGGGAAGTCTCCAGGAGATGATGATTTTACTTCTGAATTTTATAAAGAATTTCAGGACTTATTAATTCCTTTATTGATGGATGTATTGAAACAGGTGACACAGATTTGTTATTTTCCAGATTCCTTTTCCAAAGCAATTATTACAGTTATTCTTAAGAAGGATAGGGACCCATTACAAGCAGGGTCTTGTAGACCTATTTCCTTATTGAATGTAGATAATAAAATTGTTGCCAAGATTCTAGCTAATAGATTAGCTAAATATCTACCAGATTTAATTCATGTAGATCAAGTGGGTTTTATTAAAAATCGATATTCTGCAGACAATATTTTAAAGTTGATTTCTTTAATTAATGTTTTTCAGGAGCAATCTGACCAACCAATGGTATTTTTTCTCGATGCAGAGAAAGTCTTTGATAGAGTGGAATGGAGTTTTTTATTTTAAGTTTTGGATAAATTTAATTTTGGGCCTTTTTTTATTAGTTGGATTAAGGCTTTATATAGAAGACCTACTGCTAGAGTTGTGACAAATGGACAGGCATCTTCACCTTGTATGTTATTCAGATTGACGAGGCAAGGCTGCCCTTTGTCTCCAACTCTATTTGCATTGGTTATTGAACCTTTGGCCCAGATGATTAGACAAGATAGTAATATTAAAGGTATTAAGGTAAAAGCTGATGAATATAAAATAAATTTGTTTGCAGTTGACGTTTTGATATATTTAACTCAATCTTTGGGGAATCTGCATGATAGATTGGAGCAGTATGGTGAATTATCGGCTTATAAAATTAACTGGGAAAAGAGTGAAATTATGCCTTTAGCTGAAATGGGTTATTCTCTGTACAGATATATTGTCAAATTTAAGTGGTCGGATCAGATTAAGTATTTATGTATTAAGATAGATAATAATTATAATCATTTATATGAACTGAATTACCTACCGTTACTGTCTAAAATAAAATATGATTTGAATCGGTGGAAAGATTTTCACATAACATTAATAGGACATGTTAATTTTATTAAAATGAGTATCTTTCCTCAAATTCAATATCTTTTTCAATCTTGCAAGATTCTTCAAAATTTTTTAAAAGATCTGATTGCTTTGGTGAGAAGGTTTTTGTGGAAAGGTAAAATGGTCAGGGTGTCACTACAGAAATTGACTTGAAAGGATGCATTAGGAGCGTTGCAACTTCCTAATTTTCAGCATTATTATGAATCGGCACAGTTGAAATTTATTAACAGCATGTTTGAAGTGGATAAACCTTTGATATGGGCTAATATTGAATTATCTCAGATTGATGAGAAGAAGGTAGATCAGTTTATTTATAGATGGAATTCTCAACTATTAAGTAATTATAATTTGCCTGTGTTGAAACATTTAATGGATTTATGGAATTTAAAAAATGAAATTGTAGGTACTCAAGGTAAAATTTTGGGTAAAACTCCTTTGTTTCAAAATAAGCTTTTTCCTTTTACACTTAATAATCAACTTTTGAAGTTATGGGATCAGAAAGGTATTAAATTAGTAGAAGATTGTTATGATGCAGGATATTTTATTTCATTCCAAAGAATGAAAGAGAAATATGAAATATCTTCAAATACTCTTTTTTCTTATTTATCAAATTAAAGCCCTATTGTTGGATAATTTTGGGTGGATGTTTAGGCTAACCAGACAGTCTAAATTTGAAATTTTACTTACTGATGGTGGTAAGAAATGATTTATATCTGAGATGAATTCTTTATTGCAGAATAAAATGCTTAAGCCGAATGTTATAAATCTAAATTAAAATGGGAAAAAATTTATCCATATCTATCTCTCAGGATGATTGAATGAATCTATGTGAGGATAGTATGACTAAAATTGTAAATGTAAGATATAGATTGGTACATTATAATTTTCTTCATCAATTATATTTAACCCTGGAGAAATTAAGGAAATATAAGTTTATTTCTTCTGATTTATGTTTTAAATGACATAAGGAAGTTGGTCCTTTTTTACATTCTACTTGGCTATGTGAAACCTTTTTGGGGTAGATTTAAGGAACTCTTAGAAGCTATTTTTAAATTGAAAATTCCATTTGATCCTTTAGTGTTTTTATTGGGTTGAATTAAGAAATTGAGTTTGGAGTTAAAATTAAATAAATTACAAATTGCTTTTTTGAGATTGGCTTTAGCTGTGGCTAAAAATGTTTGGCAATTGCTTGGAAAAATTAGACTAATTTGAGTATTCAGAGATGGCATTTAGAAATGAGATCTTTAATCCGTTGAAAAGATAACATTTTTTTTAATGTTATCTAGGATTATACCAGCTATTAGAAATAAATCTGGTATTACTTTTAGTCAAAAAGAAATTAATGATGAATTTTGTAATTTTTACAAAAAACTTTATTTGACTGAATGTAAAGAGATAAAAGAAGATGCAATAGACTCTTTTTTGTAAAATATTAATTTACCACAGTTATCTCAAGAAGACAGACAAGAGTTAGATAAACCTTTTACGGATAGTGAAATTGAAATGGCTATAAAAGATATGCCAAATGGAAAAGCGCCTGGTGGAGATGGTTTTTCTATTGAGTTTTACAATACTTTTTATGTTGATATATCTTCCTTATTTAAGAATGTAATACAACAACTTTATGATACTTTTCAATTACCTGAGTCCTGTTCTAATGCTATAATTACAGTTATGCCAAAAAAAGATAAAGATCCCTTACAGGTAGCTTCTTACCGTCCTATATCTTTGTTAAATGTAGACTATAAAATAGTGGCTAAAGTTATGGCTAATAGGTTGGCTCAGTATTTACCTAAGATAATACATCGTGATCAAACAGGTTTTATAAAAAAATAGGTATGCTTCGGATAATATTCTACGATTAATTACTTTGATAAATAGATCTAAATCTCAGAAGAATTATCCAATGGTGGTTTCATTGGATGCAGAAAAGGCATTCGATAGAGTAGAATGGAAGTTTTTATTTAAAGTACTTGAAAAGTTTTCGTTTGGTCTTTCATTTATTGGTATGATTAGGGCTCTGTATAATGGTCCGAAAGCTAGAGTTGTTACTAATGGTTTACTTTCAGAATCCTTTAATTTAACAAGATCTACTAGACAAGGATGTCCATTATCACCCGCCTTGTTTGCTTTAGTTATTGAACCTCTAGCACAATTAATACGTCAGAATGATAGTATCAAAGGTATGAGAGTCTTGAATGAAGATTATAAAATAAATTTATTTGCGGATGACGTTTTGCTGTATTTGGTGGATCCTGATGTCTCTCTGCCAGCACTTCAAGATTCCTTAGAGATTTATGGTCAATTATCTGGTTATAAGGTTAATTGGACTAAAAGTGAAATTTTATCAATTAGTAAAGATGATTATTCAATGTTTAGAAATATTATGAATTTGAAGTGGACGAAACAAATTAAATATTTGGGAATTAATGTTAATACTGACTACCAAAATTTATATTCACTTAATTATCTTCCTTTAATGAAGAATATTAAGGCAGATTTAGTTAAATTGAAAGATTTACCTTTGGGTTTATTAGGAAGAATTAATACTATAAAAATGAATATTTTTCCTTGTATACAATATTTATTTCAATCAATTCCTTGTTGTTTGCAAAAAAGATTTTTTAAGGATTTATATAAAGTAATTAGGGATTTTTTGTGGAAAGGAAAATTTCCTAGGGTGGCATTGAAAAAATTGATGTGGGAATTTCAATTTGGAGGGTTACGGCTACCTAACTTTTAATTTTATTATGAAGCAGCTCAATTTAGATTTCTTAGCGCATTAATGGCCACACAAGATACACCTAGTTGGGCACAGATAGAATTGGCAGTTATTTCTGAAAAATTTTCGAATGAATTTTTATTTCGATGGAATAAAAATTTGTTACGAACTTATGATGTACCAATATTGAAACATTTAATGAATTTATGGACAAGTAAATTACATAAAATGGGATTGAAAAATAAGTAGTCGTGAAGATTACCATTCTATAATAATCAACGTGTTCCTTTCACGGTATCTAATACTATTTTGAAACAATGGGAGGAGAAAGGAATACATAATTTATCTGACTGTTTTTTAGAAGGTCATTTTTGTTCTTTTGCAAAAGAGATTTGATATAAGTGGTTATTCTATATTTGTGTATTATCAGTTAAGATCTTTTGTAAAACAGGTATGCGGTCGTCAAATGAATTTACTGTCTGAAAATGATTTTGAGAAATATGTGCTCTCATTTCCAAAAAAGGGTTATATATCAGGTTTGTATCGTATTTTGTTGGAAAGTGAAGGTAAAATAGATTGGGATAAAGATAAAATGAAATGGGAAAAAGATTTAAGTTTAACAATAACTGAAGAAGATTGGTCTGAAATCTGCCGTAATAGTGTTCGAAAATTGATTAATGCTAGATTGGCGATGATTAATTATAGTTTTATACATCAATTATATATTCAACACCCGAAAAATTTAAAAAATTTGGTTTTAGTAAGTCAGATCTTTGTTTTCATTGTGATCAGGTTTCTGGTACTTTTTTACATGCTGTTTGGTTGTGTGATCGGTTACAACAATTTTGGAAAGGTATTCAATCTGTATTTAATAATCTATATAATCTTCATATTATATTAGACCCTGATATATTTTTATTAGGGAATATGCAATCGTTGATTGATTTAGAATTAGATAATTACCAGATCTCTTTTATTTACTTAGCGCTGGCAGTGGCCAAGAAATGTATAGCGATTACTTGGAAGAATAGAAATGTATTGTCTTTAGATAGGTGGTATTCAGAGATGAAGTTTTGTTTGGTTATGGAAAGAATATCTTTTTCTATACAAGTTAAGATGTCTTTTTATGAGTTAAAGTCGACCCCATTTATTGATTATATACAATTTAAATAAGTTTGAATTAATCATTTTTTTTCTTTAAAAAAAAATTTTTTTTATTATATATTTTTTCTATATATATGTTTTCTTTTTTTTTCTTTTCTTTTTTTCTTTTTTTTTAAAGTTTTTTTATTATTAGTTGGTTTTTATTTTCGTTTAAGTTCTTTTTGTTTTTGTTTTTCATATATATTCTTGTATAATAAAAATGTTTTGGATTAATAATTAATACTTAATTTTTTTTTGTTTTTTTTATATATATCGATTTTTTTTTAAGATATATATTTTTTATTTTTTTATTATACTAATAGTATTAATACTTCACTCTTTATCGTGGGGAGGGGGGGTTTAGGGGTTAAAAATAGTTTTTTTTAAGTTTTTAGTTGTTAGGGGGAGATGCCGAGATTGGTATTGTATTAACTATGTTACTTTGTACTTGTATTACTTTATTTTGTATTTTTCTGTATGTGAATTACTTACTTTCTTCATATGTTAAAATTAATAAATAAAGTTTCAAAAAAAAAGAAAAGATAACATAATTTACATAATTTTTTTGAATATATGGGGTTGAATTATTAATCTTTTTCCCATGCATTGATGGTGTTGCTCCGAACCATGGAAAATAACTGAAGAATTTTACGTTATGTAATCTCCTTCTTTCTTTCCTTTTTTTGGGGTAGTTTAGAGGGGGTGGGGATGGTGAGGAGTGGGTGGGTTAGGGTAGGGGGTGGGGGGGTTGTAAGGGGTATTATTTACAAAAACATCATGTATGTATTATGCTTTTATTTATTTGTATTTTTTATTGTATGATTAATAAATAAATTTTTCAAAACAAAATGGAAGCTGTGAACCTTATTGGTTGAGTTGGAGCAGAATTGCTAGTTGCTTCAGACTCACAGCTACCATTGCAGTGATGTGTATGCCAAGCACATTTTGTGTCCATAGTGTCACATTGAATTCTTTTCATTATGACATTGCTTTGCAGCTTGAAGTGTTGTCAGCTAATAACAGTGCAGTATGATCTCATTGGGAATGAGGCAGCTCCTCACTTGGTTGCTGATATGTTACAGCATGTGGGGAAAAGGCTGTTTAAAGAGCAAGAATTCAAATCAACGCTAAACTCATGGTCTGCCTCAACTCCAACAAAGATGAGTGAACGTATTATTATCATACAGAAAATCAACAGTGCAAAATCAGAAAATAAATCGACTAGTCTTTCTATTACTTGCGTAAAAAGCGAGTAAAGATTTATTTTCAGGCCTTCCATCTGTTCAGTATTTATCTCCGATTTCCAGCGGTCCATTCACACTTCAACAATCCATCAATTTATTCAGATTCAATGGTGAGCAATAGTTATGCATTTGGTAACTTAAGGATAAAACATACAAATATTTCACTGTCTAGTGAACCTACATCAGATAACCATATCAATGTATTTTGTGAGCGAGTGGTCTTGTGCACCAACTGTGAAAAGTTGTCCCGACAGTTCAAAAGAGTGCACCTGGAGACTAAGTTTAAATAACGGTACAGTGATACATGTCCTGCCACCTCTTCAAGATTAGAATTTCACTGGTCTAAGGAATATCTGCACGCACGTAAGCATGTATCTGTAAAAAAAAAAACACTACCAGAAAATAAGGCAGAATTGTATACAATTGTCATATCATCTGTTGTTTTTGACTGGCTGAAACTTAAATTTCTAACTACAGTATATTTGCACCCAAAAGTTTTCCAGTGGTTTCTGAGTTCTTTTAATTCTTTCAGTGGCTTAGCATAGATACGCTGGAGAAGAGTAAATTAAGTCTATTATCTTTTATATTAAATCTAATAGATAAATGTGATGACAATTTTTTTTAATCAGTAAGGAATTGACCATTTCTACCCTTGGATGCTCTCTGACCTGCTAAGTTCTTCCAGCAATCTTTGCCTGCTCAAGATCCCAGTATCTTCAGCAGTTGTGTTTTTCTTTTGCACTTAAAACAAATATATATATAGTATTGTGAATGTTACACAAGGCAGATTAGGACTTGAGTTAATTAATATTGATGAGATAATCTTGTTTCCCAAAGTTCCAGGGACCTAGCAAAGTTAGCATGCACTTCATCTGGTCAAAGTCTTGTAATCTTTCTTAAATTTGATTTATTACAAGCTTGAAATCTACCCATCCAAAGAAGGTGTTAATAAAGGTGAATTTTATGCATCAATTTCAATATTTCCTGAGATTTCTAATCAAGAAACATATCTGCAAGATATGCATGTCAAATTATTTTAAAATGCCATTATTTTAAATGGAAAGTGAGCAGGTCACTCATTAATAATCTTCAAATAAGGTAAGCTGAAATCAATAGGAAAGGCACTGTCATTCATCCCTGCAGAAAGATAAGAGTTGAGTAATTGTAGCAATATAATGTATACAGAGAAGTAAATCTTCTTCAGTTAAAAACATAAGTCAGTGAAACTATTGGTCTAACTGCAACATCAATATTTGCACCACAATTTCAAACTATGATAAAATCGACCTCGTAAAATTTTAAAACTGTAATAGAACAAAAGAACATTAGAGCACAAGGGTGCCGTGTCAATTTGACTTGTCCTTTGTCATTCTATCCTGGAGGTAATTTTGGATGCAGGCAACCAGGACTAGCTTACTTGATCAACATAGTCAAGTTGGCAGAATGACCTATTTTTGTGCAGTGTGGTAAGAAAGATAATTATGCTGCCAGCCTTTCATCAAGATTAAAATTTAACTGTTTGAGTAACCCAGTTTCATTTATAATGTCCAGGTCAATCCTGATCTTTAATGAGTTTCAGCAAAAGTGAACTTGTATCAAAAGCCATTGTGTGAGAATGGGCAACTGGTGCAATCAGGGATTGCACTTGGGTGGTGCATTGAGCCAATATGATTATGATTGCAGATCATATAAACATCTAAATACCATTTTGTGAGTTTAAAGTAACATCAAACCTTGACTTCAGATAATGAATATAGAAGAACTTATATTCCATAGAAAATGGACTAACCCACTTTTGGTGAATGAGGTGGTTCACAAGGTTCATTCCAGAAATGAAGGGGCTAGCTCATTGGATAAGGGAGATCTCATAGAAATATATTAAATTGTGAAACAAATAGATAGGATAGAAGCAGAAAGGTTGTTTCCACTGGCAGATGATACAAAATGAAGGGGACATAATCTCAAAATTTGGAGCAGTAGATTTAAGATAGATGAGGAGGAACTACTTCTCCTATGCAAAGAACCAATAGTGGCTGCTTCATTAAATAATTTTAAGGTACAGATAAATAGATTTTGGAATAATAGGGAAATGAAGGGTTATGGAGCATGGACAGACCAGAGGAGCAGAGTCCAATGTGTACTCACATTGCTCTCATCATATCTGCTGTTGTAATTAGAAAGGGCACCAGAGTGTAAGTGGCCATCCTTACCATCTCACCAGTGCTAACTCCCTCTGAATGAAGATTGTTCTGTGTACTTCCCAAAAATGTAACATCACTTACATGATGGGGATATTCTGGGGAACCATTGTTGATTCTAATACAGTGAATAGCTACCTAGATTCACACAAAGCCAGCAATGATGGTAAAGCCCAGTTCATAGGATGCCATACACAAATCTGTGAGGTCCCAGATTGAGACAGATTCCTCATGCCCAGGTAGGCCATGTATGTATATTGGGGGTTTGCATGGGGGAGTTGGACCCTTTTGACCATGGGTTGATTTTATGGCCCCTCATGTGCTTTTGTAGCAGGACTGGCTTTGGGGATGTCAACCAGGCTGGAAGGGTGGTCCCCGACGTTGATTTCCTGGGGAAGGGGAAAATTCATTCATGAGGGGTAGCATTGGTGGCAGTACATAGCAGCAACCTGATTGTGTGGAGCACCTCAGGAAGGACCTCCTGCCAGTGAGAAACAGACAGCCCCCTCGACTTGAGGGCAAGGAGGATGGCCTTCCACACAGTGGCATTCTTCTTCTCTCCCTGGCTGTTTCCTCATGGGTTATAACTGGAGGTCCTGCTGGTTGCGATACCCTTGGCCAGCAGGTATTAAGAACAGCTCGTCGCTCATGAACAAGGACCCCCGGTTGAGCTGGATGTATGACGGGTAGATAAATAGGATGAACAAGTTGCACCGTGCCCTGATGACTGTGGCGGTGGTCATGTCTGGGCAAGGTATGGCAAAGGGGAAAACATGAATGTTCATCGATGACCATGAGGAAATGCACGTTGCGGTTGGTGGAAGGAATGGGGTCCTTGAAACCCATACTCAGGTGTTCAAATGACCTTGTGGCTTTCATTAGGTGTGTCCTATCTGGTTAGTAGAAGTGTGGATTGCACTCTACACAGACCCGGCAATCCCTGGTTATGTCTCTGACTTCCCCATTGGAGTACGACAGATTATGAGATTTGATGAAGTGGAAAAATCTCGTGACAATGGGGTGGCAGAGGTCATTGTGGAGGGTCTTGAGGCTGTCGATTTAGGCATTGGCACATGTTCCTCAGAGTAAAGCATCTGGGAGTTATAGGAGTTCAATCCTTCACCTCAAAATTTTATCATTTTTTATCTTACCCCGCTGTTTATTGTTAAACATTAATTCCATGGCCTGTTTACGGGGATGCTTTGGTTGGACGCAAAAGTAGCACTACAGGTGCTCCTGGGAAAATGTAGCCATGGTGGGTTTGCTTATTGAACTCAGTAGCAGGTTGTGGCCTGTGGACCCGAGTCCTAAGATGACGGCCCCTGTGTGGACCCCGCGCCATTCTTCAAGTATGCTTCCATGTTGCGGGGGGGGGGGGTGATCTCCAGTGATTTCATGAGGTCAATCGCCCCTTTTAAGCCTAACTTGCTCTGCTCGAGTAGCCTCTGGCGCACATAGTCTGATCTGACGCCC
Organism: Narcine bancroftii; assembly: GCF_036971445.1. Taxonomy (NCBI): domain Eukaryota; kingdom Metazoa; phylum Chordata; class Chondrichthyes; order Torpediniformes; family Narcinidae; genus Narcine; species Narcine bancroftii. Next base: position 187,108,857 of record NC_091475.1, on the reverse strand, counting down.
ACAACATTAGGCATCCCAAATCTTGTCCTCAGTGTTTTGGGCAGCCGACACCAACTGGAAGTTGCATGCTTTTACGAGTCTATGCAGGGCCTGGAGGAACTCATCGCTCAGTTCACCTGGTCGTGGTCTGCGGGTGCCTGGTGTGAACCTCATTGACTTTCTCCCTATATTGGTCCTTGAGTATAGTCATTGCCTCTGTGAACGTTGAGACATCCCTGATCATCGGGAATACTCAATGTATGACCTGGGAGAAGAATAGGTGCAGCTTGTTTGCCTTCGTGGCCACGACTCTGGTGGAGTTCTGTAGAAAGACCTCAAAGCAGGGTAGTCAGAGTTCAAAGCAGACTGAGGGTTGGCGATTGTGGGTCAATTTTCAGCTTCTCAGGCTTCAAGAGTTGTTCCATCATTGGAAAAAAATTATTGTAAATAAAAATGATGCACTACCCATAATGCAAAAGACTAAGAGTTATGGAACTATAAGATTTTTATTTACAATAAACTTGAAGGCCATCCTGTGCTGTGATCCAGACTTTCTGGGGCGGGGTTATGGTGTCGGAGCCTTTATACAGGATGAAGTGAGAGGAGCCATGGATACAATCACAGGATGGGACAGAGCTAGATTAATGAGTATACAACAGTTCACCACAGGGGCACAACTTCAGGATTGAAGGGTGCCCACTGAGAACCGAAATGCATATTTGTTCAGCCAGAGAATGTCAAATCAATGGAATTTGTTCCCACAAGTGTTTGTGGAGCTCAAGTCATTTAAGGCAGAGATTGATAGGTTCCTGATTAGCCAGGGTATCAAGGTAGTGGGGAGAAGGCCAGGCAGAGGGGCCGAGTGGGAGAATGGATCAGCTCGAGATTGAATTGCAGAACAGAGTGTAAGGGTTGAAGAGCCTATTTCTGCTCCTATGTCTTAGGGTCATATTAAGCATGTAAGCTAAATACATTGTTCAAATTTAAAGCTGATGATTGTTGGCTTAATAACATTTACATTCCTACCTGGATTTTGCAGCTTTGTAGGACATGGGAAGAATCATTTTCCTTATTCTGACAGATAATCTATACAGAATGACAATGGTATGGTTGCAAAGGCCTGAACAATGGGTTTTTGGTTTGCAAGGCAGAAGTGTTTAACTACCACATGTCCTTTAAGGATAAATCTGGTGTTTTGAAACATCTGCAATCACTGTGCTGTTTGGGATAAATTTCCTGACTTGGGGCCATGGCATGTGATGGGAAGTAGTAAAACATCTGGTTTTCTTGGAAAATATGCATCAATGCTTCAGAATTCTTTCTGAAACTTCCCCTTGCATTCCTCTCCCCTCTGGGATATATTGTAGGCTGTGACTGGCACCAAAGAACCTGTGGCATTTTCTTCAGCTGGTCTAAACCAATCTTTTCAGCTGTGAAAGGTTAACCTGAATTTAACTTCGTTGACAACTGACTTTTTCTTCTCCAGTCTGCAAAGCTTCATGGCATAGAGTGAGATCAGTTCATGCTAACAGTTATGTGTAGTTTCTTAACATTTAACATTTAACATCACAGCTTTCTGAAATTGTTATCTCTCATCTCCACAAATAATATAAAATGAGACTAGCAGATGGTGTGAAAGGAGAACGATTACATAAAACAGACTGCCTGAGCACGAGGGTTAAACCTGTAAATGAGCTGTGTCAATATCCTGGAGGTGGAATGCCACAGTTTTAACATTAACATGTGTTGTGATGCACACAGCTGGGGTGAGATTTGACACCATCTAATGAATGATCACATAGATCTCTAAATGGCGTTGACGCTTTAATATATTCAAGCAATGTTATGGAACTGTTTCCAGAGACATGTTTGCTGTGTAAAAGAAGTACTGGCCACCACATTGTCGGGCTTGTTTCTTGGAGATAGCCCAAGTGGTTCACAACTGAGTTCATTTGTGAGTGAAGTTAATGAGAATGAAGACTATGCTGACATATGTGGAAGATTATGGGGTGAATATTTCCAGCATGCTGGGAGCTGAGGATATAGGTGCTGGAGGGATTGTTGGGTTGAAGATGCTAAGGGGCCATGCATGCACCTGTCTTTGCTGACGGGACAGCAGTGCCGAGGGTGAGTGTCTTTGATATATGGACCTCTAGGAACTGGGGGGACTTTTCCTGGAGCCAGTACGTGGAGGCAACTGTGAAGAAGGCTTTACCTTGTACGATGTCTGAGGAGATTTGGCATAGCATCAAGCACTCTATTGAATTCTATTATGGAAAATATACTGGTTGAATCATGGTCAGGTTTGGTAACTTGAGTGCCCAAGATTGCAGAAGGCTGCAGAAAGTGGCAAACTTGGCCAAGACAATCACGGGCACCAACCCTTCCATCCATTGAAGTCATCAGTGTGAGATGCTATCTCAATAAGGTATCCATCGTCGTGGTGGCCCCCATCACCCTGGTCACAATCTCTTCTCCTTGCTACTTTGTGGAAGAAGTACAGAAGCCTGAAGACCAGCACCTCCAGGGTCAAGAACAGTTTCTTTCCAACAGAATCTTGAACCTCCCCGTACTAAGCTAACCTCACCATTAACTAGTCTGAGACCATCAAAACATCTGTCTGAACTATTGACATGCCACTTTTTCTTGCACTAACTGCAAATGTGTATTTATTTATTCATCCTTTGATATTATCTCTTTTTGTTGAGATTTAACTTGAAATATTGATGTACCAGTTTGGCAGTAGGAAGTAAGATTTTGTTGCATCTGTACCTTGTAATTGTGTACATGACAGTAAACTCTCATCTCATTTAATACAGGTCATTTGTAAAAGCCTATTTAAATCAGTCATTGCCAGTTACAAACTTTCACTGGGCTGGATGAATGTAACAACGATTCTCCTCAGCCCTTCCCACCCCTATTTGAAGGGTCCAAGGGGATACCCTCCCAGCAATGGGGGTGAAGGGAAATGTTTGGCTGTAGACTATCCATGCGTATGAGCAGCAGATTCTGTTTCCTTCAACCATCAAACATCTTTTCATGGTAAGGCAATGATCGCAAGTATCAGACATCGATGACTCAGCAACTATTGCCAAGGCACAAATGATTGTGCTGTCTTGTGAGAAATTCTTGATTAAGAATCCATGCACTGTGAAGTGTGATAAATTGTATCATATTTTATATTGTATATAGATATGTTTTTGAGGGAGATAGATTGTGAGAGTAGTGTAGGTCACAAACAAACACTTCACCAAACAGATCTCATTTAAAATGCCAGAGCTCTGCTCAAGCCAGACAGTCCAGGCTCCGAGTGCCTTTGCAAAAAACTTTGAAGAATGCCTATAGAGACTTCGCAAGTAGGTGTTAATTGAACATGCTGTGGAGTAATGGATTATTGTTTTGAAAGGAACAGATGAACGGACTCAAAAGTTTGGGTCTGGTGCCGCAAGCAATCCCTTACTAATCACAGAGCACCTGTGGCATAGGGAATACTCAAGTGGTATGTGAGTAGAAAGAAAAAGTTTGAAAACCACTGTTTTAATTGTCCCTAATTGACTCGTTATGTGCATGGTTTCACAACTCCAAAGGAAATGAGCCAATGACAATTTTTCTCAAGCAAAATATTTCAGTAACAATTGAGTCTAGAGCAGTGATTCTCAACCTTCCTTTCCCACTCACATATCACCTTAAGCAATCCCTTACTAATCACAGAGTTCCGATGGCATAGGGATTACTTAAAGTGGTATGTGAGTGGAAAGAAAAAGGTTGAAAACCACTGGTTTAGATAGTGATTTTTCTTGTAGAGGTTTTCTTCCATTATTCTAACAGGGTATCTATCCATGGTATTTATTCTAAAAAGGCAGAGAGTTTTACAACAGAGAAACAGGCTATTTGGACTAACTTGTTTATACTGACCAGGCTAGTCCAATATCTTGGCTTGTGGCCCATATCCCTCTAAACCTTTCCTATCCAAATAAATGGCTACATAAATATTGTAGTTATACCTGCTACTCTCACCTCCTCTGACACCTCATTCCATATGCCCTCTAGCCTTTGTGTGAGAAAGTTTCCACTCAGATCCATTTTTAAATTGTTTCCCTGCAGTGGAACACGGTAATGCAGAAGATGTCCTCACTACACTATACAGGCTGGCCCTGTAACTTGTCCCCATAAGATTCCCAATAAATGCTGAAGCCCTCGTCTCCTCCCTCCATACAAGCCTTGGATCCAGCCCAGCAGCATGTAAGAACATGCCTGATGTTTCAGGTTATTAAAGCCTTTAATCACTCGCTTTGAGCCTGCTTGTGGTTATTGATTGTGCTACATTCCTTTTTACCTCTAGCTTTTGATTCCTTTTACCTGGGGATTTACTATATCTCTTCCCCTCTTGATTTTATAGCCCACTTATAAAATCCCCCTCCGTCTTTTAGGCTCTAGGAAGAAAAGTCCCAGCCTGTCCACCCTCACCTTATAATTCAAGCCTGCAAGTCCCAGCAAAATTCTTGTGAATCTTTTCTGCATCCTTTCATGTTTAATGATGCCTTTCCTGTAACTGGGTGACTAGTTGATCCAGATATACATTTGTTTCTGTATGCAAGCAATGAATTTATTGATATCCCAGTGTGATTCCAGTTCTCCTATTGCCTCCAGAGCATGCTGTGATCAATTGCTGTGTAAATAATATTCATTGATGTTCACAACAGGCATCAATCATTCACACACCTGAAATATTCCCTCTATTCAACCAATCAAAGTTGAACATTTAATTCATAACATCTAATTTCCTTGCTGAGTAAAAATCTGTCACTCACTGTGTTGGAAATATCATTCCACCCGGCATATGGTGTCATCGAGTCCTAGACCTAGATAGCACAGGAACAGGCTATTTAACCTCTCTTCTTGCACATCTCCACAAATCCTATTTGTTAGTACCAGCTCCATATCCTTCTATGTCTTGCTTATTTAAGTGTGTATGTGTCTCTTGAGCCTGGTGATTGTATTTGATTCCATCACAACCTCTGGCAGCATATTATTGATATCAACCATTCACTGTAGATTTAAAAAAAGCATTATAGTTCAGTTTGACAAAGCTAAGGCTTTTCTCTTTGGAGCAATGAAGGATGAGAGGTGACCTAATAGATGTATGCAAGAGTGAGGGGCTTACTTTGGGTGGGCAGCCAGGACCTTTTACCCAGGGCAACAATAGCAAATGCAAGAGGGCATCTGTTTAAGGTGAGTGGAGGAAAGTTTAGGAGAGACATTAGAGGTAAGTTGTTTTACACATAGTGGTGGGTGCCTGTAATACATTGCTGGGGTTGGAGGTAGAGACTGGTTCAATAGGGACATTTAAAAGACTCTCAGATGGGAACATGGGTATCAGAAAGATGGGTAGAGAAGGACTAGAATTTTGTGGGGTAGGTTTTCATAGGTCAACACAACATCATTGGCTGAAGGGCCTGTACTGTGCTATTGTGTTCTAAGTTCTTTCCCCTTCAAAACTCCTTCTTCTCACCTTAAACCCATGCCTCTAGTAATTTTCTACACTTCCATCAGGTCACCACTTAGCCGCCTTTGCTCCACGAATAATAATCTGTCCCCATAGCTAGCATTGTCCATCCAAGCAACGTCCTGATATCTTCTGGGAGAAAAAGGTACTGAATTCCCGTCTTCCTGTGGAGCCACGACTTCTGAACTTGAAAGCAATTTTTCAATTAATTTCACATTTAGAAATAGCTTGACAGCAGTTTGATGCAGTGAGGGAAATTGTCTCAGTAATCTATTTCACTGAATGTAAAAAAAAAGGCTCAAGGTTGTCACTTCAAGAATAACAAGGCAAGTCGTGCTGTGTTGGATGCAGGTGCAGTAATTCAAAGTCATCTCTGATTATTTGTCAAGCTGCCAAGGCCCATTACATACATCACTGAAAGATCTTTTCATGTAATAACCCTAAGTAATGCTACCTCCTCACAGTGGAGCGATTCTTCTTTCCATCTCTGAATATTCCATCTGAGAATATTTCTCAGTCTCCGACCCCTGCTGTGCTTTACGAATTGAGAATAAAATGAAAATTAACAATTATAGAACTATAATTAAAGATGCACCTTCATACTCTCCAGAGGTCAGAAATTTGAAACATCTGCAAATAGTCTGCTTTACATTCATTTAAAATGTAGACCTAATATAACTTGATAATATGAAACCAAAATCAAATACCTGTCTGTTCCAAAAATGATGATTTCATGTATTTTTTAGGAGCTGCATCCTTCAGGTATCAATGCTCTCCATTCTATCCTATTTTATTAAGTTTGAATATAATAATTTGGCAGACATTTGCATTGCAGAAAATGTAAAAGTTGACTAAAAACGGATTGTTTCTTGTAAGGTCACTTCTAGCTCAGCAGTCAGGAGTTTGCTGGTTCAATTGTGCACCACTGTAATGTGCTTGGAGTACTGACAACTCATTGAACACCACTGCATCCGCTAGAGGTGAAAATCTACTGTGACAAGTGGTTGTCACATAGCATGGGGATGCAGCAGGATTAATGGATCTTTTCTGACTGGATGGTGATGGGAATGTCACACGAGACTTTGGTGAACTTCCAATCTTATGAAAGAACTCTGATTTTGCACAAACGCTCAAGTGCCGTTCATGATTAGTGCTAAACCAGCCTCTTCTGGTGATATGCTGATGGATCTTCAAGCTGCCTTGGTCGGTGATGAGGCTACAACCTCTGTGGTGCTGAGATTTCAGCAGTTTTATTTTTCACTTCATAAGTATACATTCCTTGGGGCCAAATGTCTAAGAGAAGAAAGCAGGACATGACCTTAGAACTGGATGGAATTTATGCAAGTCAACCCACCACAATTTGAGGTAAAGACCCCTTATTCCATACCCAGGTGGTGGCTGGCATTGGAGGTCTGCTGTACCTTGTATCTCACATAGTGAAAGAGTACAGAAGAGCTACTACAGGTGGCTCCTGTGGTAGCTCAGATCTAGGAGAGATCATTTTAAAATGGGGGTTGCCATCATTCAGGGTTAAGACAAACTTTTTTTAAAGACAGCCTTCCCTTAAATTTACCTGGACTATTTCGGACTATGCCTCCATCTCAGGAGATAAACTATACATGGACATCTATTACAAACCTACTGACTCCCACAGCTACCTGGATTATATCTCTTCCCACCATGACTCTTGTAAGATTGCAATTCCTTTCTCTGAATTCCTCTCTTTCAGGTATATCTGTTCCCAGGATGAGGCTCTCCAGTCCAGGATATCTGAAATCTCTCATCTCATAAATGTGGATTACTATCATTGATAAAGGTCATATTGTATCACCTCTATTTTTCATACATTCTGCCCTCACACCAACATTCTCCAGGCAGAGCAAGGATAGAGTGACCGAGCGAAACATAAAGTCATCATCCCATTTTTAAAAGCACTATAAAAATGACTTGGTCAAAACACAGAAATGCTGGAGGAACTCAGCAAGTCTCTTCAGCATCCATAGGAGGTAAAGATGTAGAACTGATGTTTCGGGCCTGAGCCCTTATTCAGGGCATGAGCTTGATTGGTTATTTATCTTTACAGCTCATACCTTGAAAAAGGGCTCAGACCCGAAATGTCTTTACAGGTTTCTCAGCATTCATATTAGGTAGAGTTCTAAAAATGGGATGATGACTAAGGAGAGGAAAGGACAAAGGAGAGAATTTGTGCTCAGAATCAGAGGTAGAGGGTGACATACTAAATGAGTACTTTGTGTTAGTATTCATGAAGGAGTAGGGCATTGAGGATAGTGAGAGCTAATGTGGTAGGGCATTTGGAGATCAAGAGCAGAGTCTTTTGAAGGGTATTAAGATGGATAGAGGTGAACAGATGTGCTGGAGAGTTTGAATCCAGAACTGTCTGTAAAGATTTTGTACATTCTCTTCGTGCATGGGTTTCCTCTCACATTCCAAAGACGCAAGGGGTTAGTAAGTTCATTGATAAATTAAAACTTCCCAAACATCTTTTCTTTAGATATTAGGAGTTTTTTGAACTCTAGTGTTGAGACTTCTTCAAGTCCTTGTTATGAATACGATAGGGATGATCTATGATATTAAACCGAATATTTAAAAAAAGTTGATATCATCGATATATAATTTATTATTAAAGGCTAAGGATAATTCCCTAGTTAAGATTAAAAAATTAATGGGAATAAGATCTTCAACTTTCATTTTTGGATACTACATGGCATTCTATCTTAAAACTGGTAAATTCATCTTCTTTGTGTGCCCGACATTCACTTTTTCAATTTAAGGTAAATTGAGCTTTTCTAAAGTTCAATTGGCTAAATTTTACTCTAAAATTACTTGGAAATGTGATAGGTGTAAGACTGAAAAAGGTACTTTGTTGCATATGTTTTGGTCTTCTTCCTCTCTTTCCATTTTTTTTGAGAAGATATCTTTCATACCTTATCTTTAGTTCTCAATGTGAATCTGATACCCAATTCTATAATTGTCCTTTTTGGATCAACTAAGACAACTGATTTGAATTTAACTATACTTCAATCCCATGTAGTTTCTTTGGTCTCCCATATTGCTAGATGTTCAATATTGATGGCTATCCAAAATGATGGCATGCCTAACTTTGGGGGGAAAAGAATCAGATGTTCTACTGTAATGGATTTAATTTGTTTAAGTTTATGGGGTCCTTTATCAATTATTTTCACAATTTATGAGGTCACTTGGATCTTACTTTGTGAGTTTGTGGTTTCTTTTAATGGTTGTGAAATTATATGTACTTGCCGGATAACTTCAGAAGGGAAGGGGTTAGAATTAGTAGTATATTATAGTTTATTTTAAATCTTTTTCAATTAGCCATATTATGTAATTGCTTAAGTGTTTGCTGCATTTTTTCTGTTTGTTTTATCAATTTTATATATAATAGTTTTATTTTTCTTATATAGCTTTTTTCTGTATATTCCTTTTTTATATATTACCTTTGATTAATGGTTTTTATTTATGCACTATTTCTGTAAAATCCAATACAAATATTAAAAAAGAAAATTAGTTTAATTGATCGCATTGGTGTATTTAGGCAGTGCAAGCTCATGGGCCAAAAGGGCCCGTTACTGTGCTGTATGTCTCGACTTAAAATTAATATTCAAATACAATGTCCAAATTAAACTCAGCAGGTTACTCAGCATCCATAGGAAGTAAAGGCTAACCAACATTTTGGATCCTATTCAGGAACATGCATTTAAGGTGAGAAGGGAGTTTAAAGGAAACGTGTTTTTTTACACCAAGAGTGTTAGGTGCCTGGATCAGGCTTCCAGGTGGATGCAGATAGTATTTGGAATTTAGACGGTTCCCGATGGACATATGGATATGAAGCAAGTATATGGATATCATGTGCAAGCAGTAGAGTTTTAGTTTAATTTGCAATCATGTTTGGCAGAGACCATATGGGCCATGGGGTCTGTTCCTGTGCTGTTCTTTCTGTTCTGTGTTAGAGTCCATAAATTTTCCAAGCTATTTCAAGTAAGGTGTTGGCAGGGAGACCCAGTAAGTTTACTCTTTTCTGGAATGTTGCCGGTCATCAGTTCCTTCTGAGGTGAGGAAAGAAACCAGCTGCCTCTTTGTATAACACACTGAGAAATGTAATTTGCTTGATCAAGTCATGAAGTTTAGCCTGTGGCCTGAAGATGTTCGGGTGGCACTTCTATTATTAAAATAAAGTACTTAGGTGTGAGCAAAGTTGACAGGCTTTAAACAACACTAGAGATTAGAAAGGAATTTGTGCTCATGGAATAACCCTTGTGATTGCAGTAAATAATAGATGGGCAAATCTTTTGAAAAGAAGCTGGATGTCTAGTTGTAAAAGGGATTGACATAATGATTAAAATGATCTTATATTCTGCACAACAGTGGAACTGTAAGATTGTTTTGCTTGGGTTGACGGATGTTATCTTGCCACCTCTCCCTTTGATGTTTGGGGAACTATTAGTAGTATTCCCTTGGAAAGTGCGATGTTGATTTCCCATCCACTGGAGTGGATATAGATTGTAGAGCCTGACCCAAATAAGAAAGATCGTTCTCCAAAAGGGTAAAAATAAGAGAATCAAAATCAAAGTTTGGGAATTGTCTCATGGATTTTATTCTGTCTGTCTGGATCTAATGATAAATGTTTGTCTTTATAATTCTTCTCCACTCTGTCTTGGAACACAATGATACAGGGATTGACCATTTGCTGTTCTCCAATACCACACTCAAGCCATTAATCTATGTATGACAAGCTCAACAAAGAATGCAGCAAGTTCCAATGCCATCTACAAGTTTGCTGATGACATCACAGTTGTCGGCAGAAGCACAAATGGCAATGAGGAAGTGTACAGGAGGGAGATAGATCAGCTCATTGAATAGTGTAATGATAACAACCTTGCCCTCAATATCAGCAAAACCAAGGAGATTATTTTGGACTTCAGGAGGAAGTCAGGGGAACATGGTCCAGTCCTCATTGAAGGCTCAGTAGTGGAGAGGGTCAAGAACTTCAAATTCCTGGGTGTCAACATTCTCCGAGGATCTGTCCCATCTCCATGTTGTTGCAAGCACAAAGAAGGCTTGCCAGCTGCTATACTTCGTGAGGTGTCTGAGAAGATTCAGTATGTCAGTGAAGACTCTCAAAAACTTCTACAGGTGTACTGTGGAGAGCATTCGGCTGGTTGCATCACTGCCTGGTATGGAGGTGCTAATTCTCAGGGCAAGAATAAACTCCAGAGGATTGTTAACTCAGCCTGTGACATCACAGACATCGGATTTCACTCCATTGAGGACATCGACATGAGGCGGTGTCTTCAAAAAGCAGCCTCTATCCTCAAAGACCCCCAACCACCCGGGCCATCGCTCTCATTCTGCTACTATCGGAGAAAAGGAACAGGAGCCTAAAGACGAACGCTCAGCGGCACAAGGACAGCTACTTCCTGCTGCTGCCAGATTCCTGAATAATCAATGATCCAAAGGCACTGCCTTACTTTTCATCCAGTATTATTGCTATTATTTTATTTTTTATAGTAATGTCGTAAGATGGTTATAATATGAGTGTTTTCTCTATGACGCTGCCACAAAACACCGAACTTCATGACTTGTTCATGACAATAAATCCTGACTCTAATTCTGATTCTGACTGTTGTTGGGAGGAGAGGGTTACTGAAATACAGCAAAAAGTCTCTATTTCACATTCTATCCAGGCAAGTCAACTCATGAAACAGAGAGTGCAATCAATGACAGTGCAGGGAGTAGTGTTAAAATAGACCAATAAAGTAGAAATAAAGAAAGGTACAAAATCACACCCTGCAGAGAAAGGTACAGTTTGGAAAAATGAACAAAACATGCCATAACCTTTTGCCAGTGAATCATACATTTAATTTAGAGATACAGCACAGTAACAAGCCCTTTCAGCTCATGCTGTCAAAAATGCACCAATTAACCCACAAACCCCGTACTTTTTTTGAGGGTGGGTGGAAGCCGGAGCATTCGGAGGAATCCCATGTAGTCAGAGGGAGAACATGTAAACTCCGCATAGATAGTGCTGGATTTGAACTCCGGTTGCTGCCACGATGACAGCGTTGTGTTAACCACCATGAAAAACTGTGTCACCCAGAATCTGATAATAATAGGAAATAAACTGTCCTGGTGTTTTCAAGCACATATATCCACTGTCAGACGAAACGGGGGGGGGGGGGGGGGGTAGAGAGTGAAACCTTGGGAAGATGCTGAATTTCCTCCTGCATCTAAGAAAGTAGATCCTTTGGTCCATAGTCTTAGTTGTGACATCCATGTGCATGTACAAGGAAATTTATGCTGATGACATTTCTGTCTGCCTTACAGCAGACAAAAGCGTTTTTGTGTAATATGACGCCATTTTATTACATGGCAATAAATTAAATTGCAAATCTTGAATCTTAGAAATAGAAGATTAAAGAATTAAATAGTTCCTTTTCAGTTTGGAGGGATATGACCAAGGTAGATTCTTGGCTCTTAATATTAAAGACTAGGAGGATGAAACAAATTGTAAAGTTTTCATGTTTGCCAATATGAAAATAGATAGAAGCATGTTTTGTGATGGTGACGTTGAAATTCTAGAGCTCAGCCAAAACAGTCCCAGTGGTTGGGTGAAAACCTGGCAAATTGAATTTCATACAGGGAGGTGTGAAGTCATGCAATTAAGACAGAGGAATCAAAGGGCCAATTACTAACTAAATGGAGACTCTGCAAATAAGTGAAGTTCAGTGGGATCCAGATGATCCAATGCATTAATCTTGAAAAGTTAATTGGGCTTTTTTGCAAAGGGTTTGAAATTTGAGAATAGGGAGGTTTTGTTACAGTTGTAGAGGGTGCTGGTGGGACTATATATGGAATACTGTGCACAGTTTGATCCACTTCCCTAAATAAAGGTAATTGTAGCATTGGAGGCAGCCCAAAGGAGATTCACCAGGCTAATTCCTGGCATGAGAGGGGTGTCCTATCAGAAGAGGCTGGGCAGTAGGGGCCATTATTCCTTGGAGTTTAGAAGAATGAGGAGTGACTTTATTCAAACCTTATCTTAAGGGGCCTTTACAGACTGTTGAAGGCTCCACACATCATTGGTGGGGAAACTATTGGAAAGGACTCTTGGGGATAGGATTTGTGTGCATTTGGAAAGTCATGGTCAGATTATGAAGAGTCAACATGGCTTTGTGAGGGGGAGGCCATTTCTTATTAATTTGATGGAGTTTTTGGAGAAGGTGGCAAAAGTGGTTTACAAGGGTAGGGCAGTCGATGTTATCCACATGAATTTTAGTAAGGCATTTGACAAGTTCCTTCATGGTAGGCTGATCCAGAAGGGGCAGATGGTGAATTGATCATTTGGATATGGAATTGACAGGCCCATAAAAGACAAGAGTAGTGGTGGATGCTATTATTCAGGATGGAGGCCTGTGGCAAATGGTGTTTTAAGACCATAAGACATAGGAGCAGAAATAATTATTAAGCCATTTTGTACTGATTGGTGTTAGGACACCAGTTGGGTGAGATGTATATAAATGACTTGGATAAAAAAATAGTAGATGGGTGAGAAGTAAATTCACAGATGATTCTAAGATTGGTGAAGTTGTGAACATCTAAAAGGGTTTCTAAAAAATACAAAGGAATATAGATCAGTTACAGATAAATGAACAAAGAAATGGCAGATGGAGTTTAATCTGCACAAGTATGAGGTGTTGGAATTTCGGAAGTCAAATGTTTTTTTTTTTTAAATTTTTATTTTTCACACCATAAATCACAATAGCCATGATATACACTTTTTCTTTTCCACACATTTACAGTGACTTTTTCTCCCTCCCCCCTCCCTCCTCCCAAGCCACCCCCCCACCCCCCCCCCCCCTCTCATCCATTTTAGGTATACAATCTAGGTTGCATTAATTCAGTTAGACAATGTTGTCATTCAACAAAAATACACCAGAAATTCTACTGAGTCCATTCTTTTCTTTTCTTCTCCTTCCATCAACTTAGGTAATGTTTGTTCCCGGTAGGTTTTCGCTATTGTATTTAATATAAGGCTCCCATACTTGTTCGAATATTTCAATATTATTTCTTAAACTATATGTTATTTTTTCTAATGGAATACATTTATTCATTTCTATATACCATTGTTGTATTTTCAAATTATCTTCCATTTTCCAGGTTGACATAATACATTTTTTTGCTACGGCTAGGGCTATCTTGACAAATCTTTTTTGTGCATCTTCCAAGTCAATTCCAAATTCTTTATTTTTTATGTTACTTAGGAGAAAGATCTCTGGATTCTTTGGTATATTGTTTTCTGTTATTTTATTTAATATCTGATTGAGATCATCCCAAAATTTTTCTACTCTCTCACATGTCCAGATTGCATGAATTGTTGTTCCCCTTTCTTTTTTACATCGAAAACATCTATCAGATACTGTTGGGTCCCATTTATTTAACTTTTGCGGTGTAATGTATAGTCTGTGTAACCAATTATATTGTATCATACGCAGCCTCGTATTTATTGTATTTCTCATCGTTCCAGAGCATAACTTCTCCCATGTTTCCTTTTTTATCTTTATATTTAAATCTTGTTCCCATTTTTGTTTAGTTTTACCATTTGTTTCCTCATTCTCCTTTTCTTGCAGTTTAATATACATATTTTTTATAAATCTTTTGATTAACATTGTATCTGTAATCACATATTCAAGGTTACTTCCCTCTGGTAAACTCAAGTTGCTTCCTAATTTATCTTTCAAGTAGGATCTCAGTTGGTAATATGCCAGCGCTGTATCTCCAGTTATATTGTACTTATCTCTCATTTGTTCAAAGGATAAGAATCTACTTCCTGAAAAACAATTTTCTATTCTTTTAATCCCTTTTTTTTCCCATTTTCTAAAGGCAAGGTTGTCTATTGTAAAAGGGAGTAGCTTATTTTGCGTCAATATTAGTTTTGGTATTTGATAATTTATTTTATTTCTTTCTACATGAATCTTCTTCCATATATTGAGGAGATGGTGTAATACTGGAGAAGTTCTATGTTGTACCAATTTTTCGTCCCATTTATATAATATGTGTTCAGGTATCTTTTCCCCTATTTTATCTAATTCTAGTCTCGTCCAGTCTGGTTTTTCCCTTGTTTGATAAAAATCTGATAGGTACCTTAATTGTGCGGCTCTATAATAATTTTTGAAGTTTGGCAATTGTAAGCCTCCTTGTTTATACCATTCTGTTAATTTATCTAGTGCTATCCTCGGTTTCCCCCCTCTCCATAAAAATCTCCTTATTATTTTCTTTAACTCTTTGAAGAATTTTTCTGTCAGTTGTATTGGCAATGCCTGAAATAAGTATAGTATCCTTGGAAAAATGTTCATTTTAATACAGTTTATCCTTCCTATCAGTGTTAGTGGTAGCTCTTTCCAATGCTCTAAATCGTCCTGTAATTTTTTCATTAGTGGATTGTAATTGAGTTTATATAATTGGCCTAGATTTTTGTTTATTTGCACACCTAGGTATCTTATTGCCTGCGTTTGCCATCTGAATGGGGATTCCTCCTTAAATTTTGAGAAATCCGCGTTATTCATAGGCATTGCTTCACTTTTATTTACGTTTATCTTGTATCCCGACACTTCTCCATATTCCTTCAATTTCTTATATAGTTCTTTTATTGATAGTTCTGGTTCTGTTAAGTACACTATCACATCATCCGCAAACAGACTGATTTTATATTCCCTGTCTTTTATTTTTATTCCTTTTATATTATTATCTCTTCTTATCGATTCTGCTAGTGGTTCTATAGCTAGCGCAAACAATAATGGTGATAGTGGGCATCCCTGCCGCGTTGACCTGCTTAAGTTAAATTGCTTTGATACATGTCCATTTACTGTCACTTTCGCTAACGGTCCCTTATATAATGCTTTAATCCAATTAATATACTTCTCCGGTAAACTGAATTTTTGCAATACTTTGAACAAGTAATTCCATTCTACTCTGTCGAAGGCCTTCTCTGCGTCTAAAGCAACTGCTACTGCGGGTGCTTTATTTCCTTCTACTGCATGAATTAAGTTAATAAATTTACAAATATTGTCTGTTGTGCGTCTTTTTTTGATAAATCCAGTTTGGTCTAAATTTACCATTTTCGGTACCTGTTCTGCTAATCTGTTCGCTAATAGTTTAGCTATTATCTTATAATCTGTGTTTAGCAGAGATATTGGTCTATATGACGCTGGTGAGAGTGGATCTTTCCCTTGTTTTAGTATCACTGTAATTATTGCTGTTTTACATGAATCTGGTAAGTTTTGTGTCTCATCAATCTGGTTGATTACATCCAGGAGGGGCGGTATTATTAGGTCTTTAAATGTTTTGTAGAATTCTATTGGGAGTCCATCCTCTCCTGGTGTCTTATTATTTGGTAAATTTTTTATTATCTCTTGTATTTCTACTGTTCCAAATGGTTCTGTTAATTTATTTTGTTCCTCTATTTGTAGTTTTGGTAGTTCAATTTTAGTCAAAAATTCATCTATTTTCCCTTCTTTCCCTTCGTTTTCGGTTCGGTATAATTGTTCATAGAATTCTCTGAAGTTTTCCTTAATTTCTTTTGGATTATATGTAATTTGTTTGTCTTTTTTCCTTGTTGCCAATACCATTTTCTTAGTTTGCTCTGTCTTAAGCTGCCATGCTAAGATTTTGTGTGTTTTTTCACCTAGTTCATAATATTTCTGTTTTGTCTTCATTATATTCTTCTCCACCTTATATGTTTGTAATGTTTCATATTTTATTTTTTTATCTGCCAATTCTCTTCTTTTGGTTGTATCTTCCTTTATTGCTAATTTTTTTTCTATGTTTATTATTTCCCTTTCCAACTGCTCTGTTTCCTGGTTATAGTCCTTCTTCATCTTGGTTGCATAACTTATTATTTGCCCTCTAATGAATGCTTTCATTGCGTCCCATAGTATAAACTTATCTTCCACTGATTCCGTATTTACTTCAAAGTACATTTTTAATTGTTTTTCAATAAATTCTCTAAAATCCTGTCTTTTAAGTAGCATGGGGTTTAATCTCCATCTATACATTCTTGGAGGGATGTCCTCTAGCTCTATTGCCAATAACAGGGGTGAGTGGTCCGATAATAGTCTAGCTTTATATTCCGTTTTCCTAACTCTCCCTTGAATGTGGGCTGATAACAGGAATAGGTCTATCCTTGAGTATGTTTTATGTCTAGTCGAGTAGTATGAGTATTCCTTTTCTTTTGGGTTTTGTTTCCTCCATATGTCCACAAGTTTCATTTCTTGCATTGATTTAATTATAAATTTGGTTACTTTGTTCTTCCTGTTAATTTTTTTCCCCGTTTTATCCATATTTGGATCCAAATTCAGATTGAAATCCCCTCCTATTAGTATGTTCCCTTGCGTATTAGCTACCTTCAAAAAGATATCTTGCATAAACTTTTGATCTTCTTCGTTAGGTGAATATATATTAAGTAGATTCCAAAGCTCTGAATATATCTGACATTTTATCATAACATATCTCCCTGCTGGATCTATTATTTCCTCTTCTATTTTAAATGGCACATTTTTGCTAATTAATATAGCCACTCCTCTTGCTTTTGAATTATACGATGCTGCTGTTACATGTCCTACCCAATCTCTCTTTAATTTCTTGTGCTCCAATTCAGTTAAGTGTGTTTCTTGGACAAATGCTATATCTATTTTTTCCTTTTTCAGTAAATTTAGTAGTTTCTTCCTTTTAATTTGGTTATGTATTCCATTAATATTTAGAGTCATATAGTTCAGCGTAGCCATTTTATATTTTGTTTATCTTCTCTTTCCGTTTTTCCATCATTACCTTTCCTCCTTTTCCATTTCTGTTTTCTTATTTTCAACTCTTTACCAGACAACATTCCTACAACATCCAACATTTTCCTTATTCTCCTATTTCTATCTTCTTTATCCCCAGTCTCCCCTTCCCCTCCTGAGTTGCCCTTTATCCCTTGTCGGACAACCACATCTCCCCTCTCCATTTGGATTTGCGAATCCACTCGCAAGCGTCAACTGATTTTGCAGTGACCGCTCTTTTCCCCCACCCAGCCCCCCCCAGAAAAGATTTCGCTTTTTATATGTCACAAAGGTCACTCTTTTAATTCCCTCCTTATTCTCTCTATTCCATTGCCTTCTCTTATTAATTCTTGTCTATACTCTCTATGTTTTCCTCTAATTACAGATACTTTCACATATGCCCATTGTCTCTATTCACTCTTATACCTCTTTACCCGCATACATATCAATCGTGGTCATTTTTACCCTCCTTACCCTTCTTCATCCCTCAGTCTATTTTTGTCTTTACCCACATACATATCAGTCGTGATAATTTTTGCTCTCATTACCCGTCTTCATCCCTCAGTCTATTTTTGTAATTGTTCTGCAAATTTTCGTGCTTCTTCTGGATCCGAGAATAGTCTGTTTTGTTGTCCTGGAATAAATATTTTCAATACCGCAGGATGCTTCAGTGTAAATTTATATCCTTTCTTCCATAAAATCGCTTTTGCTGTATTGAACTCTTTTCTCTTCTTTAGGAGTTCAAAGCTTATATCTGGATAAATGAAGATTTTTTGCCCTTTATACTCCAGTGGTTTGTTGCCCTCTCTTACTTTTTCCATTGTCTTCTCCAGTACCTTTTCTCTTGTAGTATATCTTAGGAATTTTACTACAATAGATCTTGGTTTTTGTTGTGGTTGTGGTTTAGGGGCCAATGCTCTATGTGCCCTTTCTATTTCCATTTCTTGCTGTAGTTCTGGACATCCTAGGGCCTTAGGGATCCATTCTTTTATAAACTCCCTCATATTCTTGCCTTCTTCATCTTCCTTAAGGCCCACTATCTTTATGTTATTTCTTCTGTTATAATTTTCCATTATATCTATTTTTTGGGCTAGTAATTCTTGTGTCTCTTTAGTTTTTTTATTAGATTCCTCCAATTTCTTTTTTAAGTCTTCTACCTCCATTTCTGCTGCTACTGCCCGCTCTTCCATCTTGTCCATTTTTTTCCCCATTTCTGTTAAGGTCATATCCATTTTATTTATTTTCTCTTCTGTGTTGTTTATTTTTCTTCTTAAATCATTGAATTCCTGTGTTTGCCATTCTTTAAATGACTCCATGTATCCTCTAACAAGAGCAAGTATATCCTTTACCTTGCCTTTCCCTTTATCTATTTCTCTGTATTCTTCCTCTTCTTCTTCCTCTGGGTTGGCCATCTGTTGTTTCTTTGCTGCCCTTTCCTCCTCTTCTTTCTTGTTTCCATTGTCTTCTGTGGTCTCTTCTTGCTGCAGGTGTTCTGCAGCTGTCGTTGCCGGCTGTGGAGATCGACTCCCCAGCTGGTCCCCCCTCCCGTCGGTGTGTTTTTTTGCATGCGCGGTTGCGCACTTTTACTCGGCTCTGTGAGCCATTGTTGTAGTTCTTTTTCTACCGACCTGAGGTAGTGGGGCCCTCTCTCCACAGCGGGCCTCTTCGGACAGGTAAGGCCTTCACCTTTTTCCTCCGTTGTCTTCTCTTCCTCTCTTCTTTCCGTTGATTTTGATTTTTCTCCTTTTGTCTCCATCTTCTTTCCACCTTTATACTCACTTTTCTTTAACTTGTATTTCTGTGCCTTTGTATTTTCTCTTGTTTTTCCCGACTTTTCTGGAGAGGGCTGGAGTTCACCGTCCGGCCACTACTCCATCACGTGACTCCCCCGCGGAAGTCAAATGTAAGGGGAACATAGTGTGGCAGCTCACCACAAGGCAGGCGAACCGGCCCCACTTGTAAGCCACGTGGCGGGGCAACCGGCCAAAATGGCACCGTCGGGGGTTTCCATTCCTTCCAACTCGGGGCTCAGAAACCCGCATTTTGGGACCACATAACGCCCGGGTGACTCCAGCGCAGTTCTCAGCTAGGTCCCAGGTCTGGGAGTACAAGTGCAATCCAGCAGCCTGGTTACGTGTGTTATTGCAGGAGCAGTGTAGCCGCCGCTACAATTACTGGCAGGATTGTTAACAGTTTTGATGTGCAGTGGAATCTGTGCTCCAGGTTCATAGCTCCTTGAAAGTGATTGCAGAAGTAGAACGGGTGGTTATATATAGGGTGATAGTGTAGTATGCTGGACGTCATTGGGAGGGGCATTTAGTGTAAAAGTAAAATTGACATGTTGCAGTAATGCAAAAATTTGGTTTGGTTGCACTTGGAATTCTGGTTGCCCTATTATAGGAAGGATGTGGAGGATTTAGATTTCAGATTTCAGATTTTATTGTCAGGGTACATACATGACATCACATGCAACCCTGAGATTTGTTTTTCCTGTGGGTGTGGCAAAATTACCACTAATTGGTGGCACAAAAAAATAAACTGTAAATAGCTTAAAAGATGTAAACAAATAAAGAACTGTAAACAGATGATGTATGTAAACAAATAGACTGTGCAATACATAGAGAACAAAGAAAATTAATTAAGTGCACAAGGCTACTTAAATGAGTCCCTGACTGAGTTTGTTGTTGAGGAGTCTGATAGTGGAGGGGTAGCAGCTCTTCCTGAACCTGGTGGTGCGAGTCTTGTGGCACCTATATCTCTTTGCTGATGGCAGCAGCGAGAATAGAGCATGTGCTGGGTGGTGGGGGTCTCTGATGATCGCTGCTGCTCTCCGATGGCAGCATTCTCTGTTGATGTTCACAGTAGTGGAGGGGGTTTTGCCTGTGACGTCCTGGGCTGTGTTCACTACCTTTTGGAGTGTTTTATGCTCCAGGTTATGCCTGTGATGTCCTGAGCTTGTCCACTACCTTTTGGAGGGCTTTATGCTCAGGGGTATTGGTATTCCGTTAGATAGCTGGTCAGCACACTTTCCACCACATCTCTGTGGAAATTTGCCAGGACTTCTGGTGTCATACCAGACCTCCGAAAACTCCTGAGGAAGTTTTCTTCACAATGCCATTGATGTGTTGGGACCAGGAAAGATCTTCCGAGATAGTGACTCCCAAGAAACTAAATTTGCTCACTCTCTCCGCCTCTCGTTCCCCCATTGATCACTGGATCATATCCCTCTGGCTTTCCTTTTCCTGAAGCCAACAATCTGCTCCTTAGTTTTGGTGACATGGTTATGCAAGGTTGTTGTTGGTGCATCATTCCTTTATACAACCCTTTATCATGGCATCGTTGGCAAATGTGTAGATGGTGTTAGTGTCATACTGAGCTACACAGTCATAGGTGTAAAGTGAGTAGATCAGGGGGCTAAGAACACAGGCCTGTGGTGTTCAGGTACTGATAGTGATTGTGGAGGAGAAGTTCTTACCAATCTTCACTGATTGTAGTCTAGAGGTGAGGAAATCTATGATTAAATTACATAGTAGGTGTTAACTCACAGGTCTTGGATTTTTCTGATCAGTTTTGAGCGGATAATGGTGTTAAATGGTGAACTGTAGTCAATAAAGAGCATCCTGATGTATGCATCTTTGCTGTCCAGGTGTTCCAGTGGAGAGCCAATGAGATAACATCCATCATGGATCTGTTTCTACGATAGGCCTTTGAAAAGGTACAGGAAGGATTCATCAGTGTGTTGCCTGGTTTAAAGGGTATGAATTGTGGGGTGAAATTTGACAACTTGGATTGTTTTCTCTGGCATATACGAGTATAAGAGGTGAAAGCAATGAAAATCATTGATAGAGTGAACAATCAGAACCTGCTCCCTAGGGTGAAGAGGATGTGCATTGAAGGAGTCTAAGTTTAAGGGAAATGCAAGGGGGCAAATATTTTTGCAGAGTGTGATCAGTGCCAGGAATGGACTGGCAGCCTCAGTGATGGAAGCAGATACAATAGCAGAATTGAAGAGACTTCATGATAACCCTATGAATATGAAGGGGTTGGAGGAATCCCCATCAGGTCCAAAATTTGATTTGAACATATGTTTGGCCCACACACTTGGGCTGAAGGTCCTGTTCCTTTGTGGTACTGTTGCTGTATTTGTGCATTTACTCATGGGAAAGTTACAAACCATGGATACAAAATGAAGGAATGGTCATTTAAAACTGTGATGCATTGAAAGGTTTTTTTTTTGATGGTCTGTAAATCACTGGAATTCTCTGCTCCTGAG
Organism: Narcine bancroftii; assembly: GCF_036971445.1. NCBI lineage: Eukaryota > Metazoa > Chordata > Chondrichthyes > Torpediniformes > Narcinidae > Narcine > Narcine bancroftii. The sequence continues at coordinate 187,087,250 of NC_091475.1, read as the reverse complement.
TGTAGTGGAAGCCAGATCTTTGGATATATTTCAGTTATGGACAAGTATTTGAAATGTAAAGGAAGTGAGGGTGTTTGGGAACTGGAATTGAGGCCTGCTGTGGTCATAGAAGCATAACAAGCTTGTGAAGCCTGGTCTCCTCTTCCTACTTTCTTGTGGAGCCAATATTATTATTGTTTATTATTAAAGTGAATTGAAGTTTCCAGGCATCCATATGAGACTTGAACTTGCATCACCACATAGTGTTGTTCAGCATTAGAGATCCCAACCCAGTAACCAGAGGGAGCCGCTTACTTTGCAATGCTAAACTGTTACATTGCAAAGCATTTGACTTCTTTCTATCTCAACAATAAAATGGACTCCCTTTTCCCACTGTTAAGCCTCTGGGCAGGCAGTTATTCATTTATTGAGTAACCTTTTATCAAAATGGTGAAAGCCTTTCAGAAATAAATGAGGCCATCTAATCTTTTTAATGAGTGCACTAATCTAATCTCAATGGAGAAGGTACATTTACATGACTGATAGCAATGCCAGTCTTGTTAAGGCTTAAATGTTTCATGATTATATGATCTTCAGCCCCGAGAGACTCATCCATGTAGTTCATCAAATTATTAAGGTTATTTCATCAACATTCCTTCTTAATGGCGTGAGAAAGCATTTTGACATCATGAACCAGAAGGGGTATCTTTGAGTAATGTATGCTTTTTAATTTTTTTTAAGCAGTCGTCTTTAAAAAAAGCATCTCCATCCTTTTTTTCTATTTTGCCCAAAGCCTTCAATAAGATACACAGTGGTAGAGAGATTTAAGGTGTGCTTTGCCTTGTATTCTGTTCATTTTCCAGGGCATGTCACTATAGACAAACATGGTTGACTGAGCACCCACCAGACCAGGAGATTCTGTTAATTAAAAAGTGCCAAAATCCTATTTGCAACCTGCTGAATATTACACCTCGACTGCTGGTTGGTAGGAATCCATTCAAGTGGTGCACACAAACTGAAGTGCAATGCAGAGGGGGCTGGGGTTTGTCAGCCGGTGTATGGCATTGGCACATTGATTTCTGTACTCTCCCCTGCTGGCTGGCAACTAACTGCTCAGTCAAAAACACAGAATGTTGAGATGGTCTTTCATTTCAAATTGCTGTTGAATTGCTGTGGAAGAGCATTCTAGTTGTTTCATCCTTGAGCTGCTTTTTTTCGTTCATTTTCACAAACTATATTTACCTCACAGCTAAGTAGCCTGTTGTTGAAATATGTTTGAGTGCAGTTGATGGACAAGCAATTTTCCCTGGGGCTAATGGACTTAGTAACAAAAGGCACTTTTACACTGCCACTGAGAAGGGGAAAATTTGTGAAAATGTTCTGCTCCAGTGGCAGTATTAAAATGTCATGACAAATTTATTTCCTAAATTCCATCCTGATGTTTTTCCTCTGAGACCCCTACACCTTTTTTACAGAGCGGCTGCGGTAAAAATTGACCGCAGGCTCTCTGTAAGAAATTGGCCGAATAAATGCGACTTCCACATAATGGCGCTATGCGTCTGATGCATGCTGCACGTCAATGTCCACCACCTTCATCCTTTTTAAAAACTCTGCAACACAGGAAGTCCGTGTAAAAGTGTTTCCTGTGTAAACGACCACTCTGGAGGTAATTATGCTAATATTTTTTCCGTACTTTACTTCTCCTTTACTTCTGTGTAAAAATGCTTAAAGATTTTGTCAAATCCTGTTGGAATATTAATAGTGGTTTTTTTCTAGCCAACCATGCATTTAAACTAGTCTTCAAATTCTTCCTGAGCCTATTGGCTCCATCAATTATTTAGCAACTAGTAAGGAAACACTAACAATTGAAGGGCATATTCCCTTTTATTTACATATTTCTTTACCAGTTAAAGAAAAAGAATGAATTTCCTTTTACCATAACCTGCATGGAAACAAAACATGTTTGAAGCAAAAGAAAATTTCAAAATTTCCATAGAAACATTAAAATCATGGTTAGCTCAATGCTTACCCAGGTTTGAATCCAGAGCTGTCTGTAAGGAGTTTGGATATATTCTTCCCATGTCTGCATGGGTTTCCTCTGTAAGCATTTCAGCTTCTTCCCACCGTTCAAAACATATAGTGTTGTAAGTTAATTGAATGTAATTAGGCAACACGTAAGTAAGGCATGTTACCGAGCTGTGCATCTAATTTAAGTGTGTTTTTTTTTTAAACAGATGCTACTCCATTTACTGGGTGTTTCCAAATTTTTCATTTTTATTTCAGATTTACAGAATTTGTAGTTTTTTTGTTATCACTGGTATTTTCAAAATATTGACTTTCTCTCTTCCTGCGCCTGGACCCTTATTGATGGTCAGTATTTTAGGATCCATGGCATAACAAGAGACCCAAAGTATTGTTGGAAGTATTCAGCAGGTCAGCCCGCAGCCATGGGAAGAAGCACACAGTCAATAGCCCTTTTTATAGAGTGACACTGAGTTGCAGCCAGCTGAATGAGCGAAAAAAAGGCTGACTTACCTTTTACGGAGAAGGCTTATAAGGCTGTTCCAGTGTTGCTTTTGTGGAGAGTGGCGTCAGGAGCTGTCCTCTGGAGCTGAGGGAGGCATGGCGAGTGGTGCAGTAGCGCTGCCCGTTACCGTGAGGTCGAACATACACGCCAAGCAAGGGCCATCTTTGTTACCTATAATCCCCCATGCAACTGGAACTGGTCAAGGAAATGTAGAGTAGTTCCAGCTGTGTGGGGGATTATGGGTAATGAAGATAACCATTGATCCTGCATTAAAGCAAAAAGAGGTTCACTCTGCCAGCCACTCTGCCCTTGCCTGCCTCCTTCCAACTGGAAGTGAGGGGCAGAGGGGGAATGTAAAGTGGACATTTCCGGGTGTCAGGAGGGAGCCCTAACACCACCACCAGTCATCATGGGAGCCCTTATGGCGGCTGCTGGATCGTAGGCTGATGATGTCATCAGCCCAGCCCTAATCAGTCACCATCAATGGCAGTTGTGGTGGTACACCACCAGCCTACTGCAGGGGGAAACCTTTGTACCTGCAGGAGTGTAAGGGGGACAGGACCACATCTGGCTGGCTGTCAATCAGTCGGCCTAAATGGATCAAGCCCCACCCAGTCGGGTGTCAATCACCCTCCGGGATATAAGCCTGCGCCGGCCTCCCGAGGCCTCACTCAGAGTTGCTGCAGCCACAGCCAGCCTGGCTATGTGGAAGTCTTTGTGGATTAAAGCCTGTTGTACATTCTTTATCTTTGTGTGTGTCTGATTCTGGCTAACAGTGCACCACAGCAGTGCTTTCATGGAGCAAGGTGAAGTGACTCACTCCACCTCTGGGACTACCCCCCTGGAAGGATTGGAGTCCACATCCAGCATCCGCCATTGTTGTTTTTATAAAGGAAAGTCCATTGATGCCTTTACATTTGCTTTTTTTAAAACGACTATAAAAAAAGCCTAATGTTTCAGGCTAGGACAGGGTCCTAACCTGAGGCATTGATTCAGTAAACAAATGTGCTGGGGAAAAAAAATAGCATTTTGTGTCTGAGGCCTTCTTTTCCCTCAAAGAGACTTTGCAGTGGTGCTGCCAAACATTGACTGTGCATTTTTCTCTAGGGTGGTTCCCAAACCTGCTGAGTCCCTCCAACGTCGCATTATTTGCTCAAGGTTACAGCAATTCTTGTGTTCTTCTGTTAGACAAATTCCTGGTGTTCATTCATTGGGTCAAGAGCCTTTAACCCAACAGGAGTTTTTTTGAACCTAAATCTACTTGGTATTCAGTTTTTTCTTGAATGAGGGAAAAAATTGTAACAACGAGCATAAAAATGCTTTTGTCACTTTTGTCCTCCTATTCATTATTAATGTTCTTTTTCCTTTTGTCATATCTCTCCACTGACCTGTCATGATATTTACTTAAAGGCGCGGTGTATTGTCTCACAATATGGAGGAGTAAATTTATACAGATGAGGAGGAGCTGCTTCTCCCAGAGTGTAGTGAATCTGTGGAATTCTTTGCCCAAATAGACAATAAAGGCCACCTTATTAAATGGTTTTAAGATACATAATAGCAAAAAAAGCAGGCAAGTGATCTGTGACCAGGGCCAGATCAACCATGATCTTGCTGAATGGCACAGAAAACTTGATGGGCCGGATGACCTACTTCTGCTCCTATTTCTAATTCTCTCATATGTTCTTGTGATTTCCCCGGTGTACATAATTTCACTCGTGTATGATCTCAACACGGTCCATGGTTGCCTGAATGTGCTAACTCCAAGAGAGGTCCTCCTGCATCTGGACTCCCATGAATTTGAAGGTACTATCCCTCTCCACCTCCATCCCATCAATGTGGTCCTTCAGCCTTCACTTCCTAAAGTTCACAATGTATTCCTTTATCCTGTTGATGCTGAGAGCAAGATTATTATTCTGGCACCACACAACCAGTTTCTTGGTCTCCATTCTGTACTCTGACTCCCCATTTCCCGTTACTTGCCAAACCACAGTGGTATTGTCAGTGAATTGATAGATTGCTTTGGAGCCAAACTTAGATATAAGGAATAAAACAAGGAACTAAGTGTGCACCCTTGAGCTGCCCCTGTGATGATGGTCAGTGAGGAGGAGGTGTTGTTCCCGATCCACACTGACTGAGGTCTGCTGATGAGGAAGTTGAGGATCCAGTTGCAGAGGGATCAACAGAATCCCAGCTCCCTTAGCAGATAGAGAACTGCTAGAGGAACTCAGCAGGTCAGACAGCATCCATGGTTAGAGATGATCAGTCAACATTTTGGATCTAAACCAATCAAGACTAAGATGGAAGAGATAAAATACATATATAAAAGGGGAAAGAAGTTGGTGGAGGGTCCAGAGCTATGGAGTAAAGGGCAGAAGATGTGGAGGTGGAAAGAAAGGTAGAGGGAGAAACCATTCAGAAGGGGGATGAAGAAGGGAAAACTGGAGCAAGAGCAAAAGAAATAATATGTTCAGGAGTAGGTAAAGAAGAGATGGAAACCATGGAATCAGAAGGTGATAAGGATTGCTTAAAATTGGAAACCAATGTTCATGCCATTAGATTTAAGACTATCTCGGAGGAATGTGCTGTATTGTTCCTCAAGTTTATGGTCTAGCAGTGAAAATGGATGAGGCTAAGGATAAGTATGTCATTGTAGGAAGTCGGAAAGTTGAAACAGAACCTTGAGCTTGGACTCACAAATGTAGGTATTTGATAAGTGCTCAGCCTTGGTTTGATCATAGGTTTTGCAGGTATGGTGGTGTTGAACACTGAGCTATGGTGTTCCTGTGGTCCATGTGATTTAATGCAGAGTGGAGGACTAGCGAGATGGCATCTCTGTGGACCCATGATGATGCTGATGGGTGAATTGAAGTGTGTCTGGGTTCTTCCTGAGGTAGGAGTTTGTCTGCTCCATAACCAACCTCTTAGACGCAGGTCCCATTGTGAGGCAAGTTACCCTGCATTTCTTGGACAGTAGAATTATGGATGTCATTTTGAAGCAGGTGGGGGTCTCAGACTGTAGCAGCGAAAGTTCTTAAATGTCTGTTAAAACACCAGCTATTTGGTTTTAACCTCCATGTGGTTTTAATTAATAATTGATATTTAGAATCCTGGCCATGTAGAATACATTTGTCGGATTGTGGCAACCTGGTGAAAATTGAATATTTAGTGTCGGTCTTCCAAAGTGACCTAATGTCAGAAACACTTCAGCTCAAGAACAGAATGTTTTCTTTTAATGTCTCTACTAATGCTCCTCAACAGTTGTCTGTAATTGTTTGGCAAGGAGCAACATCTCCTGGGAGTGGGTGAAATAAAATAGCTGAAGTATGGGGACTTGAAGACAATTCTCGTTGGAACCAGAACTTGATATGTTATGTGCTGAGATTGGCCTATTTACAATGTTGAATGGAATAGCACCAGAGACATGGTAACTTAAGCCAGTTGCCAGCAGGAATCTCAGTACAGATAGAGTTCCCATAACACAGCAGGCTGAAGTCCCTCAAGCCTCTGATTCCAGGTCAGTCCATAATGCTTTGTTTAACCACGTGATCCCCACCAGGTGAAGTTTTAACTGAAGTCAATTCCAGGTGTGACAGATTATGTTGTTTGTATTGTATATAGATATGTTTTGGGAGATAAATTAGGGCAGGTTTTTTTTTAAGTGTAGGTCACATACAAACACTTCAAAACAGATCTCATTTAAAATACTGGAGCTCTGCTCAAGCCAGACAGGGCAGCTGCTGGGGGGCCTTTGGAAAAATTTTGAGGAGTGCCCAAGAGACTTCACTAATGGATTGTTCTGAAAAGCAACAGATCGGAGGAGGAGTTTGGAGCCGCAGACTGTCTGGGAGTGCAGCTTGCTGTTCTAAGAGGGTTACGTGCTTTATGCAAGCAGAGAGAGTTGAACAGCTTTTTCTCACAGAGAGAGAGAGAGAGAGAGAGAGAGAGAGAGCAGTTCTGCAGTACTACAGTCAACAGCAGCAGCAGCTGGGACTGGAACAGGACAAGGTGGCAAGCTTGTGGAAAACCCCATTTGGAAGACAGGTTGTGAAGTACTTAGTTCAGCCTGTCAAATGGTTCATGCAAGAGGAGAGGACTAGGTGTCTCATGTTTCATTTGAAATAAGAGAAACAAAAAGCCACTCTGTGGTGGCCTGAAGAAAGAGGTTATCATCTGGAGAACCCTGATGGGGCATGTTTCTTCAGCAAGACATTAAAGTAGCTGATTAAAAGGGATCAGTTTGTGTCCAGGAACAACAAATCTCTCTCTGAAAACCGACAGAACCTTCCTGAGCGGTAACTATTTACCTTTCAAGCACCAAAGCTTGGTGAACTTCATAAATGTTAAATTCAGTGCACAGTATAAGAATTGCCTTCAACCAGTGAACATGGAGGATTGAGAAGTGAGATTGGACTGTGAATCAAAGAACTTTTCTAAACTTACACATACATTACATACACATGCACTTAGAATTAGAAGGGGGTTAAGTTCAGTTAGTTAAATTAATAGTGGTAAGATAAAGTTTGATCCTGTTTAAAGATAATTAAAAACAGCTTTTGTTTAAGTGACCATTTCTCGGTGAATATCTATTGCTGCTGGGTTTTGGGGTCCTCTGGGCTCGTAACACAAGGGATTGGACAGCTCCATCTCAGAGAACTGGCAGGAACAATGTTTCTTTAATAAGATCCTTTGCATGCTTGAAACTAAAATTATGCCTTTGCATGATTTTAGGATGTGATTTCATAGACAGACAATGTTGCTTGCATTAGGACTACAATGTGATGCAGTTGATGTATGAAAGGGATCGAGCTAACACCAGACACCTCTTGTCCTATCCTTCCCTCTCTGCTTTCCACATGAACTGCTTCCTCCAGGACTCCCTTGTCCTCTAATCACTCCCTCGATACCTACCCTGTGACTGCAAGAAATGCTACACTTGCACCCACATCTCCTTCCTCACCACCATTCGGGACCCCAAACAGTCCATCCAAGTGAAGCAACACTTCACTTGTGAATCTGCAGGGGTCATTACTGCATCTGGTGCTCCCATTGTGATCTCATCTATGTTGGAGAGACTGGATGCAGACTGGGAGACCATTTCATTGACAAGCTTCGCTCTGTCTGCTGCAATGACAGGGCCCTCCCAATGGCCACCACTTCAATCCCACAAACTATTCCTACACCAACTGGTCTATCCATGTTCTTGTGCACTGCCAAACTGAGGCTACCTGCAAATTGGAAGATCAATTCATAATATTATATCTGGGTGTTTTCCAACCAGACAGCATTAACATTGACTTCATTGGTACCTGTTAAAACTTTCCCCTAAGTCTCTCTCTCTTTCCCTATCGCTCTGTCTCCTTTCTTCCAGCTTCCCACCCCCTGCCCTTCCCTCTCCATGCAGAGAATACCCCCTCCATTTATCACTTCTCAGATTTTTGCATTTCTTCCCTCTCATTCATACCCACCTCTGGCCTCTTACCTGTTAGCCTGTGCTCCTCCCCTTGCCCCTTCCTCACTCCTCTCCTCCTTCCTGCTCCACCTTTTTAATCTGGCACCTGCCTGCTTTTTGGTCCTACCTTGAGGAAGCACTCAGGCCTTGAACATTGTTTACCCTTTACTTCCTACAGATGCTGGGTGGTCTGTTGAGATTCTCCAGCACTTTTGTGTATTCTACTGCAATTCAAGCTTCTGCAGTCTTCCCTGTCTCAAAACACTGTTCTGACAGTAACTTACAGCCGCATGAATTGTATCAAATGGCTTCACAATTCTATTACAAACTAAAAAATAAATCACAAGCTCTATGAATTCAAGTCATTGTCTTTCCATGTTCCAATGACTGAGGATCAGGACATCACTTCATGGGATAACAGATTAACAGAATAACATTTCTCTAACCTTGGACTCAAACTCCTGTGTCTTGTTGCAATTTCATGTAAAAGTAATAAAATTGTTAGTTGTCATTTTCATCGCTTGTAAAATAGCCATTCAGTAGACAGCTCAAGGCATCCTACAGTGGACCAAACACCCATTAGCTGAATCTGACAGGAGGCCATGTGGCTATGGAGGTTATAGGAGCACGGGAGGCAGTGGTACTGCAAATGGACTCTGATTTTCTGCTCTTTGTCTTGGGAGAGGCACCAGGCCTAGTGATGTCTCTTCTTGTGCCTTTACAGGCAAATGGAAGTGAACAGGATTTGTTTATGATGTACATGACAATAAAGGATAAGCATTGAAGCTATACATCATTGATTGCCTTTCATGCATATTTAATACCTGAATTTTGAGCTGTATGAAGGTCACACCAACTTCAGACAGGCTTTCTGGCTCTTGTTTTCCCTGCACTGCCCTGCCAAAATGCTTGGTAAAATATGAAGGTGTTGATTTCTATTTCTTGGCTTTGAATTCTCAATTTACATCTGAACATTCTGAAAAGAAGTACCCTTCAGAGTTGAATGCACTAATTCTCTTCTCAACTCACAATCGAGTAGAGTGAATAAAGAGTGCACTTTCTTTTTACACTGATTACGTTATATCCATTTTAGCATTAAAGTAAATTCAAGATATTGAAATCCTCAGATCCAGGAGAAACTCTAGGGGAGGTTTACATTAAGATTGTTTCTGTGTTGGAGAAGTCACGCGATGGAGTAGTGGCCGGACGGTGAACTCCAGCCCTCTCCAGAAAAGTCGGGAAAAACAAGAGAAAACACAAAGGCACAGAAATAAAAGTTACAGAAAAGTGAGTATAAAGGTGGAAAGAAGATGGCGACAAAAAAAGAAAAGTCGAAAGCAACGGTAAGAAGAGAGGAAGAGAAGACAAAGGAGGAAAAAGGTGAAGGCCTTACCTGTCCGAAGAGGCCCGCTGCGGAGAGAGAAACCCGCTCCCTCAGGTCGGTAAATAATGGACTACAAAAATGGCTCGCAGAGCCGAGCAAAAGTGCGCAACCGCGCATGCGCGATGCGAATGAAAAAAAACACACCGACGGGAGGGGGGACCAGCTGGGGAGTCGATCTCCACAGCCGGCAACGACAGCTGCAGAACACCTGCAGCAAGAAGAGACCACAGAAGACAATAGAAACAAGAAAGAAGAGGAGGAAAGGGCAACAAAGAAACAACAGATGGTCAACCCAGAGGAAGAAGAAGAGGAAGAGTATGGTGAAATAGAAGAAGAAAAGATAGGCAAGGTAAAGGATATACTTGCTCTTATTAAAGGATACATGGAGTCATTTAAAGAATGGCAAACACAGGAATTTAAGGATTTAAGAAAAAGAATAAACAACACAGAAGAGAAAATAATTAAAATGGAGATGACCTTAACAGAAATGGGAAAAAAAATGGACAAGATGGAAGAGCGGGCAGTAGCAGCAGAAATGGAGGTAGAAGACTTAAAAAAGAAATTGGAGAAATCTAATAAAAAAACTAAAGAGACACAAGAACTACTAGCTCAAAAAATAGATACAATGGAAAACCATAACAGAAGAAATAACATAAAGATAGTGGGCCTTAAGGAAGATGAAGAAGGCAAGAATATGAGGGAGTTTATAAAAGAGTGGATCCCTAAGACCCTAGGATGTCCAGAACTACAGCATGAAATGGAAATAGAAAGGGCACATAGAGTATTGGCCTCTAAACCACAACCACAACAAAAACCAAGATCTATTGTAGTAAAATTCCTAAGATATCTTTCTTTGGCTTGGCTTCGCGGACGAAGATTTATGGAGGGGGTAAAAAGTCCACGTCAGCTGCAGGCTCGTTTGTGGCTGACCAGTCCGATGCGGGACAGGCAGACACGATTGCAGCGGTTGCAAGGGAAAATTGGTTGGTTGGGGTTGGGTGTTGGGTTTTTCCTCCTTTGCCTTTTGTCAGTGAGGTGGGCTCTGCGGTCTTCTTCAAAGGAGGCTGCTGCCCGCCAAACTGTGAGGCGCCAAGATGCACGGTTTGAGGTGTTATCAGCCCACTGGCGGTGGTCAATGTGGCAGGCACCAAGAGATTTCTTTAGGCAGTCCTTGTACCTTTTCTTTGGTGCACCTCTGTCACGGTGGCCAGTTTGGATCTTCAGCAGCGTGGACTCGATGCTGTCGACCTCTGCCATCTCGAGTACCTCGACGTTAGGGGTGTGAGCGCTCCAATGGATGTTGAGGATGGAGCGGAGACAACGCTGGTGGAAGCGTTCTAGGAGCCGTAGGTGGTGCCGGTAGAGGACCCATGATTCGGAGCCGAACAGGAGTGTGGGTATGACAACGGCTCTGTATACGCTTATCTTTGTGAGGTTTTTCAGTTGGTTGTTTTTCCAGACTCTTTTGTGTAGTCTTCCAAAGGCGCTATTTGCCTTGGCGAGTCTGTTGTCTATCTCATTGTCGATCCTTGCATCTGATGAAATGGTGCAGCCGAGATAGGTAAACTGGTTGACCGTTTTGAGTTTTGTGTGCCCGATGGAGATGTGGGGGGGCTGGTAGTCATGGTGGGGAGCTGGCTGATGGAGGACCTCAGTTTTCTTCAGGCTGACTTCCAGGCCAAACATTTTGGCAGTTTCCGCAAAGCAGGACGTCAAGCGCTGAAGAGCTGGCTCTGAATGGGCAACTAAAGCGGCATCATCTGCAAAGAGTAGTTCACGGACAAGTTTCTCTTGTGTCTTGGTGTGAGCTTGCAGGCGCCTCAGATTGAAGAGACTGCCATCCGTGCGGTACCGGATGTAAACAGCGTCTTCATTGTTGGGGTCTTTCATGGCTTGGTTCAGCATCATGCTGAAGAAGATTGAAAAGAGGGTTGGTGCGAGAACTAGATATACTACAAGAGAAAAGGTACTGGAGAAGACAATGGAAAAAGTAAGAGAGGGCAACAAACCACTGGAGTATAAAGGGCAAAAAATCTTCATTTATCCAGATATAAGTTTTGAACTCCTAAAGAAGAGAAAAGAGTTCAATACAGCAAAGGCGATTTTATGGAAGAAAGGGTATAAATTTATACTAAAGCATCTAGCGGTATTGAAAATATTTATTCCAGGACAACAAAACAGACTATTCTCGGATCCAGAAGAAGCACGAAAATTTGCAGAACAATTACAAAAATAGACTGAGGGAGGAAGACGGGTAATGAGAGTTAAAACGATCACGACTGATATGTATGTGGGTAAAGACAAAAATAGACTGAGGGATGAAGACGGGTAATGAGAGTAAAAATGATCACGATTGATATGTATGTAGGTAAAGAGGTATAAGAGTGAATAGAGACAATGAGCATACATGAATGTATCTGTACTTAGAGGAAAATATAGATAGTATAGACAAGAATTAATAAGGGAAGGTAATGGAATAGAGAGAATAAGGAGGGAATTAAAAGAGGGACCTTTGTGACATATGAAAAGTGAAATCTTTTCTGGGGGAGGCGGGGTGGGGGGAAATAGCGGTCACTGCAAAATCAGTTGACGCTTGCGAGTGGATTCGCAAATCCAAATGGAGAGGGGAGATGTGGTTGTCCGACAAGGGATAAAGGACAACTCAGGAGGTGAAGGGGAGATTGGGGATAAATAAGATAGAAATAGGAGAATAAGGAAAATGTTAGATGTTGTAGGAATGTTGTCTTATAAAGAGTTGAAAATAAGAAAACAGAAATGGAAAAGGAGGAAAGGTAATGATGGAAAAACGGAAAGAGAAGATAAACAAAATATAAAAGGGCTACGCTGAACTATATGTCTTTAAATATTAATGGAATACATAACCAAATTAAAAGGAAGAAACTACCAAATTTAAATGAATAAATGTATTCCATTAGAAAAAATAACATATTGGTTAAGAAATAATATTGAAATATTCGAACAAGTATAGGAGCCTTACATTAAATACAATAGCGAAAACCTACCGGGGACAAACATTACCTAAGTTGATGGAAGGAGAAGGAAAGAAAAGAATGGACTCAGTAGAATTTCTGGTGTAATTTTGTTGAATGACAACATTGTCTGACTGGCTTAATGCAACCTAGATTGTATACCTAAAATGGATGAGAGGGGGGGGTGGGGGGGTGGTTTGGGAGGAAAGGGGGGGGGGAGAAAAAGTCACTGTATATGTGTGAAAAAGAAATAGTGTATATCATGGCTAATGTGATTTATGGTGTGAAAAATAAAAAAAAAAAAGATTGTTTCTGTGTTCTTGCAAAATTTACCTTTTCAAACCTAAATTTGAAGATTAATGTGTGAAATCTACTTTCACTTCTCCCTTTGAGGTTATTGCTCTCTGCCATTGAGTTCCTCATCTCTCTTCCCCCACTGCCACCCCCACTCCCCTCAACAGTGGCTCAGCAATTAATGCTGCTGCCTTGCAGAGCCATCACAGGTCTTTCGTGATCTTTAGTACTATCTGGGTGGAGTTTGCACATTCTCCCGATGCACCAAGTCCTCTAGTTTCCTCTCGTATGTCAAACTTGGAGGGAGTCATAGGCTGAAATGAAAACTAAACAGTCTACAAAGAAGAGCAGAGGGAGCTGTCTCAATGACCATCCCCCAGTAGCTCTCACATCTACAGTGATGAAATGCTGTGAGAGGTGAGTCATGGCTAGAACTAGCTCGTACCCAAGTAGTGACTTGGACCCACTGCAATTCACCACATCGCTGTACAGCAGATGCAATTTCACTGGCTCTCCACTCAGCCCTTCATTGCCTAGACAACAGCAATGCATGCATCAGGGTGTTTTCATCGAGTACAGCTCAGCTTTCAACACCATCATCTCCTCACTACTGATCAGCAAGCTCCAGAACCTGACCTTCTGTTCCTCCCTCTGCAATTGGATCCTTGACTTCCTCATCGGAAGACCACATTCAGTGCAAATCAGTAACAACACTCCTTCTCACGGACAATCAACACAGGCACACCTCAAGGATGCGTGCTTAGCCCACTGCTCTACTCTCTCTACAGCCATGTCTGTGGTTAGGCGCAATTCAAATGCCATCTTTAAATTTGCCCATGATACCACATAATGCTATTGGAGGATGGTCAATAAGGCAGGTAATTCTGCTCTCCTTTAACAAGTAGACTGTTTAGTTTGCATTTGTTGGCAAAATCATGGAAGATACTGAGGAAGCGTATAGATGTGAGATATATCAGCTAGATCACAACAACAACTTTGCACTCAACATTAGCAAAACCAAGGAACTGATTATGAACTTCAGGAGGTGGAAATCAGAAGAACACAAACCAGACCTCATTGAGGGGGTCAGTAGTGGAAAGAGAAGAACTTCAAATTCTTGGGTGTCAGCATCTCTGAAGATCTATCCTAGGGGCTTCAAGATGATGCAGTCATGAAGAAGGCTCACCACTGCTATACTTCATTAGGAGTTTGAGGAGATTTGGTATGTCACCAAAAACCCTTGCAAATTTCTACAATTGGAGGGCAGGAAAAGCTACATAGAGTTGTGAATCATGGGGATTAGTTTTCATTAAGGACATCTATAAGATGTGGTGTCTCTAGAAAGAGGCTCTACACTCAAGGACATTCACCACACAGGCCATGACCTCTTTTCACTGCTAGAAGGTACAAGAGCCTGAAGACAAATATCTAAGAGTACAAAAAGAGCTTCTTCCTCTCCGCCATCAGATTTCTGAATGAACAATGAACCACAGACACTACCTCACTTTTACTCTTCCTTTGCACTATTTTTTTTTTAAATGTTACTTATCGAAATATTTGCACCTGCAATGCTGCCACAAACAATAAATCTGATGATGTGTTCATGACAATAAATTCTGATTCTGAGATGTGCAGTACTTTTTTTTCTAAAAACACAGAATGGTAAATACCTGGAACAGTTTTCAGGGGTGGTGGTGGAAGCAGATACAATGGTGGGGCTCAGGATAGGGCACGCGAATATTGGTGGGAACAGAGGGATATGTATCTGTGCAAGCAACAGATTTTTAGCTTAATTTGATATCTGTTTGGCACAGACATTTTTTGGCCAAAATGTCTGTCCTATTCTATCCTGTTCTGTGTACAAATTAGTAGGTTTTAATTCCTTGACTTTCCATCTCATGGTCTCCTTTTCAATTTCAATTTGCTTCTTTAGTCCTATCTCTTCCACAATACTTTGATTAGTCTGTTCTCCTGTGACCCATCGGCAAATTTTGTTTGAGGGTACTCTTTTTAATTGACTTTGGATGCTTTACTGTGCCAAAAATGCATAACTGCAACTGGTGGTTGGTTTTTGATTATAAACATTAACTGAAGTGCTATAGAGTCTCTTGTGTTCATTGATCACAAGGTGATGCAAAAAACATTATTGCATAATTTATTGCATAAATGATAAACTATCTTAACTCAAATGCATTAAATTTGGCAAATTATCATTATGGAAACTATGAATTCTAATAAAAGGTATTGACCTAAAATGTTATCTGTTCCTCCCTCTGAAGGTGTTGTGACCCACTGATTATTTGCAGTATTTAATGATTTCTAACTTTAGCAGATTTTTGCTGTTAAACTACTGACTACAGTGAAATGCCCAGTATCCAGCACCTGAGGGGTTTGATAGATGCCAATTTTCCAGTGGCTCAAAATTGCATTGGTTACTTGGATTGGCAAACCACTCAGAGGAACCAATTTTAATCTTCAGTACTTTTTTTTTTAACCTATTCCGCGATTTTTTTTCTTTTTTGCTGGTTGCTTGAATTCTGGATAATATGAATTTTACTGTAATATTAGGTTTAAACAAGAAAGCTTCAGATCCTGGGGTCAATGCAATACACAAACATGCTGAATAAACAGGTGACGAAGGGCCCAGTCCCAAAACATTAGATACTTTTAACTTACTACAGATGCTGCATGACTTGGCTTAGCTTTTCAAGCATGTTTGTGCATTGTAACTGTTATTGGGTTTTATTTTGTCAGTCGCATGACCAACACATCATCAGAAATGAAATGGGTTTGAGACCCTGGGTGATGCATGCATTGGTTCACCTCACTCTGGTTGTTGAATTCCACAGTTCATCTGTGCCGAATTAGTCAGGAAAAGTAGAAATAAATGACCAAGAAATCTCTCCCTAGTAAATTAATGCAATCTCCAGAGGTAGAGACAATAGCCCTTTACCATAACACCTTCGCAAGTTAAAGAAAAGGAGTTAAGAAATTTAAACTAGCACAAAAAAAGAATAAAAAGGCAATAGGATTTTTAATGAAGTATTGAAATTGTGCTGTGCAATATTAGTAAGTGATAGGTGACAAGATATGACATTTCCTTAAATGTTTTAATGAAGTCATAGACTCTGGCATTTTGATTCTAACATGGTTCCAAAATCCACTGATACTCTGGAAAACCTGGACAGCCACTGAATTCTTCACTAATTATTCATGGTCAGGGGCTGTCAGCTAGGGACCAGAAGTAAAACTTCTTCAGTGGAAGAATTTGCAGAACAGTCAAGGTCAAAACAAGCCTTTCCAAAGTCCCCAGTCAGTGCCTGAAATTCTGATGCTTGTCACAGATAGCCTAACGGCTGTGACTGTCCCGCTTGTGCACTAAAAATCTGTCGTCAAAGAGCAACCGTGGGGTTCAACCCGTATAAAAACACTTCTTGGCAATAAAGGGAGTGCTTGGATTATTAACCATGTTCTTCAAGGAGTAATTAGGAGGATGTTTCTAAAAAGCCAAATGTTTCATGGGATCCAGGAAAGAAGTAGGCAGAGATAACATTGATAGTATTAAAGGATATTGATTAGTTTTCAAATAAGTGTCAAATATATTGTGAAGTTAGGGAGAAAATTGGACCTCATTGCTGGGTACTCTGGTACAAGTCAGGTCACCAGGGCCTATGTAATTTCCGTGCTCTGTGTAATGAATGATAATACTATTTGAATGTAGATGCCCTTTAATCTTTGTTGTTTCTGTAGGGGATGAGGGGAGGGGTGGTTGGGGAGAAATGAATCTTTCTTCATGATCACAGAATTTTAAGATGTTCATTTAATTTTGACACATCCTGTAAATCAACACATTAAAATGGAAAGTGGAGGACTCATTATTCGAGTGAAGAGGGTTGTGTCGTTGCTCACCGCATGTAGTATTAAAACTCTATATGTTCTAATCGTGCATATCAGTGATGATGGGCACAGATATAATTAGTTCTGTTCAGCTTTTGTTAATGAAAAGAAAATTCCATCTCGGAATAAGAAGCCAAGTTGCAAAAATGTATTTGCATCTTCAGTCATAATGCAGAAAGCCAGAAATATATCTTGGATGGGAAACGTAAACTCACAATGTTATGTTACCACTTTAGATTAAAATAGATTATTGTTGATGTTCAGTCAATTAAAAACTGCAGGTTGAAATGTCCTTTGATTACAATGCTAGCGTGTTGCAGAATTAATTAGTTATGGTGCTTGAGTTGCAAGTGGCAGACAGTGACTTGAAGCAATTTATTGCTTAATACAAAATGAATGAGCTTCAGATGTGAACTTCTCTTTGCTTCATCTTTGTATTAAAAATTTCTCTAAACTTGCAGGTGATAAAGAATTAGGTATTTTTAACATCAAAGATAAAAATTATTGAGATTGAATTAAGTTGTTTATTATTGTCATGTTTTTTCTTTTCTTTGGCTTGGCTTCGCGGACGAAGATTTATGGAGGGGATAAATGTCCACGTCAGCTGCAGGCTCGTTTGTGGCTGACAAGTCCGATGCGGGACAGGCAGACACGGTTGCAGGGGAAAATTGGTTGGTTGGGGTTGGGCTTTTCCTCCTTTGTCTTTTGTCAGTGAGGTGGGCTCTGCGGTCTATAATACCTAGTGTCGCCAAGAATATTCTCCCAGAATCACAGTGCGGCTTTTGCGCAAACAGAGGAACTACTGACATGGTATTGCCATGTGAATGCAGTAGAAAAACATTGTGTGCTATCCAGGCAAGTAAACACATACTGAAATGCAGCAAATAATGCAAGATAAAACAAAATCGCAGAGTATAGTGTTATGGAAAACCTTCAGTTGAAACTGTGCAAGGTAAAGTACATCATTAGAATAGAGATTTTGTTAGTGTTGAGATTTTTTTTAATGGTTACACTAGCTGAGCAGACAAAGGATTGCTGAAGGGACCTTCTCACTGATTCATGAATATTAATACTTGCACATTGCTGAGCTTGAGTATAGGCCTCCCTTTTCGTGTGTGTGTGTGTGCGCGTGCGCATGCTTTTTAAATACACACACTTGTTCAGTGAAGCATAGAAGTTAAAGGGTCTTTAACTCAATATCCATTAAACAAAAGTCCTCCAGCAACTTGGCTTCACTCTACAACAATGCATTGTGAGGCTCTGCAAAAGTGGCCCACTCCCTATTTCTCAAAAGAAATCAATCAGCATAGGTAGACCAAATTGACAATCAATATCACCTACAACATGCCAGCATGATCTTTGACTGTATGGGGAAAAGGGTGTTTGAAGATTCAAGATCTAAGATACAGCACAAATATCATAGTTTACCAGACAACAGGCCTCTGATAAGATTCTGAGACATAAACTACCTACGAGGTGTTGGAGAATTGATACAGTTTCCATAAAAGGTTATGATTGTGACATGCACAGAGTACAAAGAAAGCTCTTGAATTATCCTTTAACAGTCGTGCTTGTACTCCAGATGTGTGATCTTTCATGTTGCCCTCTCTCAGGTCAGCATCCCTGTTAGATGCTTTGACTACGCTCTGTTGGTTGTAGTGGGAAGGCTGCACAATTTGCATGTCTGACATGGATTGAGAATCTTACTCAAAGTTTTGTCATTGAAAAGAGATTACTAGGTGGAGGAAGGAAATGATTCAAGGATTGACTCAAAATCCCTTTGGAAGGAATGCAATATTTATGTTGACTTCTGAATATCCTTGCCGTATAGTGTTCAAAGTAAGGATGGAGCATTCATGGTGGCATAAGGAACCTGGAGTTCCTGGATTGGGAGCATACAGAAGCTCAGTCAAAGTTGCAGAAAGAACACATCAGCTCATAAACCAGCCCTTCCCTGCCTTATGTGGACCTACCTATTTATGGTAGAGTCTGCAGGCCCCAAATTGGCCTCATTGTTACTTCAACATCCAATGAACTTGATTGGAAACATGTCATTCTCAATTGTGAGGGACTGCCTCTCATCAAGAGCTGAGATAAAGGAGGTGGAAATAATTTTCTAAATTAATGCAACTTAATTTTGCTGGTACGAGTGGGAAAGTTATTCAGCTACTTAAAATCATTAGCCATTGGCCAATCATTTTATTCAGTGGTTTTAAGGTAGTTGGTTTCAGTAACCAGCCAAGAATCGATAATAAAAATTTCAAATTGGGGGAAAAAAAACCAAATTGCCATATTTTTGAATTTTTTGGATGCTTAATTCTGGGATTATTTGTCTCCTGTGTTCTGATGCATATTGGCATGGAGTAGGCCTAAACTATGATGTATTTTCTGTTTTCTGCTTGTGAGTTTTCTGATGGTTTTTTTTAATTAAAATAAGATGAAAACTGCAAAGATAAGTCATCAATCAAGTGCTATTATCCTACCATCACCACATTGTCTCTTTTATCTCCATAAAACATGGCACCATGTCTACCTGTTACTATGGTAACTTAACCTTAATAGAGAGAAAATTAGTTTGTGAAATTAAATTCCAATACCCAGTTGAGAAGGAAATTAATTAAGGCACTGATTGTAAAATGCTTTCCATTTAGTTGTTTTGATCATTTTAAGGAACAATTTTTTTTCACAATTTGGGAGCAAATAATTGACATTTACATTTAGTTATGATTCAAAACTATTTTCTTTCAGTGGTGGCAGAGCATACAGCACAGGAACAGGCCCTTCAGCTCACCTGGCCTATGCCAACCATCTATTCCCCTCCCTTTTAATAGCACTACGTCCTTGGCTTTCTATGTCTTGGTGACTCAAGTGCACATCCAGATGATAACTACATTTTGTCAAGATTATCTCCCTCCACCCTCCACTCAGGCAGTGTGTTGCAGATTCCAACCCTGCTCCTGTGGAAAATGTTTTTTCCACAAATCCCCTCTAATCTTCTTAATTTTTGTAATAGGCCTTTGTTGAGGATGATCCACACTTTTTTTTGTAATTGAAGTCATGAATCAAATGCTATGTGACTGCAATTGGGATGTGCTATATCTTTATATCCACATAGACCAAGAACAACAAATAGTTATATATTGAGAAAATTCAAGGATGTGTGGCCAGGGCTAAAAAGTGGTACTTAGATTAAAGATTGATCCTGATTTTATTGCATTTCAGAGCAGACACGAGGTGTTGCAGGCCAATTCCTGCTTCTATGCCCTCTGTTTTTATCTTATTGACTTGAAAGTACTTCATTAGACTTTAATCTATGGGGTTCTTTTTCATCTACAAAAACAAGGTAAATTTCTGCTCCTTGGGAAGACGTGAGAACTCTGGCATTGTGGGACATCGCAACAATAAGTTGGGTTTTAAAGTGACTGCAGTCTGTGTCAAGAAAAGTCAAGTCAAGTTTGTCATCTGATTGTACAAGTAAAAACATGCAAACATACAACCAGATATAACACACATATAGACAAACAATACATATGCAGGAAAAGTATTATATCTATAAAAATAAATATTTTTTTGCACCACTGAGCGTCTCAGATGATTAGTGTAAGCAGTTCCTTTGGTCATTCAGCATCCTCACTGCCTGTGGGAAGAAGCTGTCCCTCAGCCTGGTGGTGCGGGCATTGTTAAGTAAATTCTCAAAGCAATAAAAACATTAGAAAATGCTGTGAATCGATTGTTTACTACCAGGTATTCAAACAGAGCTTGAGGCTTAACGACACTGAAGGGAAGAAACGTTTTCAGAGCTTCAAGTTCTTCGGCCAACAGATAACCATCCACGTCTTTAGTTGTGACTACCCCTCCATCAGTGCTCTGTTTTAGTATGGTGTCAGTTAAAGCTGCTTCAAGGTCTGCTGTGTGTTTCCTTATTTCCACCTTTTGTAAGCTCTGAAAGTTATTTAAAAGACCAAATAATTTTTTATGGCTTTTAAGCTGCTTAAATCTAGACTCTAAAGATTGAATAGCTTTGTCTAGCACTAAGCTGAAGCACTGAGCTCTGTATGCTTCTTTTGGATCATCTAAAGCTTGATCTTTTGCCTCATATGAAAACATTCTCTTCCTTCTACGTAGTTTTTTTTCTTGAAATTGTCTAACTCCAATGGTAATTCAACAGCTTCAGCCAATTCATTTGTGCCTATTAGGACATCATTAAAACCACACTCTCTTTAAATTCTTAGCCGTGATAATAGTTTTTCAAATGACTCCATGACTTCATCAATGTCCTTTGTTTCACCTTGTAGTTCCTTGCTTACATAGTTAAATTTAAAAAGTACTTCATGCCAAAATATCAAAGAAACTAAAAATTTGTAGTCTTTTAGCTGCTTTGCTAAAGATTCAGCTTCTGCTTTTCCCTTGGGCTCATCTGTTATCTCTGATATTTCCACAAGTGCATCATATACTTCTCCAACCTGATAACGAATAGCTTTAACACTATCAATCCGACACTCCCACCTTGTGTTGCTCTAGGGTTTCACTGATAACCCAGGTACATGTTTGTTAAAAACTGCCCACCTCTTAGTTGATGCTGAGAACAATATGTAGATCCTTGCAAGATCCCAAAAAATGTTATAGCATCTGGACAATACTTGGCTACATCTCCGAGTAAAAGGTTATAATTGTGACATGCACAGAGTACAAAGAAAGCTCTTGAATTATCCTTTAACAGTCGTGCTTGTTCTCCAGATGTGTGATCTTTCATGTTGCTACCGTTGTCATAGCCTTGGCCTCGAATATCTTTCACCTCTAAATTTAATTCCTTCAGTGTGTTTAATAATGTTTTATATAAATCTTCTCCTGTGCTACTTTCAACCTGCATAAACTTTATGAAATGTTCATAAACACCTGAAGGAGCCAAGTTACCATCAGACACATACCTGATCGTTAGAGACATTTGCTCTTGGTGACTCATTTCAGATGTGCAGTCTAAAATTATGGCGTAATACTTGGCTGCTTTTACGCATTTCAGTATCTCATTCAAAACAGCTGTAGCCGTAATGTCTAGTAGTTCATTCTGAGTATCTTTTCCTAAATAGTGATTATGAATTTCATGGGTTTTGACTTTTCGCAAATGTTCTTCAAGAACAGGGTCAAACTTTCCAAACAGCTCAACAAGACCTAAAAAGTTTCCATTGTGTACACTCTCAATACCATTTTTTTCCTCTGTTCCTCTAAATGCTAGATTTCTCTCAGTAAGAAACTGCACTATTGCTACTAGCCTTTTGAATACTTGCTGCCAGTGCTTTGCACGTTCATTGACGATTATTTCAAGTTCTTTGTCTATTGTCTGTCCACTACAAAGTCTTTGATGTAACTCCCAGAAACTTCATGTGGCTTCCAAGTGGTTTTTAGAATTTTCATGCTACACAACCTTGTATGAAGATTAGACCAGTTGTTGAATCCACTTGTTGATAATGCACCGGTTGTGTTCTTACAATAAAAGCAATAAATTCTATCAGCAGACTGAGAGTATGTAATCCAAAGTCTTTCAACACACTCCCCATTTGAAAGTGTCCTCTTACAGTGAAACTTCGAAAAACACAATCCCTTTTCATTTCATGGAAAGTTGTTCACTGGAATAGGAGGACCTTTCATTGTTAAATAATCTCCTACATTTTGATTTATATATGATGGCCAGTTGGCTGGGTCATCATAAATGTTAATTACAACTGTACTCATGGATGATCCTTCATTGCGTGATGTTTGGGCTTGGTCTTTTTCGGCTATAAGTGGACTTTCCGCTTTGGCGCTGTCTTCTGGTGTATTGAGATCATCTTCAATTTGATTCACAGCTACGTCATCCTTTTCTAACTTGTTATCAATTTCATCATTGTATTCATCAACTGGAATTGGACCCATTGGTAGAAAAGTGAGTGGGGGACCAGGTAAAGGACTAACAGAAACTGGAGCAGAGTGGGTTATCTGAAACTGGAAAATTTCATGTTTATGCCAATAGGTATTGGCCAATAAGTTGTTTGGATTGAAACATTAAATTCTGCAAATGCTGTGATTGTAGTAAAAACCACTGGCTTGCGAGACGGGCTGAGTTCTTCCATCATTTCTGGGTGATCCACTGATGAAATATGGTTCATTCAGCTTAGCCATAAGTAGAGTAAATTTTTCACTGAAGATGAATTGTCTTTTATTTGAGGTGTTGTTCAACAGAATGTAAAAGATCCTACAAAGCTATGAAGGAGTTTAGTGTTCTCACCACCATTCTTCCCTCAGAAACAACTGTTTAAGCAGATTAGCCAGTGATTTATTTCATTTGGAATTATAGGAATTGTTGTGTGCACACTAGCTGATAGACTTGCTTACAAAATAGCGACAGACCATTGGCTGTGAAGTGCTCCAGAATTTATTATACTCTTGAAAGGCACCATAAATGCTCATCTTTTATTTGTATCCATCCACCAAATAAATTCAACGTTTACTGGATCAACTGTATATTTCCTCAAATTTGTGAGCATTAGACAGGATCCACAAAAATCTGTGTAAAACCACGAATCTGATTATTCATACCTTTGGAAGTTATACAAACAGAAGGATTTAAAGTGATAAATTGTAATGTCATTACTAACTAAATATAGAGAAGAATGTCTATGAATAATCTTCTTGAATAATGCCAGGGATGGCAAGATTGACCTAGTGGTCCTTCATTGCAACTTTGTGTACAATGTAATCTAACATTATTGTTCCCTCTGCCTGACTAAATCCCAGAACCCTGAATGAACCTCATAACTCAAAATCTCCAAAATCTTTTATCTCAATCGTTCCTTTGAAGTTTGGAGCTTATGAGTTCAGTATAGGAAATTGCCTGTGCATGGTTTTGCTGGAAAGTAGACAGTGACCTGCTGAATTATGTTCGGCATTAGCTTGTTACTTTAATTTCCAATGAACATGCTAAGTACTTGCACATTATAATGCTGTGATGCATAAAAGTAAAATTCAAGGCCAGTGTCACTTCATCAAACTTCGAACAACCCAGTGGATAGAAGGCAATGAAGCAAAGATCCAGTTGGAAGTCATATTTTTAATATTACTTTATTTAAAATAAAACTGCTTAGCAAACGGATTACAATATTTCAAATTTAATCCAAATACATGTGGTATTTTATATAAAAATAGAGAGTAAAGAAACACAAAAGAAAGAAAAAGCCTCCTATTAATCCCCCATCCCCGTCCCCCAACCTCCACAATCTGGAAAAAAAAGAGAAGAAAACGAGGAGGGACAAGAAAATCACAACAGGAGTACTTTACATTCCAATACTTTTAAATATATAAATATTTATAGAGACCTATAAGAGAAAGGGTATATTCCTGATTAAATTTTAATACCAACAGTTTGTAAATATGGACAAAGCCATATTGTTCCCTAGAACATTTCAGTACAGTATAGAACCTTCAGCCCGCAATGTTGTGCTGACCCATGTAAACTTACTCCACAACAATCTAATTTTTCCCTACCTCACACCCATAACCCTCTATTTTTACTAACCCCCATGTGCCTTTCTAAGAATCTTTTGAAAGCTCCTATTGTACCAGCCTCCACCTCCACCCCAAAAGGCTGCATCCAGACAAATCTGTTATAATATACAGTAAAAGTCCAAAAATCCAGACTTCTTAAAAACTCGCCTGAAATCCGGATGACCTTAGAATCCAGACTTTTCATAAATAAAAATTGAGCCACCCGAGAATCTGGACTTCTCAAAAACTCTCAGAGTGTGTGTGTCTGTGTGCGCGCGCGTATGCCACAGATGCACAGTGGCAAAGAAGAACCACGTGGAAATGTAAGAAAAAATTTTTTTGTACTGGTATTTTATATGAAGAAATGTTTTGTTACTAAACTATCAATATTTACCTGTTTGTTCTCCTTAAGTTGGAATTTTAAAAGTTCTGCTCAAGAATCCAAAACATCCAATCCCCAAGCAGTCCGGACTTTAGACTTTTATTGTAAAACAGAAGATCCCTGAAATCTGCATTGGGATTTAGATTACCATGTACCACCCAATATAAAATCAAAATGCTTTCAACAGTCGTGATTATATGGTCATGAAGATGAATGGGAGCAGAATCTGCATTGATTGAGCTAATTTATCTGTTCTAGGACCTTGATAAAGATGATGCAAATGTTGTCATATACATTGTCTCATGTACACATGCACCAAAATTCTTCCTGACTGCAACTGAACAGGTGTCTGTAAATAAAAACTATTATTAGTAAATTTAACTGATTTTTTTAAGACAATAAATATGTAGATATCTTTTTGCACCTTGTATGCAGTCTTGGGCTTCGTGCACGATAAAGGGCTTCTGCCTGGGATTTTGTGTAAAACTGGTCAGGCCTCATCCTGCCTCCTCACTCTTTGTGCGGCAGAGCTTTCACTCATTCAATAAGTCATTTCCTGACCTGTGTCTTCTACCACTTGAGCCACAAGAGGTTGAAAAATAAAGGAATGAAGGTTTCAAGGCCATACACCAAAACAAAGCAAATTACAGTGATATCTTCTGAGAGGTGTGTAGAGACAACAAACTCCTACGATGTTTCATCCTCTTCTGCATTTCTTCATGTGAATTAAGAGCTGAATGTGAGGTATAGCATTGCAAGCTTTCTCACCAATGTAATCAAGGTTCTTTTTATTGCCACATAATAATACAGTAAGAAATGAGACCTACTTGATATACTTTAACCTTTGTCTGCTGTAAGGCAAACCAAGTGTTACTATGAGCATTGCCGACGTCGCTGACAATAGGAGAAAGAGGAACAAAAGAGAGACCTTCAGAATTACCGATATCTGTGGATTGGCCTCCAGCGCTCCTGCAGCTGCACAGGCTGTTCAATTTATCGGCAACCCGATCTCCAGATCCAAACCTCCGACACAATCAGGAAGCTTTCAGCATCTAAAGCACTTTGGGAGCCCTTCTTATCCTCAGCACCCTCTTGAATCCTAGTTCAGGTATCTGGTTCCCATAAGCCAGGGTCCAGCAGCCCGTAACCCATGCTGATCCCCTGACTGCATGCTGCCAGCAGTCCACAGCCTAGCCACTGAGACCCTTATTGATTGGTCTGCTGCCGTAGTCACCTTCCTGCATGTTCATTGGCCAGTGATGGCATCCTTTTGCACCTCTTCTGGCAAAAATGTTGGCATCCTTTCCAGCCCTCTCTGACACTGGAAGCTATTAAATATTTAATAAGCTAAATTGAGAATGACTCAGCAGATTTATTTTTCCTTCCCCATGTTTCCATATTGTAGAAAATTACATTGTAGTGTTTAGTACGTAACCCTAAAATGCACCTCCCGATTAATAAATCTTAACAAACACGAATAGGTTAACATCAAGACATTCTTTGGAAAATATCCAAGTGCAAAGGACTTAATATGTGTAGTCATTAGAACATTAAGAACTCAAGATGCTCTTGGATTCTTGGTGAATAAAACAACTGCTTTATAAATTCAGAAATTCACTTGCTTTGTGGCCTGGATCAAAATGTTGGTATCTGCCAGTATTTGAAAATGAAAGGACAAAAAGATCATGCATTTATTAAAAGATAGCCAGATAATTCATAAATCAGGCCATAAGGATTGTAACTTTAGCTATGAGTATAGGGAGCACTGATCTGTTTAATTTAATGTCAGGTGTCAAACTGCAAGACGAAACAGTGAAGGTTGCCCTGTGAGTCGATTCTAGTTTGATAGAAGTCTGCCATTTGATGCATCCTGAGGCCCAGTGAGATTTTTTGGGGAATTTCATAATCAATGTCTGAATGATGGTAGCATTCTCTATTAATTAATGGTCAACCAGTTTACCTATCTCGGCTGCACCATTTCATCGGATGCAAGGATCGACAACGAGATAGACAACAGACTCGCCAAGGCAAATAGCACCTTTGGAAGACTACACAAAAGAGTCTGGAAAAACAACCAACTGAAAAACCTCACAAAGATTAGCGTATACAAAGCCGTTGTCATACCCACACTCTTGTTCGGCTCCGAATCATGGGTCCTCTACCGGCATCACCTACGGCTCCTAGAACGCTTCCACCAGCGTTGTCTCCACTCCATCCTCAACATTCATTGGAGCGACTTCATCCCTAACATCGAAGTACTCGAGATGGCAGAGGCCAACAGCATCGAATCCATGCGCTGGGTAGGTCACGTCTCCAGAATGGAGGTCCATCGCCTTCCCAAGATCGTGTTATATGGCGAGCTCTCCACTGGCCACCATGACAGAGGTGCACCAAAAAAGAGGTACAAGGACTGCCTAAAGAAATCTCTTGGTGCCTGCCACATTGACCACCGCCAGGGTGCTGATATCACCTCAAACCGTGCATCTTGGCGCCTCACAGTTCGGCACGCAGCAATCTCCTTTGAAGAAGACCGCAGAGCCCACCTCACTGACAAAAGGCAAAGGAGGAAAAACCCAACACCCAACCCCAACCAACCAATTTTACCCCGCAACCGCTGCAACCGTGTCTGCCTGTCCCGCATCGGACTTGTCAGCCACAAACGAGCCTGCAGCTGACGTGGACATTACCCCTCCATAAATCTTTGTCCGTGAAGCCAAGCCAATGGTTCATTAGAAATGGTTTTCTTCTAATTTCACCAATGTCTGTAAATGTCACATGAATAAGTTTATATCTCTATTATGGCAGATTAGGGGTGGCATGGGCAGCGAAACAATTAGCTGTTACAGCACCAGCGATAGGGACCTGGACTCGAATACTGCGCTGTTTGTATATTCTCCCCATGTCTGTGTGGGTTTTTCCTGGGGGCTCCGGTTCCCTCTCACCCATTCAAAGACATACCAGGAGTTGTAAGTCAATTGGGCTGCATGGGCTCATGGGTTAAAAGGGTCTGTAACCATTCTGTACAGTACAACTCTGATTTTCCAAAATCGGATTATACAAAATACTCAGTTATCCAAAATTCTTTGTACCCAGAAGTGTCGTCTGATCGGCTCTGAAAAATTTTATGGATAATTGAGGATTTCAGAAAAATCAAAAATCTTCATTTATCTGAAAAATTTAGAAGCTGAAATTGCATCATTTCTCCTCCGAAAAATTTTGGATAAATGAGGATATCCAAAACGATCAGAAATCTTCAGTTATCCGAAATTTTTCAGAGCCGAACAGACATTACAGGTTGAAAAAATTTTGGAATTTTGGGAAAACTTCTGAGTAAAATTTTGTATTTTGTTCAGTTTTTAAAAAAATGAGAATTAAACATTATTTCATGTGTAAAAAGCCTTCCCTTGTTGTTTGTTGTTCAAAAACTGTTACAAACGATTTACTGTTGCTACTTGGCTGTTTTTTAAAAAATGACCAGTTATCTGAGAATATCGTTTATCCAAAATTGGCTCAGTCCCGACCAGTTCGGATAATTGGAGTTGTACTGCATGTCTAAATTTAAAAATCGATCTCCACAGCAAATGTAAGCAATTGAAAGAAGAGGTTCTCTTTAAAATGTGCAGTGTGAATGAAATATTAATGAGCTACATCACTGGTTTTCAACCTTTGCCTTTCCACTCACATTCCACTTTAAGTAATCCCTACTGTGATTAGTAAGGGATTGCTTAAGGTAGTATGTGAGTGGTAAGGAAAGGTTGAGAATCACTGTTCTCGACCCAATTGTTGGTGAAATATTTTGTTTGAGAAAAATTGTCAATGGCCCATTTCCTTTGGAGTTATGAAACTGTGCACATGACGAGTCAATTAGGCACGATTAAAACAGTGGTTTTCAAACTTTTTCTTTCCACCCACATACCACAATCCCTTACTAATCATAGGGAATACTTAATGTCGTATGTGAGTGGAAAGGAAAAGGTTGAGAACCACTAAGCTACATCTACACAACCCAGTTTAGACACAGTGAACAAAATCATGAAAATCTGATCATAAAATCATGGAAAATCTGATCATGACACTAGATAAATTAACAGAATGGTATAAACAAGGAGGCTTACAATTGCCAAACTTCAAAAATTATTATAGAGCCGCACAATTAAGATACCTATCAGATTTTTATCAAACAAGGGAAAAACCAGACTGGACGAGATTAGAATTAGATAAAATAGGGGAAAAGATACCTGAACACATATTATATAAATGGGACGAAAAATTGGTACCACATAGAACTTCTCCAGTATTACATCATCTCCTCAATATTTGGAAGAAGATTCATGTAGAAAGAAATAAAACAAATTATCAATTACCAAAACTAATATTGACGCAAAATAAGCTACTCCCTTTTACAATAGATAACCTTTCCTTTAGAGAATGGGAAAAAAAAGGGATTAAAAGAATAGAAAATTGTTTTTCAGGAAGTAGATTCTTATCCTTTGAACAAATGAGAGATAAGTACAATATAACTGGAGATACAGCGCTGGCATATTACCAACTGAGATCCTACTTGAAAGATAAATTAGGAAGCAATTTGAGTTTACCAGAGGGAAGTAACCTTGAATATGTGATTACAGATACAATGTTAATCAAAAGATTTATAACAAATATGTATATTAAACTGCAAGAAAAGGAGAATGAGGAAACAAATGGTAAAACTAAACAAAAATGGGAACAAGATTTAAATATAAAGATAAAAAAGGAAACATGGGAGAAATTATGTTCTGGAACGATGAGAAATACAATAAATACGAGGCTACGTATGATACAATATAATTGGTTACACAGACTATACATTACACCGCAAAAGTTAAATAAATGGGACCCAACAGTATCTGATAGATGTTTTCGATGTAAAAAAGAAATGGGAACAACAATTCATGCAATCTGGACATGTGAGAGAGTAGAAAAGTTTTGGGATTATCTCAATCAGATATTAAATAAAATAACAGAAAACAATATACCAAAGAATCCAGAGATCTTTCTCCTAAGTAACATAAAAAAGCAAAGAATTTGGAATTGATTTGGAGGATGCACAAAAAAGATTTGTTAAGATAGCCCTAGCCGTAGCAAAAAAATGTATTATGTCAACCTGGAAATTGGAAGATAATTTGAAAATACAACAATGGTATATAGAAATGAATAAATGTGTTCCATTAGAAAAAATAACATATAGTTTAAGAAATAATATTGAAATATTCGAACAAGTATAGGAGCCTTACATTAAATACAATAGCGAAAACCTACCGGGGACAAACATTACCTAAGTTGATGGAAGGAGAAGGAAAGAAAAGAATGGACTCAGTAGAATTTCTGGTGTATTTTTGTTGAATGACAACATTGTCTGACTGGTTTAATGCAACCTAGATTGTATACCTAAAATGGATGAGGGGGGGGTGGTGGGGGGGTGGCTTGGGAGGAGGGAGGGCGGGGGGAGAAAAAGTCACTGTATATGTGTGAAAAAGAAAAAGTGTATATCATGGCTAATGTGATTTATGGTGTGAAAAATAAAAAATTTAAAAAAAAAGAAAATCTGATCATGAGTGAAATCAAGTTTTTAAAAGTTTTGATTGTACTATTCTTCAATGAAGACTCATTAAACTTGTCCATAGGACTGTTTCCTCCGAAGGAATCATGGAAAATGAGCAGTGGTGGTTGGGTCCCTGAACTCTCATGGTCATAACTAACTCTCCTAAGCCAAGAACATAATTTGCATTTTGCAGGGCAAGTCTCACTGCATCTCCTATGGCCACTGCACTAATATGGTTTCAGATAACCTTGGTTGTGCGAGAAAAAAAAGTGCCTGAAAATCTGGCACTGAGAGAGCCGAGCTGAACATTAGTTCTTGTGTAGTTGGATTAAATGTAATGAATAAGACTTAGTCTGGGACAGGGGCAGATTATAGTACAGTAAAGCCCTCATTATCCATAATTCAAGCAACTGGTAGCCTCAAAACACTGTCAAAAGCATCACAGAAAATAAATAGGTAAAAAATACGGAAGTTTAAAATTTGCGTGCCTTGCTGTTAGTTTGCCAATCCATGCAACGTCCAAACAATCAAAATCTCACGTCTGGAATCTACCAAATCCAATAGGTGCCGGATACCAGGGGTTTTACTGTATCAGGAAATGTAGCTTAATGTTTGCTTCAATTGTGTTGCTAGAGCATTTTGTCCAATTGCTTTTGAATCAATCCTAAGTGATTTTTAAAAAATTTTGTATGTTTCCAATCCCTTTCTCGTCAATTTAAATAAATTAACGATAATTGTTTATTAATCCCTTTGTGTTTTGCATGTAGGTCTTTGACTCCCACCAGCCAAACCCAATCAGGCTGCAAATTTCCTATTGGCAATGTTGATATGTAATCTGTGGTAAATGTCAACCAACTTCTGGCAATCATGCTCTGCAAATATTCTCTTATTAGAGACATTTTTGACAGGAATTGAAATCCAGATGTAAAGTCTCTCTGGAGTGCAAATTCAAGAACTGCTCATCCCCAGTTTCTTTTCTGGATGGGAGGGACTAGAAGGCATGGTTAGTCACTGATGTTCCAGAATTTGGAAACCTGGGGAGAAGGCCAGGCCACTCTAGTGAAGGGAGGGGAAATTTGAGGCATCAAGAAAAATGTTTAGATCAGTTCTGTCTGAGACTGGGCCTCATTTGATTTAACCTACATCTTCTGCTGTTGGCTGGGAAAGCTGCAAACATATTAAAAGTCCTATGTTGTATTCTCCTCTTCCCTCTTTGTCAGGCAGAAGATACATGAGCATGAAAACAAGAACCTCCAGTTCTTTCCTGCTACCATATTCTTAAATAGACCTCTCATTGGTAAAAGATGATGTCCTTGTATTGTTTACACTGTACTTTTCTCTATACCCTCCACTTGTCTTGCAACAGTACACCTAGCAGTTTTGTTGCATTGTACTTAAGTATGAACTGATTTGCCTGATAGCACACAAAACAGATTTTCACAACCGTACACATAATAAGATTAAATTAATTTGAATCCTAATGGAAGAGAGATGTCATCTTTTGCTTTATCCTAAATTCTGTCAGCATTGCAGGAAATCAGGGAATCTGCCAATCAATGGAATTGATATAGTAAGAGAGGGAAATACTCCAGTAAAAACAGATCAATGTCCCAACTGCATCTGGAAGCTTTGTTTCTCAGGCAGACAGACTGGGGCTTTTGTAACAATCTGAACTTATTGAATTCAAATGCTGGTGCCTCAGGCATGATTTCCTGTAGCCAGTGACCATGACTTCCTTTCAAGCACCTCTACTCAGAGAGTTGGTGCTTTGCTCTGCTTTAGTGACAAGTCATGAGTTTATCTCTGTGATTCCTCTACTTATTCCACTTGTGAACTTAACTATACTGGTGAGAAGGCCTAGAGAGGGAGAAAACTATCCTTCTTCAGCCTGAGCAGATTAAATATGTTAATTGTGCTTGGAATTGGCCAAGAACCTATCACTTTGGCAGCTGATTAACCAAATGAACAGAACAGATAAACATTGGTGAAGCAGTAGTCATTGGCCAGTGTTGGCTAATTTAGTATTGGGAATAGGCCTTCCATTTTATCCTCTCTAGGATTGTGGTGGTACACCACCAGCCTACTGCAGGGGGCAACCTCTGTACCTGCAGGAGTTTAAGGAGACAGGACAACACCTGGCTGGCTGCCAATCAGCCCCTTACACTCCTGCAGGTACAGAGGTTGCCCCCTGCAGTAGGCTGGTGGTGTACCACCACAAGGATGACAGGTTCTGGAAGGAGAGGGATGTCCAAAAAGAAAATAACCTGATGATAATGAATACTTGTTTTGCTGCCCAAGAATGAAATAAGGTCATCCAACCTCTTGACAGATGAAAGGACCCATGACAAAGTTAGATTGCAGGAGCATAGGAGCAGAGATGCGAGTCACCACCTCAGAGCATCTTTCCTGGACCTTAACACTCTAATTGCATTGTGAAGAAAGCACATCAGTGCCTCTACTGCCTCAGGTGTTTGCGGAAGTTTGGTATGACACCAAAAACTCTGGCAAATTTCTACAGATGTCCGGTGGAAAGTGGGCTGACCAATTGCATCACAGTTTGGCATGGGAACATCAATACCTCTGAGTGTAAAGCCCTACACAAGGTAGGGGGCACAGCCCAGGACATCATAGGCAAAATCATCACGACTATCAAGAACATCTACTAGAATGAACGATGCCGTTGGAGAGCAGCAGCAATTATCAAGGATCCACACCACCCAGTACATGCTCAGTTCTCACTGCTGACATCAGGAAAGGGGTGTAGGGGCCACAAGACTCGCACCATCAGGTTCAGGAACAGCTGCTACCCTCCACCATCAGACTCCTCCACAACAAACTAAATCAGGGACTCATTTAAGGACTCTGACCTTTGCACTTTTTTGTTTTAATTTCTCTATACTCAAGAAGATATGTGCACATGTAAACAAAACATTTCTTGAATATAGTTTTTTCCACTACTAATAAATGACAATTCTGCCTTGCCCACAGATAAAAGAATCTCAGGGTTGTTTGTGATATTATGTTTGTACTCTGACAATAAATATGAGTGGAAAATCTTCCCACAGTGGCTACTGACCTACTTGCCAGTGAAGGGTGGAACACACTTTATGGTTCATCTTCTAGCCTCGAGAATGGCTCCCTAAGCAGCTCTGAGCAACGGTTCCACCTGCCTTCAACTGGTAGTTGTGAGTAGGGTTTTTCCAGTTGCAACACTGAATTTCCTGAGACCTAGCTGGACGTCACTGCTTGAGAGGTTTGGTTTCCTCCATGTTGTGGGAGGTTCTTGAGTTGACTAAAAAGCATGACCTTCAAACATTATACATTAGTAATCGGTGGTAACATCTTGCACTAGTTTGCCGCATGTTCTTGTAATAATTGCCATGTTATTTAAAATTGGGAAGACAACTTTGTACTTGTCTCTACAATTTCTTTGCAAATTTTCTGTTAGTACAACTGGTTGGCACAGAAAATGCTTTGGCTTTGACGTGGCTCTTGCCAAGGTGCTGAGGAGAAGATTGTGCCAATTGGACACAAGGGCAGTCAACACTACTCATGCTGTGTGCTTGCTTTAGTGTTTGTCTATCACGTGCCAACATTCATACTGTTGTTTTGCGTTTATTTGCTGGGACTTATTTGAACACGCATTCTCCAAGAAAGGATAGAGAAAGAAGTCTGAAACAGTCAGGAGAATACGCTAATTGGTTAAGGGCAGGGTCCTTTCTGCCATGATACATGAAAACTAGGAAAGTGAAGAAAGCAGAAGGAATTGTGTTACAGGTATTTGCAGAAAAAAATGGCACTTTATATTTGGGGATTCAAGTTCCAGTTTATTATCATCTGACTACATATACAACCAGACGAAAAAGTGTTTCTCCAGACCACAGTGCACACATATATACACAGCATGTAATAATCACATATATACATAAATATATAATCTAAAATAAATATTTATATATGTTTAGGAATAATTTACTTGTTTAATTTATAAGGGACCCAAGGTTACAGGATACTGTTTATCAATCTCACTGACCTGCAGGAAGAAGCTATTTCCCAGCCTGGCAGTCCTGGTTTTGATGCTCCTGTACCTGCTTCCTGATGGTACTATGTGATGGATGGAAAGGGTCCCCAATAATTCTTTGAGCCCCATTTCAGCAAACCTCCCAGTGAATCTGCCAGGCCCAGAAGGGACATAGGGAGAGCGGACATGTATTTTGTTTCCTTGTGAATTTGGCACTGCCCATTGCCAATCAATGCCAAAGGCAGTTGCTTTACATTTTGACTCACTGAGCAAGAGTAAATTGATTTAAAATTTGGATGAGTTCCTTTAACAGCTTTGGAACATTACTCACTTGTATTGCACTGGACTGTAAATGTTGTCTTCTGAGGAAAGAGTGAGAAATAAAGTACTTCAGTGAATATATCATAGCCAGTGAGACAAGCTTTAAAGAATAAGTACAAATGGATCACTTGTGCAGTGTTTTGGTTTGATTAAGCATTATCTAAACCACATTCATCTGCACAACAATGCTTTCCTGTTTGTGCTCTGAAACCACTCAGTTCTCAGGATGACTTTGCCATTATTGATCACGTTTAACCCTTCCCAGCTGTGATTGAAAACAGTTTATTCTTTCATTGCTGCAGAGACACCCTGGGCCGAAGTGACGTGCTCTAATGTTCTATGTTAACTCTAATTGTTGCAGCAACTATCACTAGGAGACAAGTGCCAATAGGAAGTAGATCTGAGGATTTCCTCGGTGTGTTTGTTTATTTTTACAGATTTTGCAATTTGCATTTTTAACTAATGTAACTCTTCCAGGCTGTCTAATTTTAGCTTCATTACCCTGTATGATTTTTTTTCTCCAGCCTCATCACCTCTTTCATGTCTTTATTATTTCTATTGAGCATGACTATATCTGTGTTTCACCAGCTAATTTCTGATCTGCCTTGATTAACCTTGAGTTGATCAGTGGCAAATTGGCACCAGTTCCCAATCAAACAACACTCTTGAGCATAGTAATCGAGATTGATCTCCAATCTGTTGATTAAAAATTATTGTTTGTTTCAAATCCCTCCATATCCTTGTGAGTTCCTATCTTGGAATTCTGCAACTCTCTGAGACCTTTTACTCGATGACAACACTCAGCTCAAGGGGCCCAATAACTTGCTTTTTCGTTACAAATCTAAATTTCTTTCCAGTCTTATTTTAATTGAAGTGCCATTTTCATTCTTTTTGCACTTTCAATTTTTGCATGTGATTGGCCTAAAATTTGATTTCTGCTGTCTTCCTTGACAATTGCAAATACTTCTCTAAAATACAAAGAGAAGTATTAGGTCACACATGTCAAACTCTAGCCCGCGGTCATATTTGGCCCGCAAGATCATTTCAAAGATGTATTAGAGGTGGCCCGCCCTGCAGCGAGAGCCGATGCTGTTTTTTTGGCACCATCCTCCCCCTTCATTGCACATCCTTCCCCTTTGTAACACGAGAAATTGTAACACGAGAAGTCTGTCGATGTCATCAGCCGGCAAGCCGGTTGGAAGGCTCCCCGCGCAACCAGTCACTTCTCCCACCTGTCGAGCAGTGCGGCAGATGGGCGAGCGCCTGTGATTTCCTGTCGGCGCGACGGGCATGGCAGGCTGCGCACGGCCCCCGGGCAGCGCCAGCCCCGCGTGACTGGCACCGGACGGCCCTTCCACAGCGCGAGCGCACTTCTCCCAGTCGCCACGGCCTTCAGCGCTTGCACCCGCGTGGACCCCAGGGACGGCTAGTTCGGCCCTGCACGTGAAGAGAGAGATGGTGGCTGTCTGCAAAGGCTGATCGGCAGCGCGCTGGGCCTAAGTGGGTGGGTAAGCAGGGGTGGGCAGAGGGTGTAGGTGAGGAGTAATGGGCAGGGGAAGTTATGGTGGTGTGAGGGACAGTTAGAGGGAGGGATGAGTAGAAGGAAGGGTGGATAGGGAAGAGGTAAAAGGGCGAGTAGGGGAGGGGTGATTAGAGGGTGAGAGATGGGTAGAGGGAGGAACAGGTTGAGGGGAGAGGCAGTAGAGGGGCGTGTATAGGATGGGGTGGGTAGAGGCAGAGCAAGTGGAGTGAGGGGTGAGTAGAGGTTGGGTAAAGGACTGGTCAGGTAGAGGGATGGTGGGTCGAGGGTGAATAGAGGCCTAGAGCCTGAGGAGTGAGCAGGAAATGCTGAGTCCTGATGCAGGCCAAAATGGACACAGCCTGTGAATGCTGACTACATCTCCACAGGGACCAAATAGGTTTCCCTCAGGTCAAGCAAAGGGTGAACTTGAGCTACCTACTCCTGACGTGTAACATTATCCTCCTAAAGTTATATCCTAAAGTTTAACATTACATATGTTGAAAGAAGAGAAAACATGCAGATGTTGTTGAAAATTTTCAATAAATATTTAGTTCGGCCCTCGACTTAGTCCAAGTTTTTAATTTTGGCCCTCGGTGAATTTGAGTTTGACACCCCTGTATTAGGTGCTTTGCAGAATGTTTTTATTCTCCAAAAGTATGCTTTCTTTATATTAAAATAGTACATACAGGATTCTCTGCATTCTTGTACCATTAATTTAATACATTATCTTACAAAGACTCACTGCGCCATATATTTAGTGAGTATTACAACCCTGAACTATTTGGCTGTTACAAGGGCCCAGTCTGTCAGTGTAGTGAATGTCTGCCAAGCTGCCTGTCTCCCCTCTTGCGAGCCTTGCTGTACTAACATTGGCTGTGCATTATCTCTACTGTGAAGGACACTCCCCTTGGGTAAAACTGTGTATGCACCTATTGTCTTTCATTATTGTACCATGAGTTTCTGCTCATAAAAGCCATGATTATTGTTTGACCACATCGTCTTTGTCGACTTCATCAACTGGCACTTCAGTCAGTCACAAGTGACAGTGGGATACTAGATTATGAAAGCCCCCAGATCCATCAAACTTGGATTTATGGTTCAGAATTTCCAAAGCAGAGTTTGGAGAGTCTAACACAGAGAGTAAGGAACAGGAATCAGATTATCAAATGATTTCCTTCAGAAGTTGCCTCACACATCTGGGGACACAGGTCCAATCTGTCCCTGGGTGCTCTCAATGTGAAGTTTGCACATTTTCCCAGTGACTCCATGAGTTTGTTCAGGCCCTCTAGTTTATTCCCAAATCCTCAAGAGCAGCTGGTTTCTTGTTTAGTTGGCTGTGTAAGTTGCACAGTTGAGTGGCATGAGTTAAGAGAGAATAGATTACATGGAAATGGGACTGATAAAACTGTAAGAGCCAGCGCAGTTGGAGCTGTGGAGCATCAAGGATGTGGTGAATATGGTAGACAATGTATGTAATGAGCTAGTCACTTACAGGAGTAGAAAGAAAGGAGACGGATAACCCATCAGGCAGGTGGTGCAGGAGTCTGCTGTGGTCATTTTCCTCTCTAGCAACATTCCATGTTGGATATTGCTGGAGGGGGCAGTCCCCCTCAGAGGAAAACAGCAGCAAACTTGTAACAATGCAGAAGTGCCCAGCAGAGAGGGTTGAATCCCTGGAGGTTTCTGAAGGCCAGATGAGGCTAGGAGTAGATGGATCAATTTTTGAAAGTCTGGGGAATTGAGGCCTGTGGGGAACTGGGACAGAAAAGGAGCTGTCCTGGGGCAGGTCGGCCTGGTCAAGTTGTACTGTAGGGCAGGAATGAGAGACTGAATGGCCGCTTCCTCTTGTTTTCTTGTCTGCGTGCACAAGCGGGAGTTGGAGGTTTCAGTTCCATTCCAACCAGTTGGTTGAGTTTGAGGTTAGAGGACACTTTTCCATCGATGTCGTGGCTTTGCTCTGATGCAGGGAACTGAATTCAGCAAGAACTGAGCTTTCATTGCTATACTCTACCGCAAGAACTGGCCAGCCACTCCAGCAGCCAGGTTAGGTTGTTCATGTGTCTGATTCAGCAAAAATGTGGCTTAGCGGGCACACAAAGTCAGATAGAAATTAACAATCAAGGGGAGAGTTGGTGGCTAAACATAAAGTCTGGCATTGCTATTACCTGGTTCAATTAGTAATGGAGGTCAAAGGTTATGGGGAGAAGGCAGGAGAATAGGGTTGAAAGGAAAAATACATCAGCCATGATTTGAATGGTGGATCAAACTCGATGGGTTGAATGGCCTAATTCTAAGTTCTATGATCCAGCAGCCTGGTTTGTGGCACCATTGTGGGGAATGCTGTGTAAAAGTACGTAACAAGACTGAGAGAGTATTAGTAGCATAGGATTCTATTATGAGGGAGTGCAGAAAGGAACTTCTGCAGCCGCAAAGAGAGTCCAAGTTGATATATTACCTCCCTGGTGCTGGGGTTAAGTTTATCATGGAGCAGCTGCAGGGCATTCTGAAAGGGGAAGGTGAACAACCAGAGTTTGTGGGGCATGCAGGTACCAATGACGTGTAGGAGAACTAATAAGGTGAGCTGAGGAAGGTGGGTAGTTATTTAAAAAGCAGGACATCAAAGATTGTAATTTCTGGATTGCATCAAGTGCCACAACCCAGTGAGTATAGAAAGTGAAGGGTGAGTCAGTTGAATACATGGCTGAAGAGAAGGTGTGGGAGAAGATGATTTTGATCCAGATTGCTGAAATTGTTTCTGGGGAAGGTAGAAATGGGCTGGGTTGTACCTTAAGCAGAGTGGGACAAACATCCTTGCTAGAAGGCTTGGTAGCATTGTTGGGAAGGTTTAATAACTGGCATCCAGTAGGCAGAACAAATGGGGAAATGCACATCAAGGGAATCCAAAGCTAAATTGCATCTATTTTAATGGAAAGATTATAAACCAGCAAAGCAGATTAAGTTAAAGTTTTAATTAGGAGAGGGGTGCATTCCATGATATTGTTACCATCACTGAGGCATGGTTGAAGGAGGGCAGCACTCACAACTTGATAAAGAGTTTTCAGCTGAGACAGATATGAGTGAAGAGGATATTGCACTGTTAGTTAAAGATTGCATGACTTCAATATTTAAGGAGATATCCTAAAAGTCTCCTCAAAAAATGTCATATGGGTGATCTCTTTGACTGAGTGTCCACCAGGTGGTAAGTCAGTGTGGAGCATCCAGCAGGCACTGAGAGATGAGGCCTCAGTGGACAAGGGAGGTCATTGCATAGTGTTCATGGGCGGGTACCAGGCTTGGTCTGGCTGGTGGTGAGAAGAACCCTCCCAGTCAGATCCATCCTGCGCAGTTGGAACATCACCCACAATGACTGCAGTGGAGTGGAGACAGTCGCCCACCACTTTGCAGAATTCTGATTCATTAAGAGTGTGTGGAGAAGGAAGCAAGGGTGCTTGTCATGGTTCATCCCCAGCAGCAACGTAATAGAAGACTCTCATTTACAGGCTGTTCCCGGGGATGCATACAGAGTCAGACATCCAGAACTGCTGGATGACCATCAACTCGGTGAAAGACGCACTTGGTTCTGTCCAAAACCTCTTGGTCTTTCAGCACATGGAGATGTAGATGCTAGAATGATGCTGACTGGTACATTCTAGGCTGCAGGAGTGCATACTCAGGGGTGCACTGCAGCTTGGCACAACCAATGCAAGAACAGTGTGTGGAAAGATCACAGTGTAGAGACCTTCCATCACCAGGGATTGAGGGGCTGACACTGAGGGGAAGCCCCTCAGACAACGGAGGGGGGAGTAATTGACAAGATGCCACAGTGGTGGCAATGCTGCTGAATAGAAATGAATGTAACAATGTACAGAGATGGAAATGTATGGATACAATATTGAAGATGTGAAGAGACTTTGAACAGTAAATAATTTACTGTAAATAATGTCTATTTTTGGAGAAGAAAATATGGGTAGAGATTAGAAACAAAAAGATGTCATTGCTTCACTGGGGTTGTAGAACAAACTTTGCAACAACCAGAAGAAATGGAGGAACAGATTTGTAGGTAGGTATCAGAGAGGTGCAACACATTTAGGATTATCGTACTGGAGGATTTCACTTTTTCAAATATCAACTGGGATAGTCCAACAGTAAAAGCACAGAAGGAATGGAATTTTTGAGGTGTGTCAAGGAGAGCCTTTTGATGTATTACGTAGATAGGGAATGTAGGGAAGGAGCATTTTTTGACCTAGGGGCGAAGGGGAATGCAGTTGGTTAAATGAACGAGTATCAGTAGGGGATCATTTTGGAGTTAGTGACCGTAACATGATATATTGTAAAATGGTTCTGGAAAAGGACAAGAATGAATCAAGGCTGGATGTCATAAACATCTTTAAAATGGGTGTATTCCCAGGGTAAGTGGAAGTACCCAACTTTGCATTGTTGTATAATAAATGTTCTTTGTTCTCAATTTTTGTCTCGAGCAATTTCTGTGAAGGAACTTCTGTTTCTAACAGACTGGAGAAGGCTATTTTATTAGACTCACTTTACACTTTTGCTGCGGCTCAGTACAACAACAGCACCATCTACAAATTTGCCGACAATACCATGGGGCTGTAAAAAGAAAGGTGATGAGTCAGGTGATGAGACTGAAAACTTGGATGAATGGTACTGAAACAAACAACCACATCACCACGTGGCAGGAGTCACGTGATGGAGTAGTGGCCGGACAGTGAACTCCAGCCCTCTCCAGAAAAGTCGGGAAAAACAAATGAAAACACAAAGGCACAGAAATAAAAGTTACAGAAAAGTGAGTATAAAGGTGGAAAGAAGATGGCGACAAAAAAAGAAAAATCGAAAGCAACGGTAAGAAGAGAGGAAGAGAAGACAAAGGAGGAAAAAGGTGAAGGCCTTACCTGTCCGAAGAGGCCCGCTGCGGAGAGAGAAACCCGCTCCCTCAGGTCGGTAAATAATGGACTACAAAAATGGCTCGCTGAGCCGAGTAAAAGTGCGCAACCGCGCATGCGCGAGGAATCGCGCATGCGCGATGCGAATGATAAAAAACACACCGACGGGAGGGGGACCAGCTGGGGAGTCGATCTCCACAGCCGGCAACGACAGCTGCAGAACACCTGCAGCAAGAAGAGACCACAGAAGACAATAGAAACAAGAAAGAAGAAGAGGAAAGGGCACCAAAGAAACAACAGATGGCCAACCCAGAGGAAGAAGAAGAGGAAGAGTACAGTGAAATAGAAGAAGAAAAGAAAGGCAAGGTAAAGGATATACTTGCTCTTATTAAAGGATACATGGAGTCATTTAAAGAATGGCAAACACAGGAATTTAAGGATTTAAGAAAAAGAATAAACAACACAGAAGAGAAAATGAATAAAATAGAGATGACCTTAAGAGAAATGGGAAAGAAAATGGACAAGATGGAAGAGCGGGCAGTAGCAGCAGAAATGGAGGTAGAAGACTTAAAAAAGAAATTGGAGGAATCTAATAAAAAAACTAAAGAGACACAAGAACTACTAGCTCAAAAAATAGATACAATGGAAAATTATAACAGAAGAAATAACATAAAGATAGTGGGCCTTAAGGAAGATGAAGAAGGCAAGAATATGAGGGAGTTTATAAAAGAGTGGATCCCTAAGACCCTAGGATGTCCAGAACTACAGCAAGAAATGGAAATAGAAAGGGCACATAGAGTATTGGCCTCTAAACCACAACCACAACAAAAACCAAGATCTATTGTAGTAAAATTCCTAAGATATACTACAAGAGAAAAGGTACTGGAGAAGACAATGGAAAATGTAAGAGAGGGCAACAAACCACTGGAGTATAAAGGGCAAAAAATCTTCATTTATCCAGATATAAGTTTTGAACTCCTAAAGAAGAGAAAAGAGTTCAATACAGCAAAGGCGATTTTATGGAAGAAAGGGTATAAATTTATACTAAAGCATCCAGCGGTATTGAAAATATTTATTCCAGGACAACAAAACAGACTATTCTCGGATCCAGAAGAAGCACGAAAATTTGCAGAACAATTACAAAAATAGACTGAGGGAGGAAGACGGGTAATGAGAGTTAAAATGATCACGATTGATATGTATGTGGGTAAAGACAAAAATAGACTGAGGGATGAAGACGGGTAATGAGAGTAAAAATGATCACGATTGATATGTATGCGGGTAAAGAGGTATAAGAGTGAATAGAGACAATGTGCATACGTGAAAGTATCTGTACTTAGAGGAAAATATAGATAGTATAGACAAGAATTAATAAGGGAAGGTAATGGAATAGAGAGAATAAGGAGGGAATTAAAAGAGTGACCTTTGTGACATATATGAAAAGTGAAATCTTTTCTGGGGGGGTGGGGTGGGGGGAAATAGCGGTCACTGCAAAATCAGTTGACGCTTGCGAGTAGATTTGCAAATCCAAATGGAGAGGGGAGATGTGGTTGTCCGACAAGGGATAAAGGACAACTCAGGAGGGGAAGGGGAGATTGGGGATAAATAAGATAGAAATAGGAGAATAAGGAAAATGTTGGATGTTGTAGGAATGTTGTCTTATAAAGAGTTGAAAATAAGAAAACAGAAATGGAAAAGGAGGAAAGGTAATGATGGAAAAACGGAAAGAGAAGATAAACAAACTATAAAAGGGCTACGCTGAACTATATGACTTTAAATATTAATGGAATACATAACCAAATTAAAAGGAAGAAACTACTAAATTTAAATGAATAAATGTATTCCATTAGAAAAAATAACATATAGGTTAAGAAATAATATTGAAATATTCGAACAAGTATAGGAGCCTTACATTAAATACAATAGCGAAAACCTACCGGGGACAAACATTACCTAAGTTGATGGAAGGAGAAGGAAAGAAAAGAATGGACTCAGTAGAATTTCTGGTGTATTTTTGTTGAATGACAACATTGACTGGCTTAATGCAACCTAGATTGTATACCTAAAATGGATGAGAGGGGGGGTGGGGGGTGGCTTGGGAGGAGGGGGGGGGGAGAGAAAAAGTCACTGTATATGTGTGAAAAAGAAATAGTGTATATCATGGCTAATGTGATTTATGGTGTGAAAAATAAAAAATTTTTAAAAAAAAATCTTTAAAATGGATTATCTGCCACTATATATTCAGCTAATTAAGAACAGAAGTAGGGAGGTTGTGCTTTATCGTTGGAAACTTTAGGTTGAATCTCAGCTGCAGTACTGCATACATTTCTGGGCACTGTGGAAGGAATGGTGTGATAATAGGCCCTTTCAAACTGCCGTGTAAAATGGGGTTATCCGGGCAATTTGCCCAGTTAGCGCCCCAGTTAGGCAGCAGTTAGAAAGGGTCCAACCTGGTCAATCCTGTCGGAATCCAACCGGGTTCCTGACCTACCTCAGAGGTAGTCAGGGAATTAAGTTAAACATACGTAGATCACGTCCACGGGCGATTAGCACAGGACATTATTCCGGTTACATTAGTGCTTGTGTGCATGCCTCACCGGGCAGCCAGCATCCAAACATCCGGCAGTGCTTTCAGTGAGTGAGTGATGCGTCATTGCGGGGGAGAGATCCTCCTTAAATCACCAGGTTGGTAATTTAATGGGTCGATACCCCTGCAATTTGAAAGGTGCTTCCAGCACCTTTGCCCCAGTAATCATACCTGGGTCCCAGGAGGGCTACCCAGTGCTGCAGTTTAAAAGGGGCTAGTGTTGGAGGGTATGCAAAGGAAACTTACTAGGATGTTTCGTGGGTTGCAGCAGGTCAATTATGAGGACAAATATGAGAAGATGCATCTGTTTTTCCTGGAACAGAGGAAGTTAAGAGGGTAACATGCTTGAGGTACATAATATGCTGAGAGTTGTAGATAGGGTAGATTTCAGGAAACTTTTTCCTATATCATAGGTGGACAAAACTAGATAACACAATTTTTGGGTGGGAAGTGGTATGTTGTAGGGGGAAGGGGGACCTCTTTTAACAGAGTGGTCAGTCATACCCTTGGTATCTAGCACCTATGGAGATTGGTAGATGCA
Organism: Narcine bancroftii; assembly: GCF_036971445.1. Classification (NCBI taxonomy): domain Eukaryota; kingdom Metazoa; phylum Chordata; class Chondrichthyes; order Torpediniformes; family Narcinidae; genus Narcine; species Narcine bancroftii. Next base: position 187,043,356 of record NC_091475.1, on the reverse strand, counting down.
TGATAAATGAATTTTCTGTTTGCTTGAGATTGCAGGTTGCAAGGAATGGCAAACTAATGGTGAGGCACGCCAATTTTAAACTTCCGTATTTTATTTTATTTTATTTTTTAGATATACAAGCACAGTAACAGACCATTTCAGCCCACCCAATTAGCCTACACCCCCGGTACGTTTTGAACGGTGGGAGGAAACGGGAACTCCAGGAGAAAATCCACACAGACACATGAAGAATGTAAAAAAAAACTCCTTACAGACAGTGTGGGATTCGAACCATGCTATGTCAACCGTGCTGCTCTTTATACGCAAATTTTTTTTGCCGGTTGCTTGAATTCTGGACAATAGGGGTTTTACTGTACTTGGAGTTGAAGCTGGGTCACCGACAGCATTTATTCTAGATGAGGTTCAGCATCGAACACTTTGAGCCAAGTGCTGGGTGCCATTTATTGGCATGGATGAGTTGAGCACAACTCTATGATTCTGAATCTTTTTGTTGAATTTTGTGGGTCATTCTATAAAGAGAAAGAAAATTAAATTGGGCCTCTTCTACCTGTTTCATGTCCAATTAATAGACTTTTCTATGGCAAATGTGGGCTGATTAATTTTCGTAAATGGGAGCAAGAGCAGCATTATAATGAGCTAGTGTTCGGTTCTGGGAAACCACGCCTGCCAGTGACATTAGCACCCTCGTTAGTCCCACAAGAGAATGAAAGAATCCAGGCAGCGTGCCAACTGTAGAACTCTAATTGTTTATCGTGCTACAAGTCAATGCGAAGACTTACAGTGGTTTTCTACTGCCGGGATGACCATGCAGTTTTCATTGCTAACTTTTCAGCAGAATTCTCTAACTCTCATTCCAGTAGAATAAATCATTGTTAGAATTAAGTTTTCCAATGTATTCTAATCTTAAAGAAAAGCTTGCTGTGCTATTTCCTGCCTTTGCTTTTGCAATGGTGCTGTTCCATTGGCTAGACTGGAAAAGTTGATCTGCGATTTCATTCTAAGAGATTTCAGCTGGATTAAGTGAAGGGCAGGAATGTCCATAAAATCCTATCATGTTATGGCCTCCTGTGGAGCTGTACATCGAGGAAGTTATAACCATCAGGAAAGAATGAATGGATAACTGGAGGCTCTTGGCTCTTCAAATAAAAGGCAGAGAACCATCTGATAGAGGTTCTTAAAGGTGAGAAGTTGAATTCAATATGACACTGCGCATATAATGTAGTCAATAATAAATCCCATAATGAATTCAGGGTAATATGTTAGCCACAAAGTGATTCCATCTTGCTACGAAATGGTGCAACTAAATTGGACAAAAAAATAAATGGCAAGGTAATGCACTTGGTATAAAGGAAACAAAGTGGGAGAATGTTCGTGTGCAGCCCATCTCTTTGCCATAAATTCTGTGCGTTGTATAATTAGAAGGTGTAAAGTAGGGAACCTCTTTGGCCCAATTGTTAATCTCACCTCCTGATGTGCCACTAAATCTTTTGGAATGGGAAATCTTGAGGTAAAATTTATTGACCTTGCTTAAAGCAGCATTGGGAGGACTGCTCAGGGACTTCATCTGGAGATAGGAAGAGATATGTTTTGCCTGACCCTTATTCATAATTGCATCTTGGAAGTGTGTCTAAATGAAAATCAGGTATGACCACAGGACAGAGGAACGGATTTAGCCTGTTCAGCCCATCAAGTTTACCCCACCATTCCATCATGGCTGATTTACTATCCTATTCAACCTCACTCTCCTGCCTTCTTTCCATATCCATTGATTCTCTTCCTGATCAAGAACAAATCTGCTTCTGGCTTTATTACGGGTTATATTAGGATGGTTATGGATAAATATGTCTTCAAAAGAGATAGATTGTGGGAGTTTAGTGCAGGTCACTTCACAAACAGAGTAAGACTTCTCAAAAAACATCTCATTTAAAATGCAAGAGCTTTGCTGAAGCTAGACTTTGATGCTCCAGGTGATTTTGCAGAGACAATGGAACTGTTTGGAAAGAACTTCAAAAGGAGGTGCAAATTGGAATAAAGTCCAGGCTCAAGTACTGATAAGATCTTTCAAAGATTGGGCTTGGAGCCTTGGGAGAGATTTTTACAAGCAGAGAGAGGAAATAACAAACAGGATTCTTCTCTCCGAGAAAGAGAGAGAGAAGTCAGTTCTACAGTGGCAGTTGAAGCTACAAAATGGCAAGCTGGTAGACCTATTAAAAGAATTCATTTTGAAGATGGGTGGTGAGTTCTGAGTTCAGTCTGTTAAAAAACCTTGTAGTCCTTACAAGAGGAAATGGTTCGCTAGACTGTTTCTCCTGAAATAAGGGAAACGAGGAACTCTGTGGTGACCTGGAAGAAGAGGCTAAACTTTGGAAAACCCATAATGCGGCAAGTTTCTTCAGCAAGACACTGAAGTGACTGATTGGAGGAAATCAGTTTGTGTGTGTCCAACGAGCAACAAATGTCTCTCTGAAACCAACAAGAACCTTTCTAATCGGTAGCCATTTACATTTAAGCACCAGAGCCTGGTGAAGATTCATAAATGTTAAATTCTGTGAACAGTATAAGAATTGCCTGATACCGGTGAACTTGGAGGAGTGAGAAGTGAATAATTGGACAGTGAAACAGAGAACTTGCTTGAACATATACACATTACATACATGTGCACTTAGATTTAGGGGGGGGGGTTAAGTTAATAGTGATAAGTTAAAGTTTGATCCTATTTTCATGTTTAAAGATAATTAAAAGCAACTTCTGTTTTGTGTTGGTGAATTTCTATTGTTGCTGTGTTTTGAAGTCCTCTGGCCTCGTAACACCTTAAATACCCCCAATGACTTGGCCTCCGGAGCTGTCCACAGCAACGAATTCCACAAATTCACCACACTTGGGGTAAAGAAATTCCTCCTCATCTTTGTTCTATAGGGGTGTTTTTTTTGTATTCTGAGGCTATGCCCTCTGGTCCCAGACTCCTCCCACCATGCATAGGTATGTGTAAGATAAGTTGTGGTGGATGATCTCAACAGTTAATTGGCTGGCTGGACTAATAGCCTGGCTGAGTACATGGAGAACATTATCACAGCATAAAATAGAATGTGGAGGAGGAAGGGAAAGAAAGAAAGAATTTAGACCTGATGATGTGCATTATAGCATGAAAAGATTCAGCTTCTCATCTTTCCTCAACACTCCTATGTGCCCCTATAAAATAGATTCCTGAGATTAATCATAAAAATTGCAGCAAGGAGAAAGGCAACTTCTTTCCTATTAAATCAGGAATTGTAGAAGAATCACATTATAAATAGCTAGATATTTGCAAAAGCTTCAGCAGTACACAAAGACGCTGAAGCTCATGAAGAAGGGCTCAGGCCTGAAACATCGACTGCCTTTTACTTCCTGTGGATGTTGCGTGATCTGCTGAGTTTCTCCAGCACATTTTTTTGTTGCACTAGACTCCAACGTTGGAGTCAAAACCTTCAGGAATGGATTCACTTTGGGTGAGTGATGTAAACTGGCCTCTTCAATCTGAAACAAGCCTGGACTCAAAAAAAAGAAAGGTCGAGTCCATATGATAAATCTTTAAAGGGTCTTTTATTCAGAAATTTATTCTCGCAGATCTGAGAATCCTGCATGCTGTTTTATTTGCAATCTTTCATCATAGGAGACAATTGACCACCCTCTTTCTGGAAAGACCCATTCTCAATGAAACCCCAAAAGAATGTGCCATTCAAGGTATGTGGGTGGGAAGGGAAGGTTGAGAATCACTGCTCTAGACCCAATTGTAACTGAAATATTTTGCCTGAGAAAAATTATCATTGCCCCATTTCCTTTGGAGTTCTGAAACCGTGCTCATAACCAGTCATTTAGGTAGGATTAAAACAGTGGTTTTCAAACTTTTTTTTTCCACCCACATACCACCTTAAGCAATCCCTTAACTAATCACGGAGCACTTATGGCAGAGGGAATACGTAAAGTGGTATGTGAGTGGAAAGTAAAAGGTTGAGAACCACTGCCAATAGAGAGAAAGGAACAAAAGAGAAGAGGGCTTTGATGATAAATAGTTGGAGGATTAAGCATCACCAGGCTAATAACATTGGACAATTTTTTTCAAAAGGTTTGGTCCTTAAAAAAAATTGGGAATAGACAACTTCAGGCTGAACACAAAAATAATTTCAGATTTATGGTGTCATCAGAAGTTAGAGAAACATTAAATTAACTTTTTATTGAAGTTAGCATGTTTAGTCACACAATGATGCTGTCACGTTGTGTTAGTTCAACTGACCTAAAATTGTTTTGCCGCTGATTTTCATTTGTACTCAGCATCTGATGCCTCTCGTGTCAGTGTCCAACAATAGTCGGCCAGCATTGATGGATTCCAGTTGCCAATTATACCGCTTTTCCATGGTCGCAATGTCCAAGCTTGTCACTGACTGATCCAAGATCAGCAGGGAAGAAGTCCAAGTGCGAATGCAGAAAATGAATTTTCAACAACATTTTGCACTTCATGGTTTTGTATGCATGATGCATGTTGTCAGTCAGCTGGATGTAGTAAAGGTTATACCTTTTAAAAAAAATGGTACACGATCGGAAAGTTTTAGGTGATTTTCGTGATCAGCAGCCCAAAATCCATAAATTACAACAAAATGTATTCAGGTAACAAAATCTTCGTTGTCCAGTGTAATCATTTCACTTTTTGGTTTAAATTTTACATTCTAATAATTTACAAACCCTGGACAATAATTTGCATTTGCAAGGACATCAAGGGCCACAGTATTAAATAATAAATCCATGTTGCATTTGACCCATAAAATTAGAAGCAGTGAATGCAAGAATAAATTGATAATATATTGTCTGTGTCTATTTGTTGACAAATAATGCTATTGCTCTTCACTGCCGGGTAAATGTTACAGCACCAGTTATAGGACTATCAGATCTATTAATCTTTAAATTGAATCTTAATACACATCAGCATTAGTTGCCAAATTGTGTTCTGGTTGTCACTTGAGCTGCTAATTAGAATGTGGTTCCATGTAATACCTGTATCCTGTTCACCTGGTATTAACATGCCAGAATTGCGGGTCTATTGTCTTACTGGGATTACAAGATTTATTTGGTTTAATTACTTCCGAAGTAAAACTTGTGGTCTTGTAAACAAATTGAGCTAACAGGGTTGGCTGAACTCATAGAATAGTTTAACAGTGAGAAAAAGATAGAGGATTAACAAATGAATCACTTTTGGCATTTGTGTACCACAGAAAGCAAGGGACACTTTTAAAAAAAAAATAGGAAGTAAATCTAGTCTTCTTTGGCTTGGCTTCGCGGACGAAGATTTATGGAAGGGGTAAAAAGTCCACGTCAGCTGCAGGCTCGTTTGTGGCTGACAAGTCCGATGCGGGACAGGCAGACACGATTGCAGCGGTTGCAAGGGAAAATTGGTTGGTTGGGGTTGGGTGTTGGGTTTTTCCTCCTTTGCCTTTTGTCAGTGAGGTGGGCTCTGCGGTCTTCTTCAAAGGAGGTTGCTGCCCGCCAAACTGTGAGGCGCCAAGATGCACGGTTTGAGGCGTTATCAGCCCACTGGCGGTGGTCAATGTGGCAGGCACCAAGAGATTTCTTTAGGCAGTCCTTGTACCTTTTCTTTGGTGCACCTCTGTCACGGTGGCCAGTGGAGAGCTCACCATATAATACGATCTTGGGAAGGCGATGGTCCTCCATTCTGGAGACGTGACCCATCCAGCGCAGCTGGATCTTCAGCAGCGTGGACTCGATGCTGTCGACCTCTGCCATCTCGAGTACTTCGACGTTAGGGGTGTAAGCGCTCCAATGGATGTTGAGGATGGAGCGGAGACAACGCTGGTGGAAGCGTTCTAGGAGCCGTAGGTGGTGCCGGTAGAGGACCCATGATTCGGAGCTGAACAGGAGTGTGGGTATGACAACGTTGTCAGTAAATCTAGTAGTTAGGGAAAAAAAAGCAATAATAGCAAAACATTAAAAAAAACAATGAAAGATGTGAACAATAAAAATAAGTTAAAGGAACAATTATTTGTAGGAGGAGCAAGTTAAGGTTTTGTTGAGAATCTTTATAGACTGTATTAAGGAATTGTCCAATGCTTTAAGCATATTGTGAATGGATTGATATCAATAAAAGTTCTGGAGAATGAGCAACCAAAATTTTCTAAACTGGATTGATATGTTTTTATTGGGCAAAAGAATTAATGGTTAAGGAACTGGGATGAAGAAATTGAATTAAATACAGATTAGCCATGATCTAATTGAAACCTAGCTCGAGGGTTGCTTTGGCCTCTTTCACTTCCTCGGCTTGTCAGAGTGCTTCTCTGTGTGAATAAGGCACCCTGAATGCAGGCTGCATTTCCTCTCTTCCATATGTAAAAGCAAAAAAAAAAATTAATTAAGGTGGGATAGAATTGCCCTATTAGCTCTCTGAGTATATGGTGTGACACTCAGCCAGGCAATCCAGAAGAGCCCCAGGCAATCTGCCCAAGTTATCCGATTTAAATGTAGGGCAGTATTGAGGGCACAGAGTTGTCCTCAGTGCTGCTGAGCTGGAGAGGTGGAAACTTATCAATGACTGTTCCTTTTCCTAATTGAAGGAATGCTGAGGTAATCAGTGAATCAACCTTCACTAAACAAATCTGAGATGAAGCCTCTGCTCGTGCTCGACAGCGAAAGCCTAGAAATGATGCAGACTTTCAAAATAATTTTGCTAATATGCAGCTCATAACCATATCATTTTAAACTCATGCTTGAGGCTGACACCTTTTGTTTGGAATGAAAATGAAACCAGTCAAAGCAATATTTGAAGCCCTTTTGCATGTTTTCAGAACTATTGTTAAGTTCTAAATTTTGGTTAAATTTAGACATACAGTACGGTAACAGGCCCTTCTGGCCTGTGAACCTCTGCTGCCCCAATTACCCTAATTAACCTACATATGTTTTTGAAGGGTGGGAGGTACTGGAGCACCCGGAGGAACCCCATGCAGATGCAGGGAGAATGTACCAACTCTTTACAGACAGCACTGGATTCGAACCTGGGTCACTGGCGCTGTAATAGCATTGTGTTCAAGTCAAGTTTATTGTCATCTGACTGTATAAAAACAACCCAATGAAAGAGTGTTCTCTGGTCCTTGGTGCAAAATATGCAGGGACTCAACCAGGCATAACACACAAACAGACAAATAATACATATGCAGGACTATTTTAGCTATAAAAATAAATAAATATTGCTTTGTGCACATGAGAGTCCCGGATGGTTAATGTGAGCAGTTCCTTTGGTCATTCAGCGTTCTCACTGCCTGTGGGAAGAATCTGTTCCTCAGCCCTGGTGATACTGGCTCTGATATTCCTGTATCTCTGGTGAAAGATGCTGAGGGCAGGGTGGAAGGGGTCCCCAACGACTTTCTGTGCCCTCTTCGGACAAAGATCCCAGTAAATCATGTTGATGGGGGGTTAGGGAGATTCCAGAGATCCTCTCTGCCGCTCTTATGGTCCTGTGGATTGATCTCCGATCCATTTCACTGCTGTAACCATATCGCCCTAATGAAGATACTTAAGATTGAAAGATCAGTGAGTTCCAAACATCATCCCAATAAGAAATGTATTTTTCTGGCTGGAAGAGTGCCCCAGGGATTGATTCTTGCCACTCAGTTGTTTACCAATGTTTATGTTAATCAAGGAGGCACAGTGAAGGCTGCATAAAGAGGGGCAATGAGTCAACATGCAGGAGGGAGATTGAAAGCCAACAATAACCTCTCACACATTGTCACCAGAACCAAGGAGCTGAATGTAGACTTTAGGAAAAGAAACTAGAGATGCACAATCCAGTGATCATCGGGGGATGAGAGGTGGAGAGGGTGAGCAAATTTAAATTCCTGGGAGTCACTTTCTCAGGAGGACCTTTCCTGTACTGATGCCACCATGAAGAAAGCATATCAGAGCCTTGACTTTCTCAGGAATTGGCGGAGGTTTGGTAAGGTGACCAGCTGCATCATGGCCTGGTATGGGAACACCAATACCTCTGAGCAGAAAGCCCTGCAAAAGGGAGTGGACACAGCCCAGTACATCACAGGAAAAACTCCACCATCAGAACATTTACATGGAACTCTGTCTTCAGAGAGCAACAGCAATCATCAAGGATCCACACCAGCCAGAGCATGCTCTGTTCTCGATGTTACCATCAAGAAAGAGGTACAGGTGTCACAAGACTCGCACCAGCAGGTTCAGCTAGAGCTGCTGCCCCTCCACTATCAGACTCCTAAACAACAAATACAATCAGAGATTAATTTAAGGACACTTACTTTGCTCATTATTTGTTACTGAATATTTATTTTCTGTATTCGCATGGTCAATTTGTTTACATTTCTTTCTTTTATTCACATTTCTTTCTTGAGTACAGCTTATAGTTACCAATCATTAGACATTCTTCTTGGCCCGCACGCAGGAAAAAGAATCTCAGCATTGTATGTACTCAGTCAATGAATCTGAACTTTGAAAGATATTCAAATTTGTTGATGACACAAAAACAGGTGGACTGTTCTCTCAATGAAGAGAGATTGCAATGAGTGAAGAAAATGAAAACTTTAGTTGTGCTTTATGCAAGTTACTAGGCAGGTGCAGCAAGCAGCTAAGGCATGAAATGGTAGATGCTCTATATAATAGGGTGTTGGCAAGACCACTCCTGGACTACTGTGCAATTTTTGTTCCTTTACATTTAAAAGGATATAATAGTATTAGAGGCTAACTAAAGGGGATTCACCAGGATAACTCCTGGGACGAGAGGGTTCTATCATGAGAGGCTTAAACAAAATTGCATCTATATTCTTTGGAGTTTGGAAGGATGAGTGTGATCTTATTCAATCACGCAAGATCCTAATGAGGCTCAACCAGGAAATGTTGAGATGTTTCCATTGGTACGGGAGTCATGAACAAGGGGAAGTTAAAATTGTAGTGCATAGATATTTCTTGAAAAGTTGCCCAATCTCTAGAGTTCTCTCAACTGGGGGTCCTATGAGATATTTATGGTTGAGGTCGATATATGTTTTGAAAGATGGGCAATAGGAAACTAACAGATAGGAGGGCCTGGCCTGAGGAAGATCAGCCATGATCATATTGAAGGCAGGGCAGGCAGTAGGTCGGGCGTGCTGAAGGGTCTTGCCACAGTTAGTGTGAGGTCATGTGGAAGTACTGTTCTTTAGTGGGTGCAGAGTACAGATGGTATCCGTTCCATAAGCTTATGTCAGGTTTGGATTTCTGCTTCCGTCTTGCTCCCAAACTTCACATTGTGTTGTACCAGAGGGTCTTTGGCTTGGCTTCGTGGACGAAGACTTATGGAGGGGTAATGTCCACGTCAGCTGCAGGCTCGTTTGTGGCTGACAAGTCCGATGCGGGACAGGCAGACACGGTTGCAGCGGTTGCAGGGGAAAATTGGTGGGTTGGGGTTGGGTGTTGGGTTTTTCCTCCTTTACCTTTTGTCAGTGAGGTGGGCTCTGCGGTCTTCTTCAAAGGAGGTTGCTGCCGGCCGAACTGTGAGGCGCCAAGATGCACGGTTTGAGGCGATATCAGCCCACTGGCGGTGGTCAATGTGGCAGGCACCAAGAGATTTCTTTAGGCAATCCTTGTACCTTTTCTTTGGTGCACCTCTGTCACGGTGGCCAGTGGAGAGCTCGCCATATAACACGATCTTGGGAAGGCGATGGTCCTCCATTCTGGAGACGTGACCCACCCAGCGCAGCTGGACCTTCAGCAGCGTGGACTCGATGCTGTCGACCTCTGCCATCTCGAGTACCAGAGGGTAGACTGCAGAAGACTAACCACAAGATTGCACATGTTGTTGGAAGAGCCAACCCTGTAAGATTTTGGCGAAGAAAGTTCTCTGGGTGTCATGGTTTCTGCCTTTAGCCAAAACAAAACATTTTCATTGGAATTAGCATTAATGCAGATAATGGTGCCCCTGCCGGAGCTGCTGTAATGTCAGCACTGCCACTGGAGTGGCCTTGTGGAGAGCAGGCAGTGGAGACACAGTACTCCCGTGGGGTCCATCTGCCTAGTCTGACTGCCGTCAGCTCCGTACAGGCTTTAAATGACCTGAAGATGGAGTTGATGGTGGTTTTATTTAAAATCCCACGACCGCGGGGTCTGCGCCCAAGATGGCAGCACCTATGATCACAGCAGCCACGAGGGATTACAGACACTGGGGAAGTAAAGGACTGGCTCCCCTGTTTGAGGAGAAGCAGAGGAGATGACCCACGGGACAGTGACCATGACTGCAGACTAGTGAGGGGTCTGCAATTGAAGAAACACATAGGTAGTGAACTATAGGAGACTTGAGGCAAGAAACCCATGCAGGCTGCAACTGCAGCCAAGAGATTCACCTCAGACAGTGGATGGCTGCAGGGATTTCAGATATCAGAACTGTGATGTGAGAGGGTGCCGTAGGGTCCTGATCGTGTCAAAAGTTCAGATCTGGAGCTCGGCTGCTGACGGTTTCGACAGGACTCTGTGTGGCTGGGGGAGCTACAGAAGCACTGGAGGTGAATCCACACGGAGGGGACTCTTTTTTTTCTCGTTGTCTCTAAGAGGCTTCAGGCAATGTCTACCGATGGCGACTCTGTCTGCCTTATGGCAGATAAAAGTGCATTTTATGTGATGCTGCTCTGTGTTTATTACGACAATAAATTGAATCTTGAATCTTGCATTGCGAGTACCACTGACTGAAGCTGTGACTCCTCTGTGCTGCACACTGGTTTCTGGATTTGGGCAGTATTAAGTATGGCAGAGCCAGCATGATCAGTGGGCTGTTTCTCAATCATGACCTGCCAGAATCGGAAGAATGAAAAGGCTTTGACCAGATGGTATCAATATCAATGTCTCCAATTTCTATTAACCCGTCCCCCAACCTCTCTCTTTACTTCATCCCCCCTGTCTCCCTTCCTCCAGCTCCCTACTCTTTCCCTTCCTTCTATCAGAGAGCGTTCTTTGCCATAATCATTTTTCAGCTTCTTTCTCTTTTACCCTCCCACCTATATCCACTATTACTATTGGTGTGTGTTCCTCCCCTTCTCTTTACCCTCCCCTCTACATTTGAATTTGGGCACCTACCTGACTTTTAGCACTTCTGAAAAGGACCCCAGGCCTGAAACAGCAAGTGCCTTTTCCTTCCTATGGATGCGGCACGACCAACTGAGTTTCACCAGCTCTTTTGTGCGTTGTCTAGACCCAGATTTCCTTGTTTGCCTCTATTTGACATTTGGCTGCAGAGATGATGTCTCATCCTCTGACGAGGAAGAAATTAATTTCTCTTTCAATGAGGGTTGATCCTGAGAACTTTAGCAAACTAACATTAACTGAACTCTTTACAACATACATTAGGCTAGACTGTAACTTGTCTTGTACAGGAATTAATGATCTCATTGTGTCATCACTGCATGCCAACTCATTCCAGCTCATGCTATATAATAGACGTTTTGTTATTCGTTTCTACATTTAGATTTTACAAGGATATTTGTAATTATTTTGAAACTTTGCCCTTGATCAAAACTTAATGCAGCAACTGTAGACATTTGATATCATTTTAGATCCTACTTCATTTATTTCTTTTCAAGATTTATATCTATTCAGCATAAGGCCATTTTCGTCTCCTCATGGAATCAAAGCACTGAATGATACAGAAGGGGGCTCTTGGGTCATTGAGTCCATGGTGACACCTTGCAGCCACAATCTTCTGCTCTTTCCTCATACTCTAGAGCACACATGTCAAACTCTGGCCCGCGGGCCAAATTTGGCCCACGATATAATTATATTTGGCCCGCAAGATCATATTAAATATATATTCGAGTTGGCCCGCTGGCCGCCGCGCCAGTATAGCGCATGCACACTGAAGGTGAAAATGAAGACGCCGGAGGTGTGGAGGGATCTCAGAGTCCCGAATCCTGGGGATCAGAGCGCCGCACTCAGCCCGCCTGGCTCCCGGACACACAGACGCGGCTGGAGTTGGGGACCATCCACGTTGGGTCTGCGCTTCAGTGGCGACGCCGGACCGAACGTCTCGTTGGCGATGCCTTCCCCCTCGCTCCGTGCGCGGCGGACCCTGCCTCCCGCTCCTTTTGTTGGAGACGAGCCCGGCGCCGTGAGATCGCAGTTTAATCCCTCTCCAACCATGGGAGGGGGGTGGGAGCAACGCGCTCTTCTCAGCCAATTCCTCCACCGCCCCGGACGCCGGCGTTTCAACGGGGGGTTCGGGTGCCTTCGTCAGGCGACCGACCTGTTGGTCCGAGAAAAGGGGAGAGCGTACAAACTCCACACAGACAGCACCTGAACTCGTGTGAACGTGGAGCTGCGACCCCACATTCCACATCAGGACTGTATGTAAGATTGGGAGCAGTGAGACGGAAGCTTATTTTGTTCCTGTGATTTAAGCCTTTCTTGGGGTGGGGTGGGGGTTCTTCTCTGACCACTTGCCTAACAATTAACCTAATCAGATGTGGAGTTACCACAATACAACAGTTCTCAACCTTTTTCTTTCCACTCGCTTCCCTGTGCCATTGGTGCTCTGTGATTAGTAAAGGATTGCTTAAGGTGGTCTGTGGGTGGAAAGAAAAAGTTTGAAGACCACTGCTTTAATCATCCCTCATTGACTCGTCATGTGCACGGTTTCAGAACGCTAAAGGAAATGGGCCAATGACAATGACACTGAAAGAGTTGATCCAAAACTATTATTAAACATTTATTTTAATAAGAAAAAGTTTAACATTACATATGTTGAAAGAAGAGAAAACATGCAGATGTTGTTGAAAATTTTCAATAAATATTTAGTTCGGCCCGCGACTTAGTCCAAGATTTTAATTTTGGCCCTCCGTGAATTTGAGTTTGACACCCCTGCTCTAGAGGCAGTGAGCTCCAGGTAACAATGGCTCCCTTTGTAGCAGAGTTCTTCCTCACATTCTCCCGCATCTTTTGCCCGTCATTTTTTATTCCCAATAAACTATATCAGCTACAGTCATGTCCTGTAACTATAGCAATGATGGAATGGAACTGGTGCTGTTTCAGTCACCCTGGTATTGTGCTGGCCAATTTCCCAAGTGGAATCAGGTAGGAATGTTGACAAGCACAGAAATGACCCTTTAGTTTACCGTCTCTGCTGGCAATCAAGCACCATCTACACTAATCCCCACAGTCCCATTAACTCTTCCTCCCAATTTTACCATTTACAGTGCAATTTGCAGTGGCAAATTAACTGGCCAAACCCCATTCCTTTGTGATGTGGGAGGAAACTAACGTGCAACCCATGCAATTTCAAGAAGGTGAAACTCCACACAAACAGCATCTCAGGTCAAGATTTGAACCCCCATTCCTGGAAATGGGAAGCAGCATCTCCTCTGAATCAGGGGAATAAGAGCATAGTGTGGATGACTGAGTTTGTCAGGAGCAAACAGCTGAGCATTCAACAAGGGGCATCTCACTGAAACATTTTGAATGTTGAAAGGTGTGGACAGAGTAAATGGTGAGAGAGTCTAGGACAAGAGGATACAACTTCAGAATTAAAGGGCATCCACTTAGAACAGAGAAGCGGAATAATTTCTTCAGTCAGGGGATGGTGAATCTGTGGAATTTGTGGAGGTCAGGTCATTGGGTGTATTTATGGCAGAGATTGATACGTTCTTAATTAGTTGAGGCATCAAAGATTATGGGGAGAAGATCAGACAGTGGGGCTAAGTGTGAAAATAAATCAGCTCGTGATTAAATGGCAGGAAAGGCTCGATGGGCCTATTTCTGCTTCTATGTCATATGGTCTTATTGCTGTGTACCTCATGCAATTATCTTGCTTCTCCTGACGTACACAAATAACACTTATAACAGCAACCTCTTGGTAAAGGGCAACAAATTCTGTCCAATAGGCACGGTATCTCACCACACTGAAGTGAACATTCCCTTCAACTCATCCAAGAGGTCATTGTTCATGAATCACAGTGGATGATGAAACCTTAGTCCATGGTCTTTCTGACTCTACTGAATATTGCCAGCATTTCAGTGAAGGAACATCGGAAGGCTCGATCCCATCGCTCCCCAAACCCATCTCCTGTAATCAGATAGAAGCTGAAGTGCATGGAACCAGCAGTGAAGACTGCATAGGGTTGGTCTGGGGACACAGAAGAGTGGCTTCACGACTGTCTACAGTTGATGAACGTTCAAGATCTTGGCTGCGGATCTGAAAGATCGTGCCACAGGACTTCATCAGAAAATGCATGAATGAGTGTGTTTTTAATGAGTGGATGAATGTTTTCCAACAAAGTCTATCCAGGTGTATTCTATCCAGAAGCCATGAATGGACCAGGAGCTAAATAATCTGTTGAAGACCAGATCTGTGAGGCTTAGGTGAGGAGATTCCGAGATTATTTAGAAAGACCAGGTACGACTCTAGAAGACCATCATCAATGCAAAGAGATCATTCCAAACCAAGATGGAGGTTCAGATGTGCTGCAGGAGTGGTAAGACTCACACACCATCACATCCGTTAAGGTGAAACAAGGCAGTATCATTAACTGTAATACATGCCTTCTCTGCTTACTTTGAAAGGGAAAACAATGAAGCAACCTCATGAGTCCCCACAGCTCCTGTTGACACTGTGCTCCCAGTTTCTGAGACTGATGTATACAGAACCTTCAGGAGGCTGAATCCTCAGAAATTATCTGGCCCAGTCGGTGCCCCTGGCTGTGTTCTTTTGCGGACATTTGTAACCTCTTGATACAATGATCAGAGGTCCCCACCTGTTTCAAAAGGACATCTATTATTCCAGTGCCGAAGCAGAGCAGAGTGACCTGCTTCAATGACGATTGGTTGGTGGCTCTGATGTAATCCATATTGAAGTGCTTGAAGAGGTTGATTATGGAGCTTATCAGCTCCTAGCTCAGGAAGGCCCTGGATGCACTTCAAGTCAACAGCAGGTGCTACCTTGCTGGCACTCCACCCTGCATTAGATCAGCCATTCTTAACGGGTGGCCTACTTCCCCCCTCCCTCCTGACCAGGTAAAAGTTGTTTTTTTTCACCTTGCATAGCCTGAATATTTTTTTTTTTTTAATTTTTTTTTTTTAAATTTTTTTATTTTTCACACCATAAATCACATTAGCCATGGTATACACAATTTCTTTTTCACACATATACAGTGACTTTTTCTCCCCCCCCCCTTTCCTCCCAAACCACCCCCCCACCCCCCCTCTCATCCATTTTAGGTATACAATCTAGGTTGCATTAATCCAGTCAGACAATGTTGTCATTCAACAAAATTACACCAGAAATTCTACTGAGTCCATTCTTTTCTTTCCTTCTCCTTCCATCAACTTAGGTAATGTTTGTCCCCGGTAGGTTTTCGCTATTGTATTTAATGTAAGGCTCCTATACTTGTTCGAATATTTCAATATTATTTCTTAACCAATATGTTATTTTTTCTAATGGAATACATTTATTCATTTAAATTTGGTAGTTTATTCCTTTTAATTTGGAGCCTGAATATTTTTAATGTTTTTGTTATGTAGTCAGTAGGCAAGAAGTATGGAAGAAACCAAAACTTGACTGCTTCACAGGGAAGGGGACCCATAAACTTTAAGCAGAGTCCCTGGGGGTAGGGGGGCATAATTTAAAGTAAAGGCTGAGAATGGCTGTATTAGATCACCTTGGCCACAGGAACACCTAAATCATGACTTCACCTCACCATTCCACACCATCTTACCAGCAAATCTCATGACCAAACTAAAGGATCTGGGATTCTGTCCATCCCTCTGCAACTGGATCCTTGACTTCCTCATCAACAGACCCCCTTCAGTGTAGAGCTCCTCAATGATCATCAGCACAGGGCCACACCAAGACTGTTTGCTTAGTCCCCTACCCTTCTGTCTGTACACCTATGACTGTGTAGTCAAGTTTGGTTCCAAGTAAATCCAGAAATTCGCTGTTGGCACCTCCGTTGTTGAAAATTATGAGTCAGAATAGAGAGTGCTGATTGGGTGGTGCCAGAACAACAATGTTACTCTCAACTTCACCAAGTCCAAGGTGCCTATTGTTGATTTTTAGGAAGGAGAGGTTGAGGGACCACACACCTGTCTGCATTGTTGGGACAGAGATGGAGGAGGTTAGAACCTTCATGTTCCTGGAAGATGTCTCTGGAGTCAGCTCATTGAGGCAACCGTGAAGAAGGCATACTTACGCCTGACCTTTCTAAGGAGTCTGAGGAGATTTGGCATATCATTTAATATTCTAATAAACTTCTGCAGGTGAACTGTGGAAAGTATATTGTTAAACTGCATCACAGCCCGGTTTGGTAATTCAACTGCCCAGAAAAGCACAAGGCTCCAGAAGATTATAAACAAAGCCAGCTCCATCACAGGGTCCGCCTCCCATCTATTTAGTGCATCAATATGAAGTGCTGTCTACAGAAGGCACCCAACATTATAAAGACCCCCCCATCACCTTGGTTACAGTCTCTTCTCACTGCTACCGTTGGGCATAAGATACAGAAGCCTGAAGCACCTCAAGGTTCAAAAATAGTTTAGTTCCTACAGCTATCAGACTCTTCAACCTTCCCTTGTATCAATAATCATGGATTGCTCCAACAACTTAAAAGGGGTGTCTGCACTACTGCAAGTCACTTTTTTTTGGCAAAAGGATCATTGAATATTTATTGTCAAACTATTTTTGGTAGACATAACCTTTTCAAATTCCCATTCTATCCCAGGAAATCTTGTCTATCAGTCACATCTTTCCAGTTAAACAGTTGGATTGGAGTCTTGTTTGGATCAATAACTGCAAATCAAAGATCTTTCACTAGAAAACTGTTAAACAGGAAGGTCTGCAGATGCTGTGATTGTTATTCAATAGACAAAAGTGCTGGAGAAACTCAACAGGTCATGCAGCATCTGTAGGATATAACCAACATTTTGCTGCCTCAGCCCTTTGTCAAGTTATGATCAGAAAGCAACCAGGCACCTAAATGAAAAGGTCGGCGAGCGGAGGAGAGGAAGGAAGGGGCAGGGGGGAAAGAACACAGGACAATCATAGGTGGATATAGGTGGGAGGGCAGAAGAGAAAAGGATCTAAGAAATGATGAGGGAGGGTAACTTTCTCTTTTTTTTTAAATTTTTTATTTTTCACACCATAAATCACGTTAGCCATGATATACACTTTTTCTTTTTCACACATATACAGTGACTTTTTCTCCCCCCCAACTCCCTCCTCCCAAGCCACCCCCCCACCCCCCCCCCCTCATCCATTTTAGGTATACAATCTAGGTTGCATTAAGCCAGTCAGACAATGTTGTCATTCAACAAAAATACACCAGAAATTCTACTGAGTCCATTCTTTTCTTTTCTTCTCCTTCCATCAACTTAGGTAATGTTTGTTCCCGGTAGGTTTTCGCTATTGTATTTAATGTAAGGCTCCCATACTTGTTCGAATATTTCAATATTATTTCTTAAACTATATGTTATTTTTTCTAATGGAATACATTTATTCATTTCTATATACCATTGTTTTATTTTCAAATTATCTTCCAATTTCCAGGTTGACATAATACATTTTTTTGCTACGGCTAGGGCTATCTTAACAAATCTTTTTTGTGCATCTTCCAAGTCAATTCCAAATTCTTTATTTTTTATGTTACTTAGGAGAAAGATCTCTGGATTCTTTGGTATATTGTTTTCTGTTATTTTATTTAATATCTGATTGAGATCATCCCAAAATTTTTCTACTCTCTCACATGTCCAGATTGCATGAATTGTTGTTCCCCTTTCTTTTTTACATCGAAAACATCTATCAGATACTGTTGGGTCCCATTTATTTAACTTTTGCGGTGTAATGTATAGTCTGTGTAACCAATTATATTGTATCATACGTAGCCTCGTATTTATTGTATTTCTCATCGTTCCAGAACATAATTTCTCCCATGTTTCCTTTTTTATCTTTATATTTAAATCTTGTTCCCATTTTTGTTTAGTTTTACCATTTGTTTCCTCAGGGTAACTTTCTCAATGGAGTGGGGAGCTGGAGGAAAGCAGACAGAGGGATAGGTGGACACACACACACACACACACACACACACACACGTGTGGAAGCGGCCTCAATGTTACTCGTGTCACTAGAAAACTGTTGGTTGAGGAATGCGGATGGTGGAGATTAAGAGAACAACATTGAAAGTTGTCTCTCATTGCAGGAAGTGTTCGTCTAGGATTATGAATGCGAGAGGCTGGTAGTAACAGAGATGTCAGCAATCCCAGACAGCCTTCTTCTCACTTTGTTACAAAGGGCTATTGAGCATAGGCTGTGGTTTCTTGCTGTTCAAGGCTCAGCATTAATAGCACATGCAGTAGTTTATTCTGAAGAGCTGCTTGGGAAAAAGGTTGTTTGTTTTGTTCCCTGGCCAGTTTTCTCTCTATTACTGGTGTGCTATAGATTTACAGAGGTAGTTGACCCTCAGTGCCTTCATTTGCCAGTCTACCTTAAGAAACTACATAAACTAGTTGAGCTTCTAAAGAGCAGAGCCTAATTTTATCCCCTGTCCCATCCTCATTACATCAAATAGAGGAAAGAGGGGTATGCATTCCACCTAGTTTTTTATTAGCATCAAATGAAAATATTTTTTTGCAGTTGCTTTAACGAGAACTGCTTTGCATTGGTGTACTTCCTTTGGGGTATAACCTGCTCTGACTTCTCATGTTGCAAGTACGGGGGAGGTTCCAGCTCTCACTAAATGACTGGAAGACCAAGTGTGTTGATGGTGTCCATTGTACCATGGAATGAAGCATTCTCACTGGTTATGACTTCCATTCAACTTCAGCCTCTCATTGTGGGCAAGTGCTAAAGGAGCAGCTTATTGGTAATGAAGAACATCCAATCATCTTTCCAGATATCTGCATTCAAAGACACTGCCTGTTGTACTTAAGTATGTCTGGCACACAAGGCAAAATTCTTCACTGTAGCTGAGGGTACAATAAACCATTCAATTCAGAGAGGAAGCAGGAGTGGAACACTTGGCCCCTCAAGCCTGTGCTAAAATTCAATGTGATTATGGCTGATTTGCCCAGGCTTCATCTCTTCTGTACAGGTTCCATAGACTCCATTAACAGCTTAAATAGAACAAAAAATAGACAATGAAGCATTTAAGTTACATTGGTAAAGTCCCTTTCTGATCTGCACCTTTGTTTCAGATAAATGTGTGTCTGCCATTTTGCACTTAAAGTCCAATGTTTAAAGGTCAGCAGGGAAATTTCCCCAAAGCAAACTAATCTGGGTGGCTTCCTTTTCTCATAATTTCCTCAATGTTGTGTTTTGTTCACAGAAGTTCAACAAGTTCATCAAAACAAATTCTAGGAAACAGAGCTGATGAGGAGCTCAAAGAGGTTTCTAAAATTGTTGACAAGCTGTTCAGTACACAGTAAAAAATAATGGCTTGAAAGTTGCACATTAAAATTCTAAAAGAGGAATGTGTTGAGCGCTTCCATCCAAAAGGCACAACATGGTTTTCTGGCATTGTTCCTCTCTTCCTAGTTAATACCGTCATTTAAGATGTTCTCTGGATTAAAATTTATAATGGCATTTTTCCAATACATGTTTTTTTTTTGTCCAGTAACTGCTTTGTTTGGCCTCTCCAGTGTTCAGTCTTAATAAGTGGATGGTAGATTGTAGGAAATCAATTCTCCAGTCACTGAGATTGTTCGTGTGTTCTATGCCACTGTACAATGGACACCATTCAACACATTCAGCCGTCATGTTATTCAATTGGAGCTGACGTTGGAGATGTAGGACCTCGTTGTTTACATGATGGTTCGGTTCCGGGTGGCCAAGGCTTGCCAATAGGACAGTCTGAAAATAACTTTTCCATTTATGGTTTTCCACTTTCAAAACTGCCTTATGTTGGCTCCTCTCCACTATAGAATCTGGCATATCAGCCTGCGGGGGGATCCAAGGAAGCAGCAGTCCCAGGCTTTAAACTCCAGGACACTGCCCCTAACTTTGAGCTGGATAGTTTCCCACGACCTAAATGTTCATTCAGGAGAGGTTTAAAAAAAAGCAATTCAATAATCTGACCAAGAAAAGCGAGAGGCAAACTGTCGAGTCCATCTTGTTTTTTATAGGATTAAAGATTGAAGGCTGTTTATGCTTCTTGTTTATGTCAATGTCATGATTGACCCCAATTATAGAACATGGAACAGTGCAGTGCAGGGGACAGCTCTCCACCCACCTTTAGTATATTTTCTAGCCAACTTTGCCTATATTTAAAAACAAAATTTTTATATTAAATTTAATAATGATTACTGTACTTGATGGCAGATATGACCCACTGGCATATTGGAACCCCCTCCCCATTTTTAGCATGAGATTTCAGGAAAAATTTGTTTTAGTGTATTAAACTCATTCAAATTGCTCGGGGGTCCCGTCGCTTGCTCCCTCCCTCCTTCCCATTGCTTGCTCCCTTCCTCTTGTCGCTTACTCTCTCTCTCTCTCTCTCTCTCTCTCTCTCTCTCTCTCTCTCCTGTTGCTCACTCTCTCCCACAGTGCTTTGAGGTGAGTGCTGGGCCTTGATGATCAGGCTTTGTTCGATGAACCTGATCATCGAAGCCCAGCACTTCCCCTCAAAGCAATGTGCGAGGGAGCAAGGGACAAGTGGGAGGGAGAGAGTGAGCGATTGAGCCCCCCCCCCCAAGCAAATTGAATGAGATGCGAGGGCAGGAGCCAGTGATTTGCCACTCGCTCACTGCCACCCACTCCTATGCCTCATTCAATCTGTTTGTGAAGCTGTGCTCATCGAACAAAGCCTGGTCATCGAGGCCCAGCGCTCCTCTCAAACCACTGTGGGAGGGAGCGAGCAAGCGACAGTAGGGAGAGAGAGCTGGAGGGTGAGAAGGAGGGGGGGAGCAAGCCTTCTTAACCGGGGGAGGGGGGTTGAGTGGTGGTGATTCCGGAAAGCACAGGTGAGTAGTTTGAGCGCTTTCCTCCTGCCACTGTCTTGCAAAATGGCGGCACCAGAATATTACCTTCACATATAGGACCCAGAGTTGTTTTTGAGGTGATTTTTTGGGGAAAAAAAGAGGGGTCCTATATGCCATCAAATACGGTACATTATTTTCTGAAGTGAAATAAGAAAAAGTAATAGTTCTATTTAATGATAATCAAAATGAAAATCTTTAATAAAATTGAAACGAATGGAAAAAGTCAGCAGGTTCTCTTTCTACACTAACTGAGTGTTTTCAACATTTTAACATTTTTTGTTCTAATTGAAACTGATTCCTCTACCAGCACCAACAAGAGCAACAAGGTAATGTCTTCACCAGTGCAAGGGAATTCATTGGGGTATTGCGAGATTAAACTTTAAATTGAGCTACTAAACTAGCAATTTTTTTTAAATTAAATTTAGTCATGTAAGCACAGAAACAGGCCCTGTTGGCCCACGAGCCCGTGCTGCTCAATTCCACCAAATTAACCTACAACCCTGGTTTGTTTTGAAGGGTAGGAGGAAGCTGGAGCACCCGGAGGAAACCCATGGAGACACTGGAGAACTCCTTACAGAAGTGCACTGGATTCGAACATCAATCGCTGACTCTGTAACAGCGTTAGGCTGATGGCTACACTAATCAGGCCCCCTGTCAAAATCCTAGCCCCACCCCCCCGCTTCCCTGCACTTTTAACTGTGCCACACATGGGCGTGCTCATTGTTGTAGTTACACCTAGCTGAGGCCTGTGGCCAAAAAGATCAGTTTAATGTTAAATTGGAGGCATGCAGACGCTGGACATTTCAGGCCAAAACCCTTCATTAAGTCTTGAAAGATAGACTATTCTTTTTCTCTCATGACTACTCGACCCCCCACTCAGTTCCTCCAACAGATTGTGTTTAACATAAAGTTAATGTTTTGGGGTATGGCAGCCTAGTCTCTGTACCTCCATCTTGGTGTTTAGAGTGGAAGCTTTGAAATTTTTGGCCCTGGGTAGTCCCAGACCACCCAGCATATCACAAGTGAACATTTTTCCTCTGCAATATTCTACAATTCTCATTACTGTCGTTGTTATTTCATCCAATTAGCCGAATGTGCCTCCGGTGGGTTAAGTCAATAAAATATATGGGGTCTTTCTTTCCCAAAGACATCGGTGAGCAAGCTTGTTTGCTCGCCATTTTATGGGGCAGGAAGAGGTCTTGATCAGTCTGCATTGTGCTCCTGTGGAAAGGGACATGTTACTGTAATTGATAATTAAATCACAGGCTAATCACTCACAAAATGACTCTTCTTTGTTCCTATAGTGAAGCACCAACTCTCCTCATTCAAGTTTATTTATGTTTTGCCCACAGTACTTGATATAAACCCTGTTCAGGTCCATGCCTTTAATTCTAGGAATGGTAATCACCATTAATTTTCACTCTAACCACAAATGGTTGTTTAATTTTACTGTTAGCCTTTGACCTCACTAAATTGTATTCGTCTTTAATGACAGTTTCTGAGATGATGGGGGCAGTAGGTAAGTTGACCCTGCAATTAAAGATTTTGTTTATAATGGTTTCATGAAGGATTTAAGAAATCAGATTCCCTGGGGTAGAATTTTCCATGGGTTTCTGCTTTTGGTCAGGAAATTATTCAATGTCGTGCTGATAAACAAGATAAATATTGCTAATCTTTAAATGTACTTGTCTGTTTACTTTCAAGGTTCAAGGTTTCTTTTATTGTCATGTAATAATACATAAAAATGTAATATACATGATATCCTTCAACTTTCATCTGCATAAGGCAAACAAAGAGCCGCTTTCAGGTGGCCAGAATACCCCGATGTAAAGCCGCATATTCAACCCGAATGCGGCTGTCGGGAGGCCACCTGAAATCTCTACACCTGAGCAGTCCCCCGAGGCACCTGCAAGCAGCAGCCTAAAAGTGGCTGCTAGGGGTCGTCTGATGTCAATCAGCCGGCGACCCAACTCCCCGCTGCCTGACAGCCCCCCTCCCCACTGCCCCTCCTGCGCCGGCCACCCCAGCCCTGACGTCCCCAGCCGATCGCCTCTGCCCCGAAGTCCCGCACTAGCTGCCCCAGCCCTGACAGCAGGCAGGACTACAGCCACAGTTGACAGGAGCTGGCGTCCACTCCGAGGCGCCTCTCCTGCAGTCGGCCCTTTCAGGTACTAGAACAGCGCCTTCAGCGCTGCCACCTGAACGTCCATTTGAACACACTCACAGCCGCTTCTGCAGGTACATTCTCGGAGCGATCGCACCTGAAAGCGGCTAATAAGAGAAGGAGAGCAAAAGAGAGTCCTCTCAGAGACACTGAGTGTCTGTGGATTTGATTCCAGTTCTCCCGCAACTTTTGCTGCCTCGTGACTCCCGTTCAAACCATTGGCAGCCCAAGCTCCAGGTCCAAAACAAAGATATAATCAGGAAGCCTTCAGAGCCTGAGGCCCTTTGGGGGCCCTTCTTGCTCTCAACACCCGCTTGATTCCCATGAGCCAGTCTCCAGCAGCCCACAGCCTATGTTGGTCATTCAATCACAATAATCGTAGCCTGCTTGAGTCTTTTGGGTAGCAATTACCCATAACCTGTGTGGGCCCTTCAGCTGTTGAGACCTTGCTGATCCGCTGCCGTGGTCATCTTCCATGCTTCTTTTTTCCAACAGAGAGCTTTCCTCTGTTTCAGGTACCCTGCACCCCCAGAGTCTGCAACTCCTCATGATTGCAAGATTTTTTTTTTAAAAACACCGTCGGCTTCTTTAACAGACTGCTTAAAGCCTGTATGGAGGTTTTGGGAACAGCCCTGTCTCCTTTTCCCACTCTCCCAGCTCCACATCAGAGGCCAATACAGCAGTTCTGGCAGCACTGTTATTTATTTTTTTCCTGCTCTGTATTTGACATTTCTTGCATCTTGAGTAATAGATGCATGTGCCAGTGTCATCTTGGAATAAAATAGAGCTCTGAACACAGCTAAAGGTAATTCAGCATTTTCAATGGCTGAATATCAAGGCTGGGTTAATTTGAACTACATTATAGATGTCCATGTAGAGCATTTCCTGATTCCATCTCCATAGTCTCTTGTTCACAGCACATCCATTGTGTTTGTGTGTGTGCATTCAAATTAATGGGTGTGAAACAGATAGCCTTTCCATCAAGCCTGCTTTCTCCTGACTTGTTTGTTAATCCATCAGGAAGGATTCGGGCTTAAGAGCAGTGATGCTCCCAGCAGGGGAGGCACCCAGGTCAAAGCCTCCCTGTATATGGTCAACATCATCATCTGATCAGACACATGTTAGGTAAAACATCATGAGATGGGAATGTACAGGGCTGTAACAAGATGTAAATGCATCCTTGTACTTACAAGATAAGAGAGACATTGATGGATTGAGAGGCAGGAAGCTAGCAGGGAAAGGATAGCAACAGTTTTAGTCATTGGACAAGTAATGATATGATGATGTTCTAAGCATGTATCCAAGGGTATAAAAAATCACCATTTTGCTGATAACGGCAGAATGCATTCTCCGACTAACTTTGTTAGTCGCAAGTGTTACAATCCGGTAATAAAGAACAAAGAACCCTGATTTCGACTCAGTCTGGTGTTTGTCTCACTCATTCATGAACAAAGCAGACCTAACACACATGATCCATCTGCTGACTGATCAGCATCTGCAGCCAGGTTGACTTGATATTGGGTGCCAGGGTAAACCAGAAGAAGAGTGAGAAAATGATCTTCAGTAACTGACCTTACCAGTCTCCCATCCCCTTCATAGTCAGATCTCAGTACCTGAAGGTCTCCAAGGCATGTCACAAAAATTGGTCAGAGCGAATCACAAAGGTTTCACCAGAAATGGGGCCTGTGGGCACAGCATTCCCTCTCATTAATATAGAAGTACCTGGTCATCAGATGTGAGATGCTCTCAAAACTGTTGTATGTGGCACAAGTGCAGCCCATCCCCTGCACCTTTGCCCTGGCAGTCACTTGAGATGTCTTCCAGTTCATTTGGGTATCCAGAATTAAATGGGCCAGATGATCACCACTTAAAATACACTATACAACAGGGACAATGGCATAGCCAAGTGTCCCTCATCCCAGTGATGGTGGATGGCTGCATCAGGCTGTCCGTGGAATTGAGGTATGAGGGCACCAAGTGCCACTATGTTCTGATATTCTATCTGTCCCAAGTGTTACTAAGGATGGGCCTGGACCCATTGCCATGTCCTGTCCTAGTCAGTTGGTCTTTGCCACACCATCTATCCAAACAAACATCCTCGACCACAAGTCCATCAGGCAGCACAGAACGTTTTGCAGACACTGAGGGTCAAGGACTCGATGGATAATGTGGGGTGGTTCCCTGAGCAGACTGTTCAGGTCATCTGACAGAATGATCCAAAACTCACTGATCATCACCAGGACCAGGACTTGGTGAGAGGAACCCTTCCGGTTAGATCCTTCCTGTAAATCTGGAACATTGGCTTCAAGATTACTGCGATGGGGAGGAAACAATCGCCTACCTCTTTGCAGAAGGAAGATTTTCTAAATGTGTGTGGAGAAGGATGCAAGGATCCTTGTCACGGTTCATCCCCAGCAGCAGCACAGCAGAGAACTCTCTGTTGGTCTCCCAGCAGACTAAGATGTCTCCTGGCACATTCCAGGCTGCAGGACCACATACTGTGTGAAGCCAGCCGAAGGGCTTTGAAGGGAAGGATCACAGTCGAGGATCTTTTGCACCACCATTTACTCCACCTCTGTTGTTTGAGGGGCTTCCGCACTAGTTTCAGCCCTTCAAACAATGGAGGGGGAGTAAAGACAGGGCCCACATGAGTGGCAAGGATGTTTTGCAATGAAATATAGGATTAACACTACACTGGGCAGTCATGAAATATGTCATAAGAATATGGAAAGAATTTTTATTATTACAAAAAAAGTTTATATTTGAAATTGAAATTTTGACATACAGCACAATTACGGGCCCTTTTGGCCAGGAACCTGTGCTGCCCAGTTATACCCAATTGACCCCCCGTGCATTTTGAAGGATCAGAGGAAATGGAGCACCCGGAGGAAGCCCACATAAAAAATGGGGGAACGTTTAATCTCCTCATGGACAGTGCAGATTTGAACCCAGTCACTGCCGCTTTAATAACATTGCACTATATTAAAAAACTCAAGGCAATGTTAATACTCAAAGAACACAATCTATATGAAATTTAATTTATTTCAGGACAAAGCTTTATGGAACTGGATAAACTACAAATTTTCCACCATGCAGTGATTACAGAAGCTTAGAGTTCAGGACCAAGCTTGCATGCTCTTGCTTTGCAACTCGAGGCCGAATACTCTGCTGCGTCGGATGGTAGCAGCCATTTCAATTGTGGAAGACTTAGGAGAGCTGCAAATGCAGCCAAATCTGCCATTTTGAGGAATGGGAGAGGAAAATAGGAACTCTGTCAAAATGAGTTGGTCTCCTCCTGCAGATGGGCCCTTGTCATTTCCTGTTGATTCTTAGTCTTTCGGCTTGGGATCGAAGTGAAGCATCAAACATCAGTCCCAATACACTGATGACTTGACTCATTAGGAACAGATGGCTGTTTCTCATTCCATCAGCCCTCTCCTCAGGTATCAGTTCTGAGTGAAATCTCAGCACATTTGTATTTCCTGAAGGTTAACAAAAGGTCATGGAGCAATTTTCTTTTAACCAGCTTGTCCTCTGGGGCCATGATTCACAAAGTTTTATTAGAAAAAGTGCTGCTTTTATTATAAATGTTATTTGACATGGACTGTGTGATGCTTTAAACAAGAAATGGTGAAATTATGCATGTTAAATTGTTGGGTACAGAACACCACCAAATTTATTAATATTAATCATTTAAAATTTCTAATAGCATTGAATATAATATGACATTAAACTAATTGCCAGCTCTGCAACAAACGTCCAGAAAATCATTTATTAACAGCATTCTTAAAGAAGGTACAGGTACAGAATCTTTTATCCAAATCCCTTGGGACCAGACACTTTTCGGAAATCGAAATTTTTCAGATAATAGAATAATATTAATGGCAGTATGTTAAGTAATTGCGCTGATTTCAGATTTGCACAAAGCAAAGACACACTCCAATTTGAAGGGACTCTCGTCTTGGGGGGGGGGGGGTTTGCAGCAGTGATGCTGGAAGAAGAAGGCTGTGGACAGGGGTGGGGTGGGTGGTGGTAAAAGAAGTGAGATAAAGATAGAGCATAAAATTACTACCGTACTTTTTATTTTTAAAACATACAGTATTTTTAAAACATACATAAACTGGCTTAAACTAAACTAAACACCTGAAAATATACTGTACTTGCAATAAAAGCACATTACAACAATGTTCACCTCATTGTTATGGTGACCATCGTCTTCAGGTTCGAGTCTTTTTAAAAACTTTTTCCAGTGTCATGTTTCATTAACAGAGGTTTCTGTCTAAGCAATGTTGCTTCTGTCTAAGCAGTGTCTCTTTGGCGCTGTACCGTTGAAGTCGTCAAACTATCAAGTTCCTTGGAGTGCATTTGGTGGAGAATCTCACCTGGTCTCCATAGCCAAAAAAGCCCAGCAATCCCTCTACTTCCTGCAAAGGCTGAGAAAAGTCCATCTCCCACCCTCCATCCTCACGACATTCTACAGAGGATGCATTGAGAGAATAATGGCCAGCAAGTTTGGAAGCTGTACCATCTCAGACCGCAAGGGATGCAGAGCTTGTAAGAGCCAAAATGTGCGCATTTACTTTGTTAGTCGGCTTCCCGGGGTCCATAGACTGAGCATGGCCATCTTGATTCCTGTGGGCATGCATGAATCTTTGGTTGGCGCATGCGTGGTATGTTCGCATATTGAAGTTCATTTGGTGCATGCACGAGAGTTAAGGGTGCAAATTTAAAACCTTCAGAAATCAAGATGGCTGTGCCCAGCCTGTGGATGCCGATTAAGAAAGTAAGTACGCATATTTTGGCTCTTACATACCCTGTATCCCTGTTATAGTCTGTCAAATACAACATAAACCGCATAAATTTTACTTTTTTTCTTATACCGGTGTATATATTTTGCAGGTCGCAAAGGTCAAATCAGGGAGTACGTACTTTCTAGTCCTCAAGCAGAGAATATCGTTCCACAGGGTTCCACAGGGTTCCACATGTCTCCGAATGTCCAAGAATTGCCAGCAGGCTTTTCATTCAAGTGGCTACATACCAGGAAACATTGACAGGAGATTCAATCATCGTGGCCACAACAGACCCACCCAACTTTTCCACTTTACCACTGGGATCACCATTCAGACAACAGACCTACCCATCTTCTCTGTAGGGGAGCTGCCATAGTTTTGAAGACCACTGGATTGAGCCTGTCCTTTTTTCTGAGATCACAGAAGCCATTCAAACATGTGACTAGGCTAACTTATGAGGAGATATCTAACTAGTACCAGGCCCCTCAGGAAAGTCAGAAACTGAACACATTAATTGTTTTCTTTCTCGACAGATGGTATCTGACCTGAGTTTGTCCAGAATTTTGCTTTTAGTCCTTCTCCTCTGCTTCTTTCCCTATGGATCTGCATGTGTTTTTGTTTCCATTTTTACGTTCAAACAGAATTCTTTGTTGGAAGTTAGGATTGAGGCTTTGCCACTTCAAACAAAGCTTTTCAGATCACAGGATTAGAGATTCACTCAGCTTGTGGGAAAATTTGGAGCAGGAAATGCTCGAAATGTTGCTGAATTCTAGCACATGGTAGACATTAGAAATAGGAGTGCCCGTTCACCACTCACCACTAAGGACAGAAATTCCGGAGCACTGGAGGATGGATGGTAAATGTAGTTTTGGTGTTTAAAGACGGTGTACAGAGGAGTGCCTCAGGGTTTGGTAAATGGCCCTTGCTTTTTGAAATGCACAGAAAAACCCCTATGGTATCCAGCTCCTATGGGGATTGGTAGATGCCGGATAAATGAATTTTCCGGTTGCTTGAAACTATGTAGTGAATTATTGGCGAACTAACTGCAAAGCATGGCAATTTTCAACTTCCATATTTTTTTTACTTATTTATTTTTTGTGATTTTTATTGCCGGTTGCTTGAGACTGCCAGTTTGTCAAGTCAAGTTTGCCACCTGATTGTACAAGTACAACCCGATGAAAAAGCATTCTCCAGTCCTTGCTCCAAAGCATGCAGACCCACAACCAGACATAACACATACAGACAAGTAATATATATGCATGAGAAGTATTATATCTATAAAAATAAGTAAATAATTAAATAAATATTGCTTTGTGCAAATTAGAGTCTCAAATGGTAGTGTTAACATTTCCTTGGTTGTTTAGCATTCTCACTGCCCATGGGAAGAAGATGTTCGTCAGCCTGTCTTTGATACTCCTGTATCTCTTCCCTGATGGGAGCAGGTGAAAGATGCTGTGTGCAGGGTGGAAGGGGTCCTCAATGATTTTGCGTGTCCTCTTCAGAGAATGATCCCGGTAGATCACACCGCAGTGTGGGGGGGGGAGGGAGGGAGACTCCAGCGATCCTCTCTGCCACTCTTATGGTCCTGTGGATTGATCTCCAATCCATTTCTCTGTAGCAACCATACCACACTCTGAAGCAGCCGGCCAGGATGCTCTCAATAGAGCTCCTATAGAAGGATGACATAATGGTGGTTGGTAGCCTTGCCCGCTTTAGTCCTGAGGTGGGCCAGTGCTCAGCATTACTGTGCTCGATAATCTGCTACTGACCTGGACAGATTGTGGTCATTCCGTTAGGAAGTCCAGGATCCAATTACAGTTGTCCCAGCGAGCACAGCTTTTCCGCCAGCTTCTGGGGAATAACTGTATTAAACGCCAAGCTGAAGTCAATGAACAGCAGCCTGGCAAATGAGGCATCATTCTCCAAGTGGGTCAGGAAGTAGTGAAGCGACAAGGTTATAGCATCATCTATGGAACTGTTTCTTCCATAGGCAAATTGAAATGGATCCAGCATCTCTGGGAAATGTACTTTGATGCATTCCATCATCAGATGCTTGAAGCATTTCATAATTGTGGAGGTCAATGCCACAGTGCGGTAGTCATTGAAGCCTGTTATTGTCACCTTCTTGGTGGTTGTCTTGTACTCTGTAGAAATGATGGACTGCTGCAATAAAGTGTTGAAGATGTCTTTGAAAGCCTCTGTCAATTGGTCTGTACAGTCCTTCAGTACCCAACTAGGTACGTTGTCTGGTCCCATTATCTTGTGTAGGTTCATCTTGTGTAGGTTCTCCTCACTTCGGCCGAGGCTATACAGAGGGCCAGTTCATCAAGGGAACACGGAGCTTTCTTTGGCATCATCCTGTTCTCATCAAATTGTGCATAGAAGATGTCCTGTTGCTTGAATTCCAGATAACAGGGGTTTTACTTTATATAAATGACTTAGACAAGGATGTTTGCAGCACAGAAATTTTGCTGATGTCACAAAAATATGTGGTATGGTGGACAATGAAGAAATTTAACTGGGTTTACAACTGGATCAAGATGAGATGAGGAGCTGGGCTAAGGTACGACAGATGCAGTTCAACTCGGAGAAGTGCAAATGCTACATTTGGGTAAATCAAACCAGGGAAGGGTTTACTCTGTTAATGGCAGTGCCCTCAAGAGTAGTTATGGAGCAGAGGGGCCTAGGGGTTCAGGCTTGGAAGCGCAGGTAGACAGAATGGTGAAGAGAATATTTGGGATGCTTCTCTTTATTAGTCAGGTCATTGAATCAAGTGTTGGGACATGTTGAAGATGTTTTCCTTGGAATGTAGGAAGCTGAGAAGGGATCTTATTGAGGTCTACAATATAATGAGGGGTATTGATAGGGTGAATAGTGATAGTGTGTTTCCTAGAGTGGGAGAATCTGAGACGGGGGGGGGGGGTGCTCTAAGTACAAGGTGAGGGGGGATGAATTTAGAAGGGTCATGAGAGACATTTCTTCACTCATAATGTGTGAAGAATCAGGTGGGAGTGAATTGCCAGGTACAAGGGTGCAGGCAGGTTTGTTAGCCCCCTTTTTTAAAAGCTCTGGATCACCTCGAAAACAGCAATTCATACATAAGGCTGTTCTTTATAGACTACTGCTTGGCCTTCAATACCATTATTCCAAAAGTGCTGGTCAAGAAACTACAAACTCTCGACTCTGTACCCCACTCTGCAACTGGATCCTTAACTTTCTCATTGGTATACCACAGTCAGTATGAAATGGAATTAACATCTCCTTCTCACTGATCATCAACACAGGCGCATCCCAAGGACGTGTGCTTAGCCCACTGCTCTACTCGTTATACACCCACGACTGTGTGGCCAGTCACAATTCCAATGCTATCTACAAGTTTGCTGATGACATCACAGTTTTCAGCCAATTCACAAGCAGCAATGAGGAAACGTACAGGAGGGAGATAGATCGGCTCGTTGAATGGTGGTACAACAACAACCTTGCACTCTACGTCAGCAAAACCAAAGAGATGATTATAGACTTCAAGAGGAAGTCAGGGCAACATAACCCAGTCCTCATCAAGGGCTCAGAAGTGGAGCGGGTCAAGAACTTCAAATTCCTGTGTGTCAACATCTCCGAGGATCTGTCCTGGAGCCTCCACGTTGATGCAATCACAAAGAAGGCTCACCAATGGCTATACTTTGTGAGGTGTCTGAGGAGATTCGGTCTGTCACCGAAGACTCTCGTAAACCTCTACAAGTGTACTATGGAGAGCATTCTGGCTGATCGCATCACTGCCTCGTATAAAGGTGCCAACTCTCAGGACAAGAATGAACTCCAGAGGGTTGTTAACTTGGCCTGCGACATCACAGGCACTAGACTTCACTCCATCGAGGAAATCTACCTAAGGCAGTGTCTTAAAAAAGCAGCCTCTATCCTCAGGCCATGCCCTCTTCACTCTGCTACCATCGGGGAAAAGGTACAGGAGCCCAAAGATGAACACTCAGCGGCACAAGGACAGCTTCTTCCCCGCTGCCATCAGATTCCTGAATGGTCCCGGTAGATCACACCGCGGTGGGGGGGGGGGGGGGGGGGCGGAGGGAGGGATTCCTGAATGAACCAAAGCCACTGCCTTACTTTTGATGCATTACTATAATTAATATTTTATTTTTTATAGTAATGTCGTAAGATGGTTATAATATGCACGATTGCACTATGATGTTGTGACAAAACACCGAACTTCATTGACTTGTTTATGACAGTAAAACCTGATTCTGATTCTGATTCTGAAAACACTGATAACTACACAATAGAGAGGGGCTTGGAGGGGCATGGGCCTAATGCAGGCAAGTGAGACTAAAGCAGGAGGGCAGGTTGTTCGGTGTGGACAAGCTGGGTCTGTGGGTCTGTTCCTTTGCTTTAAGACTCTATGACTCGAACTTGAGTACTCTGCTTTTAAAATAAGATGCCTAGTATTTTATTCTCAAAGCAATGTTATCACACCTTCCAGGGCATTTTGAGCAAACAGTTCCTGATTCCCACTGATGTTCATGAATTCACCAAGAAAAGGTCCTCCCCAATTACGATCATAACCTTTTGTACCGACCATCACCCCCCCATCAGTGGAATGGTTTTATTCTGTGAATGTCGATCATTTCAAAGTTATTAATTCCTTAACTCCCAGTGTGTTCAGCCTGTTCCTGCTCACCCTGACCCACAGCTGGAATGCCAAGTCCAGCTCCAACAAAGTTATCAAATTTGAGATGACCAACTATTGATGGCCTCATCAGCAACAACGATGGAGTCACACTTCAGAGAGGAGATGGAAGATCTCATGATGTAATGTGAGAATAGCAACCTGAGTCTCAATGTGGAGAAGACAAAGGAGATGATTGTGGACTTCAGGAGGACCAAGAATGACCACCCTCCTCTACACATTAATAACTCTGTAGTGGAGAGAGTGAAGAGCAGCAAATTCCTCAGAGTCCACTTAACAAGAGACCTATCCTGGACACATAGCATCTTCTCGCATGTCAGGAAGGCACAACAATGACTGCACTTCCTGAGAAAACTGAGGTGGGTAAGGCGACCAGCCACCATCCTATTATCTTTCTGCAGAAGCTCTATCTAGAGCATCCTGGCTGGATGCATCACAGTGTGGTTATGATTGGATCAAAGGTCAATCCACAGGACCATCAGAGCAGCAGAGAGGATCACTGGAGTCTCCCTCTGCCCTCCCCACCCCTCCCCATAGCATTTCAGACACAGCATCTTTCAGCTTTTCCCACTGGGAAAAAGATACAGGAATATCAGAGTCAGAACCGCTAGGCTGAGAAACAGCTTCTTCCCACAACTGAATGAACTGCTCATACTAGCACTTTGAGTCTCAATGCTCCTCTAATTCTAGGCTTTTGTGCATCCCCCAGCTATCATTTATCATCACCAACAGCCTCCTCCCCAAACTGGAATTCCTGCCATAAATCACTCAATCTCTCCTTCAAGGTGTTCATTTAAATTAGCTACTTTGATTAAACATAATCTAGTATTTCCTTTTGTGGTTCATGCCTCAGGATGTTGCTATTTCAAAAAATGCTACAGTAGAAGTCCAAAACTCCAGATACCAGAAATCCGGACCACCCAAGAATCTGGACTTTTCAAAAGCTTTCAAACTTTTTAAATTTAGAAAGCTTTTGTATGTGCGCATGCATCTGTAATTGCCACAGATGCAGAGCGACAACAAACGGCCACACTTAATACAGGTTCATCTTATCACAAAGAAATTCATTTGTATATTGTATTTTTCTTTTACAATGTTCAGTTTTAAACATAATTTCAAGCATTACACACACTTTTTGGCAATGAAAGAAAAAATGATGGTTACACTTTGTCAAGTGTTGACTTTATTTTAAAAAAAACTTGTTTTGATAAATGAAGCATGAGTATTTGCTAATAAATAAACTATCAAAATTTACCTGCTCATATCTTCTTTATTCCTCTTTAAATTTGAACTTTAAAAATATTGACCAAGAATCTGAAAAATTCAAAAATCTGGATCATCCCAATCCCCAAACAGTCCAGATTTTGACTCCTAAATGTAATTTGTTGTCACTTCCTTTGATTGCTTGAAAGATCCCATTCGTCGCAATGTGACATGATTTTTGTTTGTGACCAGTAGTGTGTGAGAAGTTTCAGGCAGGTCTAATGTTCATCGAAGTACTGGAGAACTTCATGAACTTGCTTTAAAGTAAATATGCAAGTAGTAAAATTAATTCTGCTCTAATTTTGAATATTAAATGATGATTAATAATCAAAGATGCAGATTTTCTGTGAATATCTGATAATAAATGTGTTCCCATTCTACAAGATCATCTGTTTGGTTGGTAGGAGTTTCCTATTTACGAGTTAGATGTCATGGGCTTGATGTAGTCAAATCCCCATTATCCAGAAATCAAGCAACCATCAGTCTCAAGCAACTGACAAAAAGAAAATTGTGGAAAATAAATGGGTAAAAAATGCAGAAATTTAAAATTGGTGCGCCTCACAGTTAGTTCTCCTTTCATGCAATACGCAATCTCACGCAACCAGGAAGTTCACTTATCTGGCATCCCCGAAAGTGCCAGATACCAGCAGTTGTACGGTATATCCATGTGGAACAGAGGGAGTGCTGCAGTGTCTTATGGATGAATTAGACCGAAGGGCCTGCTTGGTTCTATACAACTCTTGGACAATGTATTATTAGATGAAATGTTATACCAAAAGCTAATTTACTGTTAGAATCATAAAACATTCCAGCACAGAAAACAGGTCATTTGGCCCTTCTGGTCTGTGCCAAAAAAAAAATTCCATTAGTCCCGCTGACCTGCATCTATTCCATAACCCTCCAGATGTCCCCATCCGCGTATCTATCCAATTCTTAAAAAATTAAGAGTGAGCCCACATTTACCACATCAGATGGCAACTCTTTCCACACCCCCACCACTCTCTGAGTGAAGCAGTTCCCCCTAATGTTCCCCCTAAACCTTTTCCCCTTCACACTAAAGCCATGTTCTCTTGTATTTATCTCTCCTAATCTAAGTGGAAAGACCCTACTTGCAATTATTTTGTCTATACCTCTCATAATTTTGTAAACCTCTATCAAATCTCCCCTCATTCTTCTATGCTCCAAGGAATAAAGTCCTAACCTGTTTAATCTTTCCCTGTAACTCAACTCCTGAAGTCCTGGCCACATCCTAGTATATCTTCTTTGCACTCTTTCAATTTGACTGATATCCTTCTTGTAGTTTGAGGACCAGAACTGCACTCATTATTCCAAATCTGACTACACCAATGTCTTATACAACCTCACCATAATGTCCCAACTCTTGTACTCAATACTTTGCTTTATGAAAGCCAAGATGCCAAAAACTTTCTTCACAACCCTGTCTATCTGTGACACCACATTCAGGGAATTATATATCTGTATTCCCAAATTCCTTTGTCCCACCACATTCTTCAGTGCCCTACCATTTGCTGAGAATGCCCTTTCTTGGTTTGTTCTTCCAAAAATGATCACCTCACACTTATCTGCATTAAATTCCATCAGCCATTTTCTGGCCTATTCTTCCAGTTGATTCAGATCCCTCTGAGAGCTTTGAAAGTTCTGGGACAATACAAAATAGGACTTATTACAACTTTGTGCATCTTGCAACCCTTCTCAGTCACATCACTGTTATAATGTTGGGAACACAATGGATAATGTATGCGCAGTAGGTTCCCACAAACAATTGTTAATGAGCTCAAATAACCTGTTTTTAGCCATGTTAAATGAGGGACATTAATTTGGAAGATAGCAGCAGAGTTGACGTGCAATTATTCTGCAATTGCTATAAACTGACTTAAAATGAACAGAAGAGTATTGTGCGTTCCAGTAACTCAGTAAAGTGACCCATTTGGAAGGTTCTTTCCGTATTATAATATTTTTGCTCACAAATTGAAATAATAACGCCTCTTGTATTTTTGGCAATGCAATCATTTTGAAGTCATGAGCTTCCATGGCGTTCATGTTCTATCCTGCAATTTCCTTGCCTAATCACCAAACGGCTATGAACATTTTGGCAAATAACACTTTGGTACCTCTCAGCAACACTTCCACAGCAGTGGCAAATTCTGAGAACTAACACAGACCTATATTTGGAAAGAGAGAAAGCTTTTATCAGCTCCACCTGGGCTGCATTCGAACTAGGC
Organism: Narcine bancroftii; assembly: GCF_036971445.1. Taxonomy (NCBI): domain Eukaryota; kingdom Metazoa; phylum Chordata; class Chondrichthyes; order Torpediniformes; family Narcinidae; genus Narcine; species Narcine bancroftii. The sequence goes on along the minus strand of NC_091475.1, from coordinate 187,007,224 downwards.
TCAGAAGAAAAAAGTTAATTAACCTGGTGTGTCATCTAATTCGGCATGTCAATGTTTGTTTATCCAACCTGTCAAAGAGAGATGTAACACAAAGCATCCCCCATGAACCATTATCAACCACCCATTTACACTAACCCTACATTAATTCTATTTATTCACATCAGTTCCTCCCACTCACCTCCACATGATGGACAACTTACACCGATGTTTAACCTACCACTACCAACTTGCACATCTTTGGGATGTGGGAGGAAACCAGGGCACCTGGAGAAATCTATGCAGTTGGAAGAAGAATGTGCAAATGCCACACTGACAGCCCCTGGGGTCAGGTCTCTAGTATGGGAGGCAGTCTCAACTAGTCAATATCATGGTACCAACTCAACTGCACTGTAAGGTTACCACAGCATTTACTTTTCTACATGACAGGGTTTAGAAAGAATCTTGTTTCTTTCTAATAAAAATCACCTTTAATCGCTCACCTGCCCTATATACTTTTGACTGTAAAATAGATGAATTTGGGGCCAAACATACATTAAACATAGAACAGACTGTCACGCCACAATATCTATGCCAGCCATGATGCCAAATTAAACCAGTCGCAACTACCTGCACCCTGTCCCTATGCCTCCAGTTCCTACTTGTTCATGTGCCTCTTTAAATGCCTCTTAGACACTTCCATTACATCTGCTTCTATTTCCTCCACCGCCAGTGCATTGCAGGAGCTTACTGATCTCAGGTGGGTACAATTACAACATTTAAGACATTTAGGTAGGTTCATGGATATGAAAGATTGAGAGGGATTTGGGCCAAATGGAGGTAATTGGGATTAGCTCAGCTTTGTCGGCAGAGATGAGCTGTGCCAAAGTGTTTGTTTCCGTGCTGTGAAACCTGATGACTCTGTGTGAAGTGCTAGCCTCATAAAACCTTTCCACCTCTCACCTTAAAACGATGCCCTCTGATACTTGATATTTCCACCTTGAGAGAAAGAACGTGACCACTTACCCTGTTGTAATTTTGTAAACTCTATCAGGTCACCCTCAACCTTTGATGCTCTGAAGCAAACGGTACAAGTTTGTCCAGCCTCTTCTTGTACTTAATTTTGCTGTAATCTGGGCAATGTCCTGGTGAACAACTTCTCCACCCTCTTCAAATCTGGGGCTCTCTAAGAAGTTTGTATTTTCTCCCCATGTCTGCGTGGGTTTCCTCCAGATGCTTTGGTTTCTTCCCTCCCTTCATTTGTAGGTCATTTAGGTGTAATTGGGTAACAGAGGCTCGTGGGCTGGAAGGGGCCTGTTATCATGCAGTATGTCTAAATTTTATAAATTTAAACCCTCCACATCCTGTAATATTAGGCCCAGAATATTTGCATGAGAAGAAAAGATTGGGATTGATTCTTGGGAGAGTTAGGGAGAACCTTCCTTTGTTTTAAGCTGAGAACAGGTGGAAAGAATCCTGTCAGGCTGCATCACAGTCAGGTTTTGTACCTTGAGCGCCCAGGAATGCGGAAGGCTGCAAAAAGTGGTGTGGTAGTACAGATTCTATCACCATTGTGTATATGTACAGATGGTAGTGTAGGATGACTGTGATTGGCTGAGGGCATAGCCACGCCTACTGGCAGGTCTTAAAGGATTGCTCCGAGCCAGACCAGGTCATTCTGGACTGGTCAACCGACTTGTGATATGCTCCAGTCTTCTAGTTAATAAAAGCCTTGGTTTGGATCAACAAGTATTTGGTTCTTTTGACGCGCTCTACAAGTGGTAAACATGATCATGTCCATCATGGGCACCAAATTCCTGTCTATTTAAGATGTCTGTCTGAGATGTTGCCTCAAGAAGGCAGCCAACATTATAAAGGATCCCCATCACCCCATTGACAACCTCTTCTCACCCTGCTGCCTTCAGACAGAAGGTGTAGATGCTGAAGTCCAACACCTTAGGTTCATAAATAGTTTTTAATCTAACAGCTATCAGGCTCTTGAACCGCCCCTTACTACCCTAAGCACAAACTACTCCAGCAGTACCAAAAGATTTGCACTATTGAAGCACAACATTTTTTTCCACCAACTGCTCAACTGTGAACATTTATCTATCTGTGGTTACTATCACTTTTTCTGTCTTGGCGTTGTGGGAATTAAGGTTTTTTTTTACTATGGTTGTTGGTGTGTCTTACGCACCTGTTTGGCTGCAACAAGCAGAAATTTCACAAGATCACAAGACAAAGGAACAGAACCAGGCCACTAGGCCCATCGAGTCTGTTCCAAAAATCTACACCAAGCTACTCTATACCTGTTCCTTCTCCCCATATCCCTTGATGCCCTCACTAATGTGATACTTGTCTATTTCCTGTTTAATACTCCCAGTGATCTGGCTTCCACTGCTCTATGTGGCAGTGAGTTCCACAGATCCATGACCCTCTGGCTAAAGAAGTTCTTCCTAATTTCTGTTTTATATGGATAACCTCTAATTTTCAGACTATGACCCCTTGTCCTCAATTCACCCACCAAGGGAAACATCTTGCCTGCATCCACCCTATCTAAACCTTTCAAAATACGAAATGTCTCTATGAGATCTCCTCTAATTCTCCTATACTCTAATTAATGCAACCCAAGAGCTGCCAAACACTCCTTGTACGTTAGCCCCTGCATTTTGGAAATCATCCTAGTAAATCTCCTCTGCACCCTCTCCAATAACATCACATCCTTTCTAAGGTAGGGGGCCCAAAACTGCACACAGTACTCCAAATGGGGTCTCACCAGTGCCCCATAGAGCCTCATCAAATTTAGACATACAGCATGGTAACAGGCCCTTTCAGCCATGAGTCTGCGTCACCCAATTTTACCCAATTGACCTACAACCCTTGTACGTTTCGAAGGGTGGGAGGAAACCAGAGCCTCCAGGGAAAACCCACGCAGGTATGGGGAGAATGTACAAACGCCTTGCAGACTGCAGGGGATTCGAAACCCAGTCCCGATCGCTGGCGCTGTATCAGCATTGCACTAATCGGTACACTAGCCGAGCTGCGCCATCTGGTCAATCTGTACATTGTACTTATGTGTATGACAATACACTCTCATTACTCAGACTCTGTTATCACCCATCAGGATGGCTTCAGTGAAAATTATTTGTTCATTTGTTGGGTTAATACCTCCACAATCAAGATGGAGGTAAAAATGTCATTGCTTTTTTAAATTTTCTTGCCACAATTTCAAAAAAAAGTGAATGTCATCAAAACCACAATGTATTAAAGGGAAAAGTTTGGAAAGTGAAAAAGACTAGCTTATCCCTGTTCCTTTCTGATTAAAGGTTTGGTAGTTGCCAGCAGACGGGAGAACTGGGATTTGTACATGCAAGGGTAAAATGAGAAAATAAAGTAAGAGGTTCTTTCTGGCATTTTTACTTTCACTTGAATTATTCACGAGCAACAGGGCCATTTCCGTGGAGGATTGAACAGATTATTGCTCAAAGCCCTTGGGAGCTCTCACGATGGCAGAACTGCCTGCTCCTTGATTCAGAGAAACAAAACTCATGTGAACTGCCCAGAATAAAGCAGGGACCTTTTTTTGTCTACATGATGGATGGATGGCTTTGTAATGGAGGTATTTAACAAGGATATAAAAAATGAGCTGTCAGACATTAAAATGGGCTGAGCTGAAGACAGCGAAACAAACAGCCGGAGGTCAGAGGTCTTCTAATTACACTACCTTCTCTTGCCTCTGATGCTCTGACTCCTGCTTCAGGCCTAATCCCCCACATTGTGTATGGGGATTATTTTGCTTCCTTTGAGAACATAAATTTGACATGGCTCTGTGAGGAATTTTGTATTGGCTTCAGGATCATTTCTCAGGGCTCCCCAGTTTTATTCAGACAAGGCGCGGAGACTTGAGACATGCAGCTTGATTAGACGCAAACATCTTGTTGACTTCTTTTGCAGCTGGTGTTCGGAGTCCTATCATTGGTGTCCAGGGCACAGGCTGCGGTGTGGAGAAATGCCCTGCTTAATCCCTCCCACCGTCTGCACCCAGTCCCTGCATAAGTCCTCCAGCAGGAGATGGTGCACTTATGCCCACACCTCCTCCCTCACCACCATTCGGGACCCCAAACAGTACTTTCAAGTGAAGATGCACTTCACTTGTGAATCAGTAGGGGTCATCTGCTGCATCCAGTGCGCCCGTTGTGGTTTCCTCTACATCAGAGAGACTGAACGCAGACTGGGAGATCGCTTTATTGAGCATCTCGGCTCTGTCCACTGCAATAGTATTGATTTCCTTTTCAATTCCCTGCCCCATTGCCTTGCCGATATGTCTGTCCAAGGTCTAATGCACTGCCAGACTGAGACCACCTGCAAATTGGAGGAACAACACCTCATATTGCATCTGGGCACCCTCCAACCCTCCTGTTTCTGTTAGCTCCCCTCTCCCCAATCTTTCCCCATGTTTCCCTTCCTCCTTCTCTCTCTTTCCTTTTCCCTCTGTCTTCTTTAACAGAGCCAAAATCAATTCTGACCTTTCCTCTTATCATGCAATTAACACCTTTAGCCTGTTGGTCTATGCTCCTCCCCCTCCCAATCTTCCCCTTTACCCCCAACCTATCTCCCTTTTTTACTCATAATGAGGAAGGGCTCAGGCCCGAAACGCCGGTAGTATATCTATGGGCGCTGAAAGACTGGTTGAGTTTCTCCAGCATCTCTGCATTTTTACTACGATCTCGGAGCTTGCAGACTTTCACGTTTAACTCCAGCAGTTCCAACCTGTTGTGATACCTGTGTGATTGGCTGTGCAGAAGGATCTTTTGCAGAATGGAGCAGACCAATGATTGTTCACTGGGCTTCAGGCAGTGGAGCCTCAGCCCTGACCCCCGACAGCCACTGATCTCAAATGTCCCTGTTTTAAATTCAGAGGGGACTAGCACAGTAGTGTGTCCTTCTGCCCAGCGAGGCCCACTTTAAACTGATCCTGCACTCATCCCATTTTATACTCAACTCCTCTAGATTCTGCCTCTCACTTATGCACAAGGGATAATTACAGTTTCCAATTAACCTACCAATCTGTATGCCCTTGTGCCATGGGAGAAAACTGGTGGGTCCACACAGTCAGAGGGAGAACATTCCACCCCCATACAGAAAGCACCCAAGGAGTTAAACAGGAAAGTCTGCAGGCACTGGAGAAATTCAACAGGTCACCCAGTGTCCAGGGGAAGCAAAGATATATAACTAACATTTCAGGCCTGAGCCCTTAGTCAAGGTATGAGCCAATAGCAGGCAGGTGTCTGAATAAAAGGGTGCGGGGAGAAGCACAGGGCGACAGGCAAGAGGAACTACGTAGATATGGGTGGAAGGTAGAAGAGAAAAAAAACAGGGGGTGAGGGGTGTGAGAAACAGAAGTACCTTCACAGATTTCGCTCGAGACAAAAATTGACATTTATTGTACAACAGTGCAAATTTGGGTGCTTCCCCTTACCCTGGGAATGTGTAACATACTGGGGCTCACCCAACTCTCCCCCCCACCCCCCCCCCCCCCCCCCCGCCCTAACATTCTTCTGCCTCCTGGATTGGTTTGTCACTTGGTAATTCTGTCTGCCTACTTGCAGTTTCTGTAAACTTGAAAGATCATGGGGTATCCTGTCTGGGTCCCATCATGTCATTGTCCTTATTCATGAATCTGCCTTTGTCCTTATTCACACATCTCAACCCCCAGGACTTACTCTATTATACTTGCGTAACCCTTCCTCACACTCTTATTGGAATTCATCCCTACTCAGCACTTTTTTAACTTCCTCTAGTCCAGTCCAGTATTCCTTATTTCATTCATACTAGCTTTACTTCCTATATTCTATTATCTCTCACAGGGGGATAACTCTCTGAATGGAAAGGGAAAGGTGTGGGAGCTGGAGGAAAGAAAACCGAGGGATAGGGAATGAGCGAGAGACAAGGGAGGGAGCTAATGGAAACCAGAGAAGTCGATGTTAATGCCACCTGTTTGCAGAGTGCTCAGAATATTGGTTGTTGTTCCTTCAATTTGTGGGTGGCCTGGGTTTGGCAATGCACGAGGCCATGGACAGACATGTTGGTGTGGGAATGATTGGCCACTGAGAGGACCAGGAAGTTGGAGGCGCCAGCACTGGGCCAACTTGTTTCTGACCTCCACGATACAGGGCACAGGAGTCGATACAGGGCACAGGAGTCGGCGTTCCAGTGATAATGACTGCAGGCTCTTGTCACTGAATGACAGGGGTGTGTGAAAGCAGGACAGACCTTTCATGTGTATTCAGACATAAAGTATTCAGTAAGAGCTGCTTGGCTACATTCTGATTTAAGAAAACAATCTCAGGACAGATGAGGATATCTGGAGAGAAGACCAGAGTTCTAACAATCACCATGTAAACAGTTTGAGTTACGTTTCTTCATATCTTTTTGTTCAGCCTGTTAATGCAGGACCAAACAGATCAATGCTAAACAGCTAATAAAAGCACTGAAAAGCTGGAAGAACTCAGCTGGTTTATTCACCATCTAGAGCAGGGGTGTCAAACTCAAATTCACGGAGGGCCAAAATTAAAAACTTGGACTAAGTCGAGGGCCGAACTAAATATTTATTGAAAATTTTCAACAACATCTGCATGTTTTCTCTTCTTTCAACATATGTAATGTTAAACTTTTTCTTGTTAAAAGAAATGTTTAATAATAGTTTTGGATCAACTCTTTCATTGTCATTGGCCCATTTCCTTTGGAGATCTGAAACCGTGCACATGACGAGTCAATGAGGGATGATTAAAGCAGTGGTCTTCAAACTTTTTCTTTCCACCCACAGACCACCTTAAGCAATCCCTTACTAATCACAGAGCACCAATGGCACAGGGGCGCGAGTAGAAAGAAAAAGGTTGAGAACTGTTGTATTGTGGTAACTCCACATCTGATTAGGTTAATTGTTAGGCAAGTGCTCAGAGAAGAACCCCCCCACCCACCCCAAGAAAGGCTTAAATCACAGGAACAAAATAAGCTTCCGTCTCACTGCTCCCAATCTTACACACAGTCCTGATGTGGAATGTGGGGTCGCAGCTCCACGTTCACACGAGTTCAGGTGCTGTCTGTGTGGAGTTTGTACGCTCTCCCCTTGTCTTGGACCTGGTCAGTCGCCCAACGAAGGCACCCGAACCCCCCGTTGAAACGCTGGCGTCCGGGGCGGTGGAGGAATTGGCTGAGAAGAGCGCGTTGCTCCCACCCCCCTCCCATGGTTGGAGAGGGATTAAACTGCGATCTCACGGCGCCGGGCTCATCTCCAACAAAAAAAGCGGGAGGCAGCGTCCGCCGCGCACGGAGCGAGGGGGAAGGCATCGCCAACGAGACGTTCGGTCCGGCGTCGCCGCTGAAGCGCAGACCCAGCGAGGATGGTCCCCAACTCCAGCCGCGTCTGTGTGTCCGGGAGCCGGGCGGGCTGAGTGTGGCGCTCCGATCCCTAGGATTCAGGACTCTGAGATCCCTCAACACCTCCGGCGTCTTCATTTTCACCTTCAGTGTGCATGCGCTCTACTGGCGCGGCGGCCAGCGGGCCAATTCTAATATATATTTAATATGATCTTGCAGGCCAAATATAATTATCCCGCGGGCCAGAGTTTGACATGTGTAATCTAGAGGATCTTTTGACAAAACTATATTGCTGACGTTTTGGGCCTGAGCTCTTTGTCAAGTAAAAATCAGAAGCCTCCGCATCATTTCATCAGTTCCTCTCACAACCATCATTGCTGCAGATTTAAAGATCCGTTCTTTTCCCATCTGATGTGAACCTGGACTGGTAACTCTGAAGCAGAAATGGAATTTGTTGGTGATTAGCTCATCTTGCTTCTCAGACTTTCTTTAATGGGGATCAATCTCTTGGTCCTTGGTGCCTGCAATTTAAATAGTTTCTGACTAGCAACTCGTAATCTATCTAAACTCAAACCCTCAGCTACAACCTAATTTCAGAGTGGCAGTCTGTTGGTGAATAATTGTAGCTGCTAATATTGTAATGTGTCTGCTGTTAAAGTGTCTTACCTTCACGTAGTGTTCAAACACATTCATATGATATTGTAGAATTACCTCCGGTTTATACAGAGGCAGTTTTAATGTGATGAATTCTCCACTCTCAGATTCTTGAAATAGGTTCTGCAAAGTAGTTTGATTTTGAGAGAGGCTCAGTAATTTCTTTTAATATAGTTATTTGGAAGAAAGAAGAGAGTTGTAAAATTTGGATAGAATCATATTGATGTCTGAAATGAGCAAGATTAAGGAAAGCCCCAAGACATTTTGTATATTTTATACTGTAAAACAACAGGAAAGGATAGAACTACTCAGGAATGGATTTATACCTGGAGCCAGAGGAGGTAGGTGAGATACTAAATGAGTACTTAGCATCCGTATTTACCAAGGAGAATGAAATCAGCAAAGGGCATGTTGATATTCTAAGGCAAGTTGACATCAAAAAGCAGGTGTTGGGTCTCTTGAAGAACATTAAGTCCCCAGGGCATTATAAATCTCACGATATGGAAGGAGGAATGAGATGAGGTTGCTTGGGCATCAACAGATCTTTAGCCACAGGAAAGGTCCCAGGGGACTGAAGAATGGCCAATGTTGTTCCCTTTTTAAAAAATGGCAGTATGAGTAATCCAACAAATTTTAGGCCAATCACCCTTATGTCAGGGCAAGGGAAATTATTGGAGAAGATTCTTAGTGATAGGATTTACTCACATTTGGAAAGTCATGGACATATCAGCCTGGTTTTGTGAAGAAGAGGTCAATGAGCATGCTTGATGATGGTGGGACAGTGGACATTGTCTACATGGACTTTAGTAAAGCAGTCAGCAAGGTCCCTCATGGGAGGCTAATCCAGAAGGTTAAGGCAAATGGGATTCAGGTTGACTTGATGGTTTGGATGCACAATGGAGTTGGTCATAGAAGTCAGAAGGTAATGGTGGAGGTGGGTTATTCTGCCTAGACCTCTGTAGCTAGTGGTGTTCTGCCGGAATCAGTGCTGGGTTTATTGTTCATGAGATAATGAATTGATATGGTCAAAAATGTAGGTGGGTTGAGAGTACATTTGCAGATTACACAAAAATTGGTGGAGTTGTAGATAGTGAGGAAGGTTGACTGTATATTTTTTGGTGGAGTTGTAGATAGTGAGGAAGGTTGACTGTATATTTTTGGTGGAGTTGTAGATAGTGAGGAAGGTTGACTGTATATTTTTGGTGGAGTTGTAGATAGTGAGGAAGTTGACTGTATATTTTTGGTGGAGTTGTAGATAGTGAGGAAGGTTGACTGTATATTTTTGGTGGAGTTGTAGATAGTGAGGAAGGTTGACTGTATATTTTTGGTGGAGTTGTAGATAGTGAGGAAGGTTGACTGTATATTTTTGGTGGAGTTGTAGATAGTGAGGAAGGTTGACTGTATATTTTTTGTTGACTATTATTTGTACTGAGATACGGTGAAAATCTTCAATTTGTGTGGTATCCAGGCATCAAGAGAAAGTAGCCATCGCCTGGAAAACCACATGTTCCTCAACAACAAACTCAAATCAGAGACTTATTTAAGGACTCTTATTTTTCACTTTATAGTTTTTTTCTATCTCTCTATTGCACATCATTTTGTTGACATTTTTTATTTGTTTACATGTGAACGTTGAGGTTTTATTTTGCACTGCCAATAAGTGGTAATTCTGCATGGCCCACAGGAGAAAGAATCTTATGGGAGAAAGAATCTTATGGTTGATTGTGATGCCAGGTATGTACTCTGACAATAAATCTGAAAGGCCGAAGTTACAGGAGAAGTCATGACAATGGTCAAACTGGGTCTCTAGCATTGTAACATAACAGGGAAATCAAGTTTATTCACAGTGGCTTCCTGTCATTCCAGGTCCAGCTGGTCCTCCATAACCTCTTTCAAACTTGCATCCCACTAATTTGGCCATTTAGTGTCCCGGGATAGGGATAGCGGTTTGGCTTTTCACACTTGACCACTTCTAACTGGGACATTGAATGCATTCACACTTGCAAGGAGCCATCCCCGGGGTTAGGACTATTCTATCTTCTACCGGTGATGTCATGACGCACCGATCAATGTATTATGATCTTATATTTGAACAAAATTAACCATGCATAATTATAACATAATTAAGCTTTATATACAGTACAGTATGAGCCCTTCAGCTCCTGTTGTTGTGCCAATCTATACAAACCTTTATAAAGGACCATAGGAAAGTGCTATCAATAAATAGCAATAGCAGACAATTTTTGAACAGGATAAGAAAGTTGGCAGCACTGTAGCACTCAATTTATATAGTGTGGGAAAGTTTGTAGAGCTAAAGTGCACAATTTATATAGCATGGGAAAATTGGTAGCACTATTGCATACAATCTATAAATACTGTGGGGGAAAAAGCGATGGCGGACTTTCCCCCCCAGAATTCCATGCAGCAGAGAAAGGGCTGTATGCCCAGCTGCAGCAATGGAGCATTTGTGGAGGGATTTATCTGCCACATGGCATTCTGGGAAATTAGATCTACCATTGCTTTTTCCCCACAGCCTTTATAAATTGTGTAGTGCTACTGACTTTCCCAATATTGTCCGATATTGCTATTTATTGTTATTTATTTCCTCTTTTTCTCTCTCTCTCTCTCTTTCCCATGGCAAAATTCGTAACTTCATTTTAATCTTTTTGTCCTTCACGTTTCTGCACTCACGCAAAAACTTGGGTCATTTCAGTCCCACAATGCAACTATCCATTTCACTCTTCCCTGATTGTAACGCTGGCATCTGCAGACACTGGGAATTGTACTAAGGGTCGAGGTCGTCAATTCCTGGCGTGAGATGGCATCATCTGACACTGGCATTGAGCTGATTTTGCTTTCACACCAGACACTTTAAAAACCAATTGGCGGTTAATTTCTGGGATCACTTGCAAGTGTGAAAGGGGCCATGCTGTCAGCATCAGTCCTGGTCAAAGTAGCCATGGTGCCAGCAGTTAGTGCCGTGGCTCGCCCACGTAGTTGCCACACTCTCCCTGGTGCTGCTGGCCTTCACTGCTGCAGCCATTCCTCTCACTCTCCTGACAGCTGCGCTTTTCCTACAGGTTTCATGACAGGCACTGCCTCAGCCTCCCCTGTAGTTGTTGCTGCCATGCAGTGTGAGCTTGAAACCCTCCCCATCGTGTGAGAGCTCAGCAGAGAGAAGTCAAGCTATTGGGTGTTGCCGGCCCTGTTCTGAAGCTGATCCAGGCGCCTCCTCTGCTACAGTCATGTCATGGAGCAGGAACTAAGCACATAGTTCATTCCTCAGTCCGCTGCCACCGTGATACAACGGGACAGAGGCCAATTTGAAATATGGGCTGGAAATGCTAGATGGAGTTTAATTCAAACATGTGTGAGGCCAAATGTAAGAGCAAAGTATATAGTAAATGGCAGGACCCGCAGGAGCACTGATGTATAGAGGGGCAACACAAGTGGAAAGCATGCAACAAAAATGTGCATGGCATCGGGGTATTAAATGCAGAAGTTGGCATGTAAGATAGCAGCTGGATGATGCATTGCTTAACCCACGTTTGGAGTATTGTGTTCAGTTCTGGTTGCCACATTACAGGAAGGATGATATATATACTGGAGAGAAAGCCTGCAAAAGGTAGAGGACACAGCCCAGAACATTACAGGCAAAATCCTCCCCACCATCGAGAACATCTACAGGGAGCACTGCTGTCAGAGAGCAGCAGCATTCATCAAGTACCCTCAACACCCAGCGCACACTGTCCCTGCTGTTGCCACAAGACTTGAGGAGTCTGATGGTGGAGGGGTAGCATCTGATCCAGGTTCAGGAACAGCTGCTACCCCTCCACCATCAGACTCCTCAACAACAAACTCAATCAGAGATGCATTTAAGGACTCTTACTTGTACACTTTATTAATTTTTTTGTTCTCTCTATATTGCAGACAATTTGTTTATATTTCTTTATTTGTTTACATAAGTACTTATCTTCTTGAGTGCAGTTTTTTTTGCAGTACCAATAAGTGGTAATTCTCTCTCGCCTGCAGGAAAAAGAATCTCAGGGTTTTATGTGATGTCATGTATGTTCACTGACAATAAATTTTGAACTTTGATTATAATAGCTTGAACTGTAAGGAAAGGCTGGATAGGCTGGGTCTTATTTCCATGAAGCATTGGAAGCTAAGGAGAGACCAAATACAGTTTCATAAAATGATAAGGGACATAGATAATGTAAATAGAAATTATCTTTTTCCCTGGCCATATTCCACCCCCCACCCTCCACAAACACACACACACACACACACACACACACACACACCCAGGGGCCACAGACATTTAAGAGGGGGGAGGGGGGAACACTGAAACTATATTTTTTTTTCTGTAGTCAGTAGGAGAGAAGTACAGAAGAAACCAACTAAATTTGACTGCTTCACAGGAAGGGGTCCCACAAACTTTGAGAAGAGTCCTGAGTCCATAGCCAAAAAAAAAATGGTGGAGAATGGCCATTCTAGAGGGATGTTACCTGGCTGCAGGCATATAGCTTGATCAGCATGGAAAAGTTGGACGGTTGGGCCAATTTTCATACTGCGGAACTCCAAGACATTCATAATTATCTGAAAGGAAGTATCCTAGGGAACAAGCACTGTGCCCTGCGGCCCTGATTTTCACATCTGAATCCTCTCCAACCCAGCAAGTGGGATGAGATACAATAGGAGAGTATTAGCATTTCCTAGTTGTCTGCTGAAAATGGCTGTCTCAGTCCATAGGAGCCCTTCAGTACAGGCCTAGCATTAGGGCATTAGAGGCTTTCGCAGGAGTACAGGCAAAAATATGTAAAATGGCATTTGCTTCTTTTGATCAATGGAAGTTTCATTGCACTTATTAGGATTATTTTATACAGAGTGAAATACATGAATGGAGTTTGTAGTATCACCACGGTTCAAAAGTTATATCTTATCTGGCATAGATTTGTTCCATTTGGTAAAGCACTGTTCAACATTTCAAGACTAGCTGTCACATGCTATTTTCCCAACCCCCACTGACTTGCATGGGGTCTGCTTTTCTGAAGGCTGGAAGTTCTATGGAGATAATCAGAGCCACAAAAGGGCTTCTATTATTCGGCAGGTCTGACACAATATCATAGCGAGATGGCAGAGTGAAAGTCTGCTATGTGACAGCCTGCACTTGGACCTGATTTGCACAGTCAACCAAAAATAAAGAAGGTTATTGCAGAAGGTGTGATTGGCCCGGTTAACTCTTTACGAAAAGCCAGATCCCCAGCATTGTTTCTCTTCTATTGCTATTTACTCTTCATTTTTCTACCGAACGCTCAGAGTGTGTCCCTTTGGTGCAGAATACAAAACTTTAGCTTTCATCTCCCATAAATAATAATTAGAATCGGTATTTATTGTCATGAACGTGTCATGAAATTTATTGTTCTGCACCATCACAGGGCAAACATTTGAATAAACCACAGTACAAAATAAAGAAAAATCGTTCAAGAAAAAGAAAAAGTCAAAATAATGCAGTGTCTGTGGTTCATTATTCATTCAGGAATCTGATGGCAGCCGGAAAGAACTGTCCTTGAGCCAGTGAGTGCTCGTCTTCAGGCTCCTGGTGGCAGAGTGAAGAAGGCATGGCCTGGCTGGTGGGGGACGTTGAGGACAGAGGCTGCTTTCTTAAGACACTACTTTCTTAAAACACCATCTATTTTTGTAATAGATTGACATGCTGTTCTTTCCTTTAAACATAATTTACTTTCATTGAGCAATTCATGAAATAGCTTTTTAATTTCATCTAGTAATAGAGTAATAAGGGCCAACATTTGGATTTACAGAGTCTTGCAATGTGCATGCTCTGCAGTTGATGAGAACATACTGATGTGGTTCCAAGCTGTCAAGATGAAAAATACTTTAGATTTTTACATTCTTTTGTTGTTGATGTACCGTCAATAATCTCAAAAGGCTAGAGTTGTGAAACTATCAGGCTTTTACTAACTAAAGACTCAAGCAACCAAAGAGAAAAGGAGAGCATGCAAGGGGATATGGGTAGGATTGGTCTCAGGAGACGTGTCCAACTGGCAGCAGCCAATCATGGCATAACAGTGGTGTGGTGCACTACCAGTTACCACCAAGACTAGGCTGAGGGAATGATAGGCTTTAATATACAGAAGAACCTTGCTGACCCAGATCCATGTATAGGAATGGCGGGAAGGGAGAGGTGGCTTGACCTTTCTGGCCCAGGACCACAGGGGAGGAGTCATAGGGTATGAGTCATTAGTGGGCGGGCCAGCTCCATTTACGCAGTAGTCAACAACAGCTATATACAATGGAGGAAACATATCACCACAAGTGGTTTACCACATTTACCCCTCCTTTTTAAGAAGAGTCCTGTGGAGTGAGAAAAAAAGAGAGGGTGAAACAACTATACATATATATACATTTTACAGGTTAAATCTATTGGGGGTCTCCTCTGCCCATAGTTTGTTGAGGGGTGGGGACAGATGGGGTGGTAAAGGAGTGTGGTGCTGGTATATCGTTGGTGACAACAGTGGCCAGGAGTAGGGGGTGGTCAGCTCAGTTGCAGGTTCCAGAACCCCACCCCAAGGTTGAAGTCGGGGGGGGTGTGTGGTTGTCTGTTGAAAGTCAGTGGTAGTCGGCAAGGCCCCCGATAGTGCCAGGTCCCAGATCGAGACCACGTCTTCATGCCCCGTCAGGGAAGGCAATGTAGGTATACTGGGAGTTAGCATGGAGGAGGCAGACTATCTCAACAAGTGGGTCAGTCTTAGATTGCCCAATGTGCTTCGGCACCAGGACTGGTCATGAGGAGGTAAACCAGGTGGGCAGTGTAGTCCCTGATACTGATTTCATAGGGAAAGCAAACATCCGTTCATGAGCCATGTTGTTGGTGGCTGTACATAAAAGTGACCAGATGGAGTGGAGTGCATCTGGGAGGACTTCTTGTCTCTGGGAGATTGGGAGACCCCATGACCTCAGTACCAGGAGGGTGGTCTTCCAGACTGTGGCATTCTCCCTTTCTCCCTTGACCTGTTATCCCTAGGGTCGTAGCTAGTGGTTCCTTCTTGTGGCAATGCTGCTGGCCTCAGGTACTGCTGCAGGTCATCACTCATGAAAGATGTCCCCCGGTCGCTGTGCCCAAAGAGCATGAAGATATCTGGAGGGCCTTGATAACTGTGGCCATGGTCATGTCCAGTGAAGGGGAAATGAGAATATTTGTTAATGATTGTAAAGAAATAGACATTCCGGTTGGAGGAGAGGAGGGGTCACTTGAAATCAATGCTGAGGCACTCAAAGGGGTGGGTAACCTTTATCAGATGCACCTTGTCCAGCCGGTATAAATGTGGTTTGCATTCAGTGCAGATCTGGCAGTTTTTAGTCATTGTCTGGACTTCCTCAACAAAGTATGGTAGATCCTGAGATTTGATCAAATGGAAAAACCTAGTTACTCCGGGGTGACAAAAGTTATTGTAGAGAGTCTGCAGTCTGTCCACTTGAACACTGGCACAGGTTCCTTGGGATAGAGCGTCTGGGGGCTCATTAAGTTTGCTGGGCCAGTAGAGAATGTTATAGCTATAAGTGGACAGTTCGATTCTCCACCTGAGAATCTTATCATTCCTGATTTTGCCCCTTTGCTTATTATTAAACATGAATCTGACCAGTTGCTGGTCTGTGAAGAAGATGAACCATTTCCCAGCGAGATAGTGCCTCCAGTAGCATACTGCCTCCATGATGGCCTAGGCCTCCTTCTCGATGGAAGACTGGCAAATTTCAGGGCCTTGGAGGGTGCATGAGAAAAAAGCGATGGGTCTGCCTGCTTGATTGAGTGTGGTAGCCAGGGCAAAATCAGACGCATCGCTCTCTGCTTGGAACAGAGTGGACTCATCTATGGCATGCATGGTTGCCTTGGTGATGTCATCTTTGATACAGTCGAATGCAGTTTGGTCCTCTGCTGGTAGAGGAAACATGGTAGCTTTGATCGATGTGTGAATCTTGTCCACATAGTTGGGGACCCATTGACTGTAGTATGAGAAGAATCCGAGGCATCTCTTCGGTGCTTTGAGGGTATGTGGGAGGGGTAGCTCCATCGGCAGATGCATGTGGTCAGGGTTGGGGCCAATGACACTGTTCTCATCCATGCAGCCAAGTATGGCTAGTCGTGCTGTCTGGAACATACATTTGTCCTCATTATAGGAAGGTTCATTCATTTTGCTGCCTGGAACAACTTGTGGAGTTCGCATCATGGTCCTGCAGGTTGTGGCCGCAGATAGCTGCATTATCTAGGTATGGGAAAGTGGTCTGTAGATCATAGCAGTCCACTATGTGGTCCATCTCCCACTGGAAGACCTCATTTGTGAGGCCGAAAAGAACCTGGAGGAAGTGGTAGAGGCAGTCATCCGCCTCAAATGATCCTCTGGGCAGATCATGAGCTGGTGATGCTCCAAGTTCAGGTCAGTCGTGGAGAATACCAGATATTGTGCAATTTGGTTGATCATATCGGATATGCGGGGAAAGGGGTAAACACCAAGCTGTTGATGGTCTGGCTGTAGTCTATGAACATCATATTCTTTTCCCCATTCTTTACCATCACTACCTGAGCCCTCCAAGGCCTATTACTGGCCTCGATGATGCCCTCACCCAATAAGCACTGAACCTCCTCCTCAATGAACGCCCTGTCAGCCGCACAGTACCATCTACTTCTGGTGACCAGCAGCTTCCAATTGGGGCTGAGATTGGTGAACATTGGGGAGGTGAGGTCGACCTTGAGAATCAAGAGGCCACATGTCACCTGCAGGGGGCCATCTGTGAACTGTTCATTGCAGATGGTGAGGTGGGGGAGGAGCCCATTGAATCTCTGAGTGAATTTCTGAAGTTGGCACTGGAAATCCAGCCTCAGAAGCAAGGGGGCACAGAGTTGAGGCATGACGAACATTCTGAAGTGTTTATACATAAACCAATGGATGACTGCCATATATGATTTGAACATGAGTGATATCCTGTGTTTGGTGGGCCATACTTAAGGGACAGTTGTTTGGTAGTATCAGGATATATAAAGCTTTCTGTACTCCAGCTATCGAATAAGCAGTTGATAATGCACCTGCTTACCTGACGTCCATCATGGACCTGGTGAGTTTGTGCGGTGCCTCCTGGTTTAGGGTGATGGAGGCCAGTATGGATTCATTGTCTGAATCTGATAGGTGCTCACACTCCCGAGATGGCTGCCCTTGACCCAAGGTAGCCGGCCTCAACCCCTCATGGTGTCGTATGCCTGCTGTAAAGGATTTGTGTTAACTTTTAATTTAATGTTAAATTATATTTCTCACATATAAAAATGTCTTAGTAAAGTAAATTATAGAGTTAAAATGTTGATTCTGTATTTTTAGTAAGTTAGTTGTGGGCTGATACAGGGTGACACACAGATCACTGCACATTTAAAGATACACAATTGTACTCAGAGAAGAGAGATCATTTTCAGAGTCGACATGACTTGGAAAGACTGAGCTAATGGATTTGAAGTGGGTCCTAATTACTTAAAGACAATGGAGTGTTTGCTTTATTAAAAACTGAAACATTTAAGAACTCAATAACTCCTGAGGAAGCCATCTGTTTTTAAAACAAAACCACTTAAGCCTCGAGCAACAGAAATAAAACTCAGAGCCCATGTGAGTGATATACTTAAGCCTTTGAAACAGAATTGAGGTAATCTTTCGGAGTTGTGTCGTCTACAAGACAGAAGTATGAAGATCACATGGTTGACAAGAAACTTGGTTTGGCAACCATTTAAAATTCCAATAATTGATCACGTGATTTTAAAGAATTGGAACTGACCTCATTGATGATGTAAATAGTCACGATTTGGAGAAACATATGATTGAATTCAAACATTTTTGGAGGAGTTCAGTTTGGAGTTTATGGAAGTCAAAACGCTGTGATGCACAGAGGTTGAAACCTTGTGAAAGACTGGGTTGAGTTAGAGTAACCAGAATAGGTGCTGTTGTGTGTGTTACTCCTGGGAAAAGGGGAACATAGAATCTGTGGCTTTTGAAATAAGGAAGACCACTTTGCTGTATCTTTGGAAAAGAGGATAGAATTCTACTGGGTCTGTTTTTATATGGCCAGTTCGTTCAATCTTTGTCTAGTTTGTGACTTAATTTTGGAAGAAAATAACCACTTTGCTTAACCCTTGTCTGGGTTTGTGAATTCATCATGAAAGAAAATAGCCACATTACCTGTCTCATGTAAAAGAGGGCAGAATTGTGAGTAAAGAGACCTGAAGATATAATGTTTAAAAGTGCTTTATAATTATTCCGAACTGATAATTTAAGACCTCCAAGCAAGACTAAAATGATGTTGAAGTTTAAAAATTAACTTTTCAGAATGGGACTTTATTACACACAAACATTTATATTTTACATTTGCGCATAGAGAGGTTAAATTTACAGTTAAGTTTAGAGATAAGTAAGAAATGTTATGTTATTAATAGTTTAATAAAAAACTATTATTTTGAATTTACCATTGTCTGGTGAATTTTCCATTGCTGTTCCTGTGTTAATGCTAACAAAGTCCCTTTCCGTCCCAAAAATAATTGAAAGGGTTTTTAGTTCATAACACTAGGAAGATGGCGTTTGGTACGCAGTCCAAAATGACAGCCCCGTGACTCACACATGGTATCGCTGGTGTGCAGGGAGGATGGCATCGATCGCGCTGCCGGGAGTGGCGACTGACGGCACGTGGTGCTACTAGATTTCGCGGATGGTTTGGATGGGCAAACTTTGGCGTAATGCCCCTTTTTGTGGCACCTGGAGCACACTGTATCCTTGGCAGGGCAGTGTTTCCCGTGGTACTTACTCTGCCCACAGAAGTAGCAACTGGAGAGATCACCCACAACAGCAGCCGAGGTCAGATTACTAGAGTAGTGGGATTGTGTAGGGGACCAGTCACTCATGGAGTGGGATGATACCCCATCGCAGGATAGCAGCACCCCTAACAATCAATCGGCCGAGTAGTCATCTGAGTTCTGGAGGGCCACCTCCAGTGTCTCTGTAAGTTCAATTGTGCTTTGCTGATTGAGCACCTTTTGTTCCAGTAGTCATTGCCATATGTACCCGGAGTGGATGCCAGCCACATAGGTGTCTCTGATGAGGTCCTCTGCATCCTGAGTGGCCGACACGGCCTTACAGTCACACACTCTGCACAGGTTCCTGTGGGCCCGCAGGTACTCGGTGTTTGACTGTTGTTTGGTGGCCAGAGGTGCCTGACATAGACTTCATTAACCTTCCTATGATACTGAGCCTTGAGGATCTCCATAACTGCTTGGTAAGAGCTGGCGTCACTGTTCATCGGGAACACTTGGGGCCTGACACGCGAGACGAGTAGTCTCATTTGGTTAGTGTCCATGGTGATGGCATCCACATCTGCTGCCAGGAAGTTTTCAAAGCAGTGTAGCCAAAGCTCGAACGTGTTCAGGCTGTCTGGTGGCTGAGGGTCGATGTCAAGCTTCTCAGGTTTCAGGTACCGATCCATGCTTCTTTGAAATTTTTAGTTAATAAAATTGATGTGCCATCAATAATCACAAAAAGCTCAACTGACCAAAGCAAAGAGAAAGGGGGTGCGTGCAAAGGGGTATGGGTAGGATTGGTCTCGGGAGGCATGTCCAGCTGGCAGCAGCCAATCATGCTATAACAGTGGTTTACCACAGTTGTATTGAAAATGCACATCATAATGACTTGGAAGTAAATTGTGTGCAAGATAAATTTTCCCAAGCAGGCTCAGAACGAAGTTTCTGTAGTACAAGTATTAATCTTATGAGATAGTGGATATTCACCTTGCTTCAACACCATTTTTAGCAGTTATCCAATGGAGAACACCTGGGAGATGGATGTTTCCTGTGGCAAAGTAAGTTCCATATATGGAGATTTTGTTTTCCAGTGCAGTTATTTTAGTGTGGTAAAGAAGCATATTTGTTTAAACAAGAAATCAGCAGATACTGGAAAACTGGAACAATACATGAAATGCTGGAGGAACTCAGCAGATTACACAGTATCCATAAAAAGGGATAGGCAGTTGACATTTCGGGCTAAACCTCTTAATCAATAACGATGTGGGTTCCGGCCCGAAACATTGACTGTCTATTTCTTTCCGTGGATGCTGCTTGACCTGTTGATATTCCCAGCACTTTATGTACTGAGACACATATGGGGTTTTGCACGAAAGAGAGAGAGATGTTAATATTTAAGGTGGCGTCAATATGTTTCCTTGGGCTGCTTTGTTGAAGGTTCCTGTCTGTGTACAGCCAAGACAGGCATAAGCAAATGTATTGAGTTGTGACCAAGTCCAATAGAAAATTTAATACATCAAAATAGATTGCTGCAGAGGCTTCAATGAGACATAGATCTCTGCTGTGCAATAAGGATAATGTTCAGTCACTCCAATTTGTGCTTGTGTAAACCTTGAAAAGTTTTTTTTGTATTTTGTGGTTTGTTCCTCTGCCACCAAAGGTGGTGAAAAGTCATAACAGGCTTTTCAAAAGGGAATTGGATAGACAGGGCAGGGGAGGGGGAGGGGTGTCATGTGGTAACAAGGAAAAATCAGAGAAAAGTTAATGGATTGCACTACACAGAGCTAGCATTCACTTGATGGCCACATAAATCTTCCTCTCTTCTGTAACAGTTCCATGATTCTTAATCTGAATCCCATCCAAATGAAGGTTGGCAGTGCTAGGAAAGTAATTGACCTGTACTATTCCAAATTAGTGGTGAGGTGGCCAAGCAGCCATTCTGAATGAGTTGTGGCAAACTGAGTAGAAAACTAAGGGCCAGGTGGAAGAACACGCAATGGTTAGACTTGGAGCATGGGAAATAGATGTTCCCATTTTTTGAACACCAAGTAGCTGCAATGTTTTGCCCCAAATAAAATTAGAAGTAACCATGGAGATTCAGGACAAATAAGGATTGTAAACTGCAGTCAGCAGGAGTAAACAGCCAATTATGTTTTAGATTTTAAAAATGTAAAAGACAGAACATGATTTTCAACGTGAAAAGGACAGACAGCCACTTAGGTTATTAAATCATTTAGGTTTTACTACTTGGCATGGTTAAAGGATGGAATAATGATAGGGAGCAGAGAGCTGCGATAAATGGATGTTTCTCCAGTTGGCAATCAGTGGTGTGTGGAGAGCAGCAAGAGTTAGTGCTGGGCACACAACTGTTCATGAGCCTCATTAACAATGTGGAAGAGGGCACTGCATATAATGTATCTCAGTTTGTTGATGATGTTAAATTGATTGGAAAAGCAAATTGTGAAGAATATGAAGAGAGTCTGCAGAGAAATATAGAGAGGTTATTTGAACATGCAAAAATTTGGCAGATGGAATGTAATTGTTCCTTCCACTTGGAAAGAAAAATAGTAGATCAGACACATATTTAAAATTTGAAAGATTGCTGTGCAGAGTCCTAAGAGTTCTTGTGCATGGATCACAAAAAGCAGGTAATCAACAAGACACATGAAATGTTGGTCCTCATTGTCAGAAGGATTGAATTTGAGAGCTGGGAGGTTCTCCCACAACTGCATTCGAGATCACACCTGGAATACTGCCTCCTTGCTTAAGAAAGAATATAAATCATAGAAATCTACAGCTCACAGTGTTGTGCCGATCTAGTAACATACTCTAACATCTGGCTGGAATTTCCCTACTGCATAACCCTCAATTTTTCTCAGTTCCTCGTACCTATCTAATGGCCTCTTGGATATGGTACAGAAGAGTTTCACCAAGTTTGTTCCAGAAATGACACAGTTATCTTTTGAAGAGAGATGGAATAGCCTGGAACTGTACTCACTGGAGTTTAGGGAACTGTACTCATTGGAGTTTAGAAAGATGTAGACACATAACAAGATAGGCCCTTTAATAAAGCAAAAAATCCGAACATCGGAAAACTTACTTTCATAAATGGTCCATGAGCAGCTGCTAGGCGGTGACTCCAGTCCCTCCCCAAGGTAGTGCGAGAGGTGGTCAGTGCACTCCACCTCACTGCATAAAGGTACATCTGCTGAAAGTGGCTGGCTAGTGTCGTGATGACGTCCTCAGCCCGTGACCCATCTCACTTCTCTCTTTCTCTCCCACTCACTCACCCCTCTCCCTCCATGACCCCCTCAGGGTCGGGGCGGCTGATGGGGGCCTTCAGGGCAGGGCAATCGGCAGGGTTGGCAGGGCAGGGGCAGCCAATGGGGGCGATCGAGGCAGGGGCGGCCAGCAGGGGCTGCTGGGTTGGAGGAGCCGCCGGGGGTGGGCTGTGACAGCCCCGCTGGCCACTCCAGCCTCTGGCACCTCACCAGACCACTTCAGCCATTCAGGCCACTCGTCAGTGCCAACAGCTCAATATGCAGCAGACCAATGGCCATTTTCCATACCCATAATGCAGCTGGAACCATTCTGGGAAACACAGAGCCATTTCAGCTGCGTGGGGAATTATGAGTAGGGAAGACGGTCACTGTTCTACCGCATATTTATGATGGGCAGTGCCACGGCAACTGTCACCCCTACCTAAAGCAGCTCCAGACCACACACCGAAGCGCCGCTCCGTATAAAAGCAGCGTTGGAATGGCCTTTTAGGGCTACTCCATAAGCAGGCAAGTTTTAAATTTTATCCGCGTTTGAAGCCAGCCTCGAAGCGGAGACCCAGCATTAAAAAAAAAACAGAGAAAGGAATAGATAAGATAGAAGCAGGAAGGTTATTTTTGCTGGCAGATGAGTCAAGAACTAGAGGACGTAGCCTCAAGATTCAAAGAGCGGATTTAAAATAAAAGCAGAGTAATGAATCTGTGGAGTGCGAAATTCACTGCCCAAGGAAGCAGTCGAGGCTGGCTCAGTAAATGTATTTAAGACCGAAAAATTTTTGAATAATAGGGTAATTAAGAGTTATAGGGAACAGTGGGTGAGTGGAGCTGAGTCCATGGCTAGGTTAGCCATGATCCTATTGAAAGGCAGGCAGAGCAGGTTCAACAGAGCCCACTCCTGCTCTTATTTCCTTACCTTGATGAAGGGCTCAAGCCCAAAATGTTGGCTATGTATCTTTATCTTTGGTATATAAAGGACATTGTTTGGCGGTGCTGAGTTTCTCTGAATTTGTGTTTTTACCTGTTTCTGATATTGTGTTTTCATCTGCTTGAATTGTGATGGACTGTGAATCAATTACTGTATGGCCTTTTAATACCAACTTCAGTTGCTTCATCTTGTTGAGTATGTGAAATGTCTGTGCTAGATTTCACATAATAAAATCCAGCACAGACATGACATGAAGATTGGAGTTAATTGAGATCAGTCTAATTCCCTGTCATTGATAACAAATGGCAGCAAACATTTCAAAACATGTTGAAAGTTGCTTGTATTTGTCTATTTGTGGATAACAATAAGTGCAAATGGATTTCCACCTCATCCAATTTTTGATGAGTTGAATTAGGAGAATGATATAAAGTGAAATAATAGATCAATTAGCATGAAGCAAGGGCAACTTGAAAGCCATTTTGTAGGGTTCATTCAGGAACCAGATAATTGCTGATTTGGATAGAATGTTCTTGGATCTGGATGCGGCCGTTGTTACTGGGAACAGTTGAGCAGTCAGTCATTGATTTTAATTACTATAATGGTCAATCTTGCCTTAGCGAGATCAAGTCTCTATTAATGTGAGTTCATAATTTAGCCTCTCTAAACTATGCCCCCCCCCCCTTAGAACTTTGCTCAAAGTTTTTGGGCCCCCTTCCCTGTGAAGCAGTCAGATTTAGTTGGTTTCTTCCATACTTCTCTCCTCGCAACTACATTAAAAGACAAAAAATATTTTATGATTTCAGTCCATGATCCCCTTTTAAATGTGCTGTGGCCCCTGTTGAGAATTGCTGGCCTGGACCAACATGTCACTGGCATTGTGTTACAAATGAACTGTTAAACCAAGGCTACAACTGTCATCATAATGGATGCAAATGTTCAAAGATATCAATCAATAACTAAAAAGAGATTATCAGTTATCTTTATAGGATCTTGGTATCCAAATTTTCATTGCATTTGTACATTGTAGGTACAGTACATTCGACAATAAACTTCATTAAGCCCTTTCGGGTGGACCCTCCGCCTTGAGGGTGGCAGCAGGAGTGGATCTTAACCTGCAAACTCACCTTTCAGGTGGCAGCCCTAAAAGGCTCCTTGCAGTGTTGCCTGCTCCACCTGAAAGGGCCTGTTCATATCCCGAGGCGCCTCATAATTGATTCACAGTACATCACAATTCAAGCATAAGAAAACATAATATCAGAAACAGGTAAAAACACAAAGCTGGAGAAACTCAGCAGGTCAAACAGTGTCCTTTATATACCGTCTTCCCCATCCATAATCCCCCATGCAGGTGGAACCACTCTGTGTTTCCCACACAGTTCCAGCTGTGGTGGGGATTTATGGGTATGGAAGACTGCCATTTCTATGCCGCATTTTGAGCTGCAGAGAACAGCCCTGGGCTGTGACAGCCTACACCGGCCGCCTCCTGACGTCCCCCGCCGGCCGCCCCTGCCCCGACAGCCCCGGCTGGCCACCCCTACCCAGTAGGGCAGGGGCTGTGTGGTAGCGGGGCGGGGGGAAGCTGTCAGATAGCGGGGAGTGTGTCTGTCGGGTCATGTGGCGGGGAGCTGTCAGGCAGCGGAGAGTTGGGTCATAGATAGAGTCATCATCCCATCCCCAGGCAGCTGCTTACAGAGGCTGCACATTCAAGTGCCTCGGCGGAGCTCAACATTCCGCCAATTATCCCTCCCCAAGGAGGGTTGGTGTCAACACCTCGGAGACGCTTTTGGAGCATTCAGGTAAGTATATCTTTAGCCGCATGGGGGGGAGAATATGCAGCTTTACAATAGGGTGTTAGGCCAGCTGAAAGGGTCTATTGATTCATTCACAAACTGAATGCAAATCTCCCACATTACATCAGTAATAAAATGTGCTTTGCTTATACCCTGTTTATTCCAGCCTAGGTGGAGATCATTCAGTTTATATTGAAGGTAGCCCTACATAAATGTAAAGCTTTCTTTCATGCTGGATTTGGGTTGTGAAATTACCATTGCTTTCAGCAAAAACTATAAATTTTTGATAGTTATGAATCTCAAATGAAAACAGAACATATTCTGAATATATCGTAAAGCAGGATAGTGTTCTTAATTGGGTCTCTTTGATAGTTGGTGCTGTGTGCCTCGCCTATTGAATGCCATGTTATCAAAACAACCAACCAGTTTTACTATTACAGAGACGACCAGCAAAAATCCACAGTTG